>NC_057359.1:37553717-37864717 GCF_016509475.1 Prionailurus bengalensis
TGTAAGGTGATTACATTAATCTATTAATGTAAAGAAATGTATAAGTGGTTTTTCCCATCTTCAATGATCCTTTCAGTCCTAGATTAAAAAATTTTAAATCCTGTCATGGAAGTCTTTTAATATAATACTATATTAAATTGTTTATATTTAATTTATAGTATTTTCTATGTTTATATGTCCATTTGGTTTATTGTGTCCTGTCATATTCAATATTTTACTAGTTGTGTGTCAGAGTTATTGTAATGTAATATGATAAATTGAATTATTTATCTGGTCTGGAAGATTCTCAAAAACTTCCTCAATGCTGTTTTCTTCTCAACCTTCATGATTTAGAAAGAACTATAGTTAGTGAGAGATTTTTTTCACACTGACATTTTGGAGTCAAGAAAAAAATTTTAGAATAGCTTGCATAACAGCTTTTTTCTTCCCCTATTAGAGATGTGATTCACTTCAAGTGGATGGTCACCACAGAGGTACCAACCAAAGGCTTAGATGTTAATGACACTGTGGTTAATATCCTATGACAGGATAGAGATACCCTGTTCAGGGTCAGAATAAAAGGTATAGAGAGAACTTAAATGAAAGGAAGAGTCTTATATGTTTCCTCTTTCTGTACATAATCCAGTATCTTTTTTTTTGAACACATCCACATTTCCTACTTTGTTTATTCATTATTTCTTTCAACCCTGTGGATCGCATCAAGCAGGATTTGTTTCTCTAATTTTGTAAAAATTAAAATTGAGGTCAAATTGGTTAAATACTGACTCAAGGTCGAAATGAGAGGGGCAAAAGTTTTCATGGTGTTTCTGACTCTATAAACTGTACTGTCCATGCTAAAGTATGGTTTTTACTTTAAAAAGTACTCACTATATTTTTTTATTTTAATTTTTTTGTCTTTCAGGCTAGATTGAAAATTTCAAGGATAGGGCAATGCCTATTTTGTTTACTGGTATAATCCTGAAAGATTTTTTTTCAATTATGAAAACAAAGTATGCGTTCATCATTTTCTTAATTAATTTTAATTCAATTGCTTCCACAAAATATCTTAGTCTACAACTGCTCAGGATTATACAAAGATAAAAGGGGTTCATTTCAACAAATGTTTACTGAGGGTATGACTATGAGCCAGACCCTTACCTTGGTACTATGCAATCTCCAGTTTGATAAGAAACTTGTGTTTATAATCTTGTGGGAGAGACTTGTAACAACCAACTCCCATAAAAGGTAGAATTTTAAAAGTGTTAAATGTTGGCTTAAAGAGTATTCTGTTAAAGGGAAGAATAGAGATTAGTTATTTTATAGCAGGGTAAGTGTACAAAGAAATACCTGTTTGGTATACTTTTCCTTTTTCTTTTTTTCATTTCTTTTTAATCTTTTTAATTTTTTTATTATGAAATTTATTGTCAAATTGGTTTCCATACAACACCCAGTGCTCATCCCAACAGGTGCCCTCCTCAATACCCATCATCCACCCTCCCCACCCTCCCACCCCCCATTAACCCTCAGAATTTTTTCAGTTTTTAAGAGTCTCTTATGGTTTGGCTCCCTCCCTCTTTAACCTTTTTTTTTTTGGATCCTTTTTCCTTTTTATAAAGTAAGATTTGGAGCCCAATTGGGGCTTCAACTCATAACCCTGAGATCAAGACCTGAGCTGAGATCAAGAGTCAGATGCTTCACTGAGCTACCCAGGCATCCTTCCTTTTTTGTTCTTAATCCTGCCTATTTAACATTTACCCTCAGTTAGTTTACAGAAAGTAAAAAAAAAAAGATATAATAATAAAAATTACAACACCAACAACTGCAATTACATCAGCAACAATGGCTGTTCTGGTATGGCAATAATGATTTGAAGAGGAAAAGAGGTGAATTTCCTGAGCTGAGAGGTCAGATATGTAAAGGACCATCTTGTATTCAGGTAAAAATTGGTAATTGGAAGATCAAAGAAGTGTCTCATCAACAGTTACTAAAAACAGGAAAAAATGACTCAGAGACTGCCAAATAATGGCAATACTGGTCATTTTAACTTTTCACTTTCTTGACAATGTGTGATTAAATTATGGAGTGATGATATGTTGCAAGAACAAGCAGTCGTACAAATAAAAAACATTCAATAATTTATAATACGGTTAATTTAACCTCACTTGTGAATATATTTCTAGAAAACAAAGGTACATGTCAACTTCAAAATGTCTCCCATAACTCTAAACCATGACAAGCAGAAACTCATGTCCAATCTTCCTGAAGATGCCATATAATCTTTTTTCTTAGTCTTAAAATGAGTAAATTGTCCTACTCTCTAAAATATCTTCCAGACCTAGCCATTTATGAATTTAATTAATTCTGCCTTTTGTAAATAGGGATCAACAAACTTAAGATAAATTAGGAGCATGATTTTCTGTATATATTTATTTAAAAAGCTAGTAATAATTATTAAATCGTATTAATGGATTATATATCTCAAAGATTATCATTTGCAAAGTATTTTATATATGTTCTCTCCCTATAACCTTAACCATTAAAGCAAACAGGTCATGAAATTCATTTTGTAAATTAAGAATTTAGGTGCATGTGTTAAATGGATTGACCAACATCACACAGTTAAGCAGCCAAAGCTCAGCTCTCCAAGGACCTTAGCCCTCAGCCCTCAGGGTCCATTTAGAAAAACAAAACAAAACAAAACTTGACTCACATTATCATTCTGATTTCTAATCATTATTTGGTCATTGATGACATTAATCTCTATCATCACACAGTGCTATAGAATGGATAACAAAGAAAGCAACTTTTCGATAATTATCTTCTTTCTCCAAAAGGAATATTCCTAAAGCTTTTTGATTTAAAAAAAGTGCATTTTTCCTACTTTCTTAGCAAGTGTCAGTGGAAGTGTTAAAACAGTCAAATTTAAGTCTCCTAAAATAGCCAACCCATGAAATGATACATAGTCTGTTAATTGGTACCAAGACTGAAAAATAAAATTAATTCAAAGGGTAGGAATTCATTTGTTGTGTGAAATTGGTAATACATGGATGTAGCCTTATAAGATATTTTAAAGCCAAATCTTCCTTTCTTATTGACTGATCTAAATGTTACATATTGGAAATATAAAAACAAGAATTTTTTTTTTTTTTTGCCAATTGAAGTAAGGGAATTGTTGTGTTTTTCACCTGCTATATTGGTATTACAGCATATAATTGGATCAATTTTAAAATATGTTTTCTTGGGGCATAAGAGTTTCTACTTAGATATTATAATTATGCATTATTATAGTTGTAGTATATTAGTTATTAATCAAAGCTCTCAGTTCAGTGAAGTGTGATGATATTGTTTCCTCACATATTAAAATATATTAATTACTTTATTATTGTGAATCAAAAGGATAATTTAAATGTAACTTCATAGAAAACACAGATTGAAAACCTTAACTCTCCACCTCCATAATACGGAGGTTTCACTAAGTAGATGAAAGCAATTGGACAACTTGCATAATTGACATTTTCTAATGATAGAAACTAATGCCACCATGTCCAGATGATTAAGTGGATCTCAGAATGCACAATGGAATCTGTCTCTTGTTGCCCCTAATGGCCTTCTGTTCATTCAAAGAGCATGCACTACTGCAGGAGGTTTTAATCTAGTTTACTTGCAGGCTCAGACACTGTGATTATGCCCAGGATTAAACTTTCACACTGGCTATGACATTTATTTTAGTCAGAAAGAGCTAAAGAACAAAAGACAACATTCCCCATCATACCTCATGTTTGTAAGCCTGTTGGTTTTGGGAATTATAACTCACCAAAGAGTTCACAGGGCAGAGATCCTTTGATGCACCAGAAGCTACAATGGATCCACTGTCTTCACCCTTGACCTTGCAATGGGTTGACAGAAGCTCTTGAGATTGACTGGCACAAATCAATGAGAAGCTGTGCTCAAAAAAGAGTAACAGCACAAAATAGAAGACACAAATTTCAAGCCACTCCTCTAGCTAAACTGTAAATGAGATTGATATGAAACATTAACACTATGTTCTTTTAATGACTGTCTAAATGTTTTTATCAGAGATTAAGTGGCAACAGAGCATATTAAACCATAGCAAACATCTGGAAGACTCTCTTTAGCAGTTTGTTCACAGCACTTTCCAAAGTCTGCTCACACCAGTTGTTTCAGACATATTTCAGAATAAGCACATCATGGACTTTATGCAAGAGGCTGAATATCTGCACTAACTGAAACATGCTCACTATCAAGGGGACTCCTTGTTTCCCACTAGCAAATGTGAAAACTTTTATTTCTGAGAGTAAGAAGACAATAAAATAGAATATCTAAACACCTTTCTAAAAGCCCAATTAGTACCCATCCTATATACCGTCAGATTACTTCCTTTCAAGCATAGCTGGTACAATTTATAGCCCTGCTTATAAAATTCAACCTCTCCTGAATTCCCCACTCATCTCCCATTTAAAAATATCCTCGCTCAATACTACCTCATCCTAGCATTCACAATTCTCTATATTCTGGATCGAACCTTTCTTTTATTGCTTTCACTTCTCTCTACATATACCAGCCACTGCTTCCAAACATGCTTTGCACTATCCCTTTACTGCCTTATGGTAGGAATGTACACATTCGTGTTCAGCTCGTAGAGACTCAGTTAACCAGATCAAATAGGATTTCTTTCGCAAAACATTCATTCTAGATATTTCCAGCCGAATGCTGTCTCTTCCTTCTCTGAATTTCCATAGCATCTACAAATCATGAATCTAAAATTAACAAGGCAGGAGAGAATAGGATGAATTTTTTCCTGTTTTTTTTCTCTTTTGTTTGATTGTTTTAAATTTGGATTCATATAAGCTTTGAACATTCTTATAGAATATCCTAATATTATACATATTATTTCCAGAATTTTATTTCTTCTTTATTTTTACATTTTAATGTTAATTTTTGAAAGAGATAGAGTGTGAGTGGAAGAGGGGCATAGAGGGAGGGAGACAGGATCTGAAGCGGGCTCTGCACGGACAGCAGAAAGACCCATGCAGGGTTCGAACTCACAAACTGTGAGATCATGACCTGAGCTGAGGTAGGATGCCTAAGCAAGTCACCCAGTCACCCCATTATTTCCAGAATTTTAAATCCTTGAATTTCTAAAACAATTCACTTTAAACATTGCTGAAATCATACGATTTTGTCATTTAGCTATCATTAAATAAATATTAATAATAGCTAAAATATATAATACTAGGTACCAAGAAATTATTTAATCTTCATGACCTTATGAGATTCAGATGTATATTTACATGCAGAAAGGGAAAAAAGAGACTTGGAGAAATATGAAACGCAATCAAGGTCAGAAAAGTAGCAAGAGCTAGAGAAGATTTAAGATCCTTACTCAGATCTGTACTTTTAACCACTTTAACTAAACTGCCAAACCTTGATAGTACAATGGTGATGAGTATTATCCTAGGGTCTGACCTAGTGAAGAAAAAAATAGATAAGTAACAAGAAATTATTCCATAGTCTGATAAATTTTACAATTAAGGATATAGTTGATAATAATGGAGTGCAATTCAGGAGCAACTAACCTAGTCAAAGAAAGTAATATATATTTCCCTTATTTTAAAGTGGAGTTATGTGGGTGAGGAGGGGAGCTTGGCATTTTTTTTTTTACAGTAGGAAATTACAAATCACAAAAAGTGTTAAACATTACTATAGACTATAATCTCCTTAAGGTAATGGACATGTTTATATTTTAGATTCTAAGGCTTAGAGAATCCATCATAAAACATAGCATAATAAAATAATTTGTTGATTGTTTTGAGAGGAGTGATGAATAAATGAATGAAGCAATGAACTAATCATCGACCCATAGAAAAAGAGACATGCCCTAAAGATAGGATCTTTGCAAAGGATCCTCAAGTATATCAAAGATGAATATAGCTGGAGCCAAGTTTTCTCCAGGTATGTCTCACACATTCAACTTGACCATCATCATGTATTTTGCAATGAAGTCATTTTTCTGTCACTTTTTGAGATTCAATTAACTATGGAAAGAAAGAAAAAGAAAGAGAGAAAGAAAGGAAGGAAGGAAGAAAGAAAGACAGAGAAAGAGAAAAAGAAAAAGAGAAAAATTAAAAGTCCTTAAATGCAGGAATACTGCCTATCTTTTGCCATTTAATTTGTAATCACACAAAATGGAGGCACAGCCCAGTCATCTGTACTTTCCATCAGGTGCCAAACACAGGGTTATGATTCTGTTCTACTTGGAATATTTTCCAGTATTCAATGTATTTAATAAACTGTCACATGAAAGTGGGTCTGATTGGCTTTTTCACAATGAATCAAAGCACTGCTTTGCCTTCTTCCTTTATTATGCATGCTACATTTGAAGCTAATGAAGCATAACCTCTGAGCTGATACGTTTATAGATGAAAGAGACATCATGTCACATCTTCTATTTATTTCATCAGCTACACATAGCCAACACAAAACACACTGATTACCTGGCACTTCATTTTTGACAGATGATGGGCATTCTTGTTGCTATCTTATCTAATCACTTCCTACCATATGCATAGTTTAGTTATTAACTATGAATGAAAGTACTAAGAAAAATAATCTGTGATATTAGTGGCACATTTAATTGATGAAATATAGTGGGGAAAAACCTGATTATTCTGTTTTACAAAATTCAATATGCTGTCCCCCTGGAGCAAATATGGACTTGAAAGAGTTATTTTTAACAAGCGTAGTATCACCTAATGTTGTTTCATGAGGCTTTTGTTATTTATGAAAAAAAATCTGCAAGTCAGACTGCTTAACTATTAGAGAGCATAGGAAGGAATAATTCATCACTAAAAAAATACTACCATTACAATAACACTCTTCAATGTCACTAATTGACTAACATTAGTCACTTCAATGTGTAATAAACTTCAGGCATGAACTATATTCTATCAATAACATGGCATAAGAAATAGTCTTTACTAATTATAAAAGCATGTGATTATATGTGATACAAAAGAGGTTGTTATATATAATATTTAGTAGCTTTTCAAACTTTAAAAAATGCTAATGTGGAATACAACTTTTAAAAGTTGGCTCCACAACTGTATAAAACTCAGAGTATAAAGCCATTTTCAAAATAATAAAGTTGTACTTTTATGAATAGAAATACAGTTTTCACTCATAATAATAGTAAAGTTTTGCCTATATGCATGTACTCACACAGATTACTGGACAAATAGAGTCTTCATTTTATTATATAACTTGCATCTTTAGGGCTGATTGCTAGCTTATTTACTCAATAAATCTTACTTGTCCAAGCACAGCGATACATTTGATAGTGAAGAAAAGTATTTGAAGTAGGATTATAATATACTCTAAGACATTACACGTACATTATTACAGGGAAATTGTACCATGAGTTATTAATCAAAACAGAAGTGGAAAAGCTACAGTAAGTCTAAAGCAACTAATTGGAAAGGTGTACAGCAGGTGCATAATAACAAAGTTATTAAAAACATGCATAACAACATTATTATAAGTCAGTGACATCAAAATGAATACAGAACAACCCTTGTGTACAAAACCTATGTAAAAGCTCTTTTATTAAACACAACTATCAAGGACCTTTACATTAAAATGACTACACAGAAAGGAATGAAAATAAGAATGTGCAATTAAATGAACAATTAAGAATTGGACACCAAATTTGGGATTTTCACATATATGCAGTTTTAAAATGTATTTAAAGGAAAGTAACATACAAGTAAAAATTATTTTTCAACAAAATAAATATTATCCAACTAACTGAAAATTAACATTGTATTCTTTCATCTCTTCAACTATTTTAATCAATCTAAATTGTATAAGTCACTGATTCAGGATCCATTATAGCTAAATTCTTATTAACTGTGTAGTATACAACTGAATTAATTCTCGCCTTTCAGTCCCCAAGAGACAATCTTTTCCTGTCTTTGCATGAAACCAGTCTGTCCCTAAACATAGTGTTGCTGAATGTACTACATTAGAAATCAGGGGGCATCTGGGTGGCATCCGTTAAGTGTCCGACTTTGGGTCAGGTCATGATCTCATAGCTCATGAGTTTGAGCCCCGTGTTGGGCTCTGTGCTGACAGGTCAGAGCCTGGAGCCTGCTTCACATTCTGTGTCTCCCTCTCTCTCTTCCCCTCCCTGCTCATGCTTTGTTGGTCTTTGTCCCTCTCTCAAAAATAAACATTAAAAAAAATTTAAAAAAAATCAGAAGAAGCCCATTATATTCTTGGTTCACCCACTCTGGGTCAGTTTCCTCATTCGTAAAAAAAAAAAAAAAAAAAGTATTAAACCAACATGAGAGCTCCAAAAATTGAGTAATTACAACTCATCCAATGCTAAACATTCTATTATTCATTTTTTTTTAATTTTTTAAAATATTTATTTATTTTTGAGAGACAGAGCATGAGCAAGGGGGAGGGGCACAGAGAGAGAGAGGGAAACACGGAATCCAAAGTAGTCTCCAGGTTGTGAGATGTCAGCACAGAGCTGGACGTGGGGCTTGAACTCACAAGCCACGAGATCATGACACTAGCTGAAGTCAGGCATTTAATCAACTGACCCACCCAGGCTCCCCTCTACTATTCATTTTTAGAACATACTGGATCAGAAATCCAAATATTCAAAATACGAGTATGTGAATGTTTTCTGTATTAAACTGTCATACCAAATACAGCTCTTGTTATATGTAATCTAAGTGTTTATTAATGAAATAATTCTAGTTATTCTTAATATGATAGCATGTAATTGAAAATATATCTACATTTGTCCTTTATATGTTTTCTAAATAAAAGAAAGGTATTTCATTCTTTAACCTTCACTGAAATAAATAATTGCATTCTAGTAAAATTTTATGTCAAGCATCAATTTCAATTCCTCTGTAGGAATCCCACTGTTAGCCCATTTTGACTAATAAAATTCCTGGGAAACTTAATCTCATCGAAAGTATTATTTTCCAAATTGTTTATATCATATTACCTTGCTATATTCAACATCATATCCAATAGCTATCTACAAAGATTATAGCATTGATTACATGTCTATGGATTATGTAATACCTAAATTCAGTCTTTTATAATCATTTCACAGCATCCTTGATTGTCTATCACCCTATAAAAAGTGTATTTGTCCATGTTTTCCTAGAATATATATTCCAACGATTCATTAACATGATGAGAATTAAGTAGGTAAGTTCCTAGGTTCAAGAACAAAGCCAAGATTTGGTTGGAGTAATTATTACTCTGCATTTATACATATTTCTAGACCTTATCTTCCTGGGATATAAAATCATAGGACTAGAATATACTCCACATTGTATTCATGAGAATCATATATATTAAAAAATATGAAGTACATAGGATAGTGTCTGTGTACATGATTACTGTTCTTTAAGTAAACTTTGTTATATTTCATTATATAAATATTTTATCAAATATATATAAATTATATTTGGTCACCATTGCATACTAGGTTTATCTTACTGATATTCCTTCATTATATAATATATAACACATAGTTATTATAGGTACCGTAATATAGATTAAATTACTTTTATAATAGGTAATAGAAATAATATAATCCTGATTTTAAAAATCTATATATCTAACATCCCATTTGTTTTTTTTTTTTCAACGTTTATTTATTTTTGGGACAGATAGAGACAGAGCATGAACGGGGGAGGGGCAGAGAGAGAGGGAGACACAGAATCGGAACCAGGCTCCAGGCTCTGAGCCATCAGCCCAGAGCCTGATGCGGGGCTCGAACTCAAGGACCGCGAGATCGTGACCTGGCTGAAGTCGGACGCTTAACCGACTGCGCCACCCAGGCGCTCCAAGATCCCATTTGTTATGTGAACATGTGATCAAGCCTTACCTTACATTTCCAAGATTTATAAGCGTTTTCAAGTTTTTACTGTATTCATATTGAAAATTTCATCAAGCAGAAATACAAATTTTCTATATATAAGAGTGAATCAAAGGGTAAATTTTTCATTTACGGTATAAAAATAAAAATATAAATATCTGTAGCTAATATAAATCTTTATTATTCAAATACTTTGAATCACAAATGGTATTCCTTTCATGTTTGACCATCATTGTCTTGGTTTATCAATAAGTTACATATCTGCTGTGCTATTTAAAAACACACTTCATTGTTTCTGCATTTTTTTTGCAATTAGAAACAATATAAACAGGATTTGACATAAAGAAGCATGTACCAATCCTATATCTGTAACAAATCAATGCAATATGCAAGTCAACAAACATGTATTAAATATCTACTCTATACCAGGTACTTTCCTAAGTGCAAGGACAGAGATGTGGCACATAAAAGATTTCAAAGTTTGTTAAAATAAGCTAAAGAGGGGGACATTAAATTTTGTATATGATACAGAGATGGGGATCTTATTGATGAAATCTTTGTGATGGTGTGTTTTTGGATCTATAAACAATTTTGTTCTGCTGGATCATAAAAATAACTAGTGGTTCTTATAAAATCCTACAAGGCTTCATTGAGTTTGGCTTTTGGAAAATCCATTGGAAGTGATGTTCTGGCCTAAAAGCCATTGAAATAAAAGAAGGTAAGCAATATGGGAATAGACTGAGACAGAGATTAGACTGGCTTTAAAGATATTCCTTTTTTCTGTCATAGAATACGAAATGAAGGGAAGAGACATATAAATGGTGGCTTCCTACAAGTTTGGAAGAGATGATCTAGAAACTGTGATAAAATTTGACAATGATTCCAAGTGAAAAGCCAAGCGGATTATATATGGCATACAAAAATCAAGATTACAGCCTACTTCAATATATCAAATGTCATCCTGGGAGAAGTATTATTGATCAATGATTTTTTTTTCGACAATGTAGAAATCCCAGGATTTTTTAATTTTTAAATGTTCAAAGAGCTCATAATTGTCACTTGGCATTAGGAGACAAATGGCTTTTTTTTTTGAGATTATGTATTTCTATCCTCTGATAATCTCTGGAAATCTCTCCCTGAGCCTACCCTTAGAATCAACCCTACTTTCTACTATGCACTTTCTTTGGTCAAAAACTGAATGTCACACAGATGCAAAACACTTCCGTCCAACTCCATTCTTTTGTCTGCTGATATATCATTCAACAATGGACTTTTTTTTTATAGTACCAAGAAGTGTCAGCTTTAAGCCTTTTATTTCCTGTGAAAATCTGTCATCGTTTAAAGCTTGGTTGGTGAGATCTAAGCCTTCACTTTTTAAAAATGTTTCATATTCATATAATATGCTTGGTTGCCATGTGAATATGTAGATATTGCTCTTATGTATGACTGTAGTTGAAGAATGCGGGTATCAGTGTACTGCACATTCTTGGGTGACTGTCTCAGTAGCTTTAGGTGATTCTCATTATCTTTTGAATTAGGACGTAGGAATTAACTATGCTTGATAAAGCTGCTTAGCTTTGAAAAAAGAAAAACAAAACAAACTGTATGTGATATTTATGCCTTAAAAATGTGCAGAGCAAAAAACCATTAAAGAGAATAGCTGAACCATGAAGGTCAGTTTAGTATTTTATATAAGTAAAACATGAAGCTTCTTGATAGTTTTTTTAATCTGATTGCAACACATGTAATTTCTTGCTAAAGCTTAAAGATCTGAATGAAGATCTATTAGATGCATAAATCAATAGCCTGAACATATTTTTTTCTATTATCTGGTTCAAAACGATAAAAATGATAACTGTGAATTTGTACTGTATATTACATCAAAAGAGATGCTTCCTAATCCACTTGCAGTAGTGGTCAGAATAATAAGGGTTTCAACCAATAATGAAAAGATGGGTGTTTGCTTATTTGTTGATGTGGATAGTGCTAAAAAAGAATTAAAGAGGGAAGAGTAATATTTCCAGTGGTTTCCCTAGTTCAAATAAAGAGGTAATAAGTGAGGGGGGGAACTATTACTAATATAATTTTTTAAATGTTTTTGTTTTAAAGATTCCAACTTTTTTCAAAGAAGAGGTTAAACTGTGGCAAGGTGTTGGTAGTTGCTCACTCTCTCTACCTTTGTAAATGTTTGTAAACATTTGTAAATAAAATGATTAAAAAAGAAAATGTGGGGGACGCCAGTTTCCTACCCATTAGAAGTCTTCCACAATGACACTATTTCGGAAAATCACTGTTGACCTCTCCAATTCTTTCTCCTCCATTCCTCTAGACTATTTACAACTGCTTCATAGTTGTTGTTTGTTGGCTTCTGTTATGAAAGAAAATAATCTTGATTTTCCATTTACCTCTGTGCTCACTTCTGCCCAGTTTCCTTGCTAAACTCTTCTTCATGACTGTATACATCTATGTAAATATTATTCAAGTTGTTACCCTTTGCCCTGTTATCAGAATCTTTGAGAAATGTCATCTGCCTCATACTTTCAAGTATCATTTTTATGTTGATGGTTCCCAAATCAGTATCTCCATATCTGCCCTGAGTCCTGAGGACCAGGACCGAATGTTCAACAAGAGGGAGACTATAACACATACATATCCATCACCACCAGAAACTTTGATCAAGATCAAACGCTTGCTCTTATTCTCCAATTATCCCTCCTTTTTTTTTTCCTTCTATCGATTCCCTGGATTATACACCAAAGTTGTCTGTGATTCATCCATGGCCTCTCATATGCACCACTGGTCATTAAGTGCTTCCAATTTCCTTGTTGATTCTCTCATGCCCACATCAAAAGGTGACTTACCATCTGTTGCCGTAGTTGTTTCAAATCTTGCTATTTCACCTAAACTGTTATCTCAGTCTAATTGCTCTCTCCTTCCTCTCTCAGTTCCCTTCACTACTCACATGTTGTCAGAGACATGAGAATATCTTATGGTTTCTAAGGGGTAAGTAGGAGAAACCCCTAACTCTAGTCTTGACCAAATTCTGCAAAATCTGATTCCAGTCCACTCTCCCATCCCTTCTCTGCCTGACCTTTCTCTAACCTCTCACCTCCAATCATTGAGGCATTCAATATTTTTTTCATAATAAAGGTGTTATTTTATTCACGTTAGAGGTAATGAACTGAGAATGAGGGAGTTTATGTAGATAACGCAACATTACATAATTTGAGCCGTGAAATCAACCATCATTTCAAGGTCTTCTGATGTCAAGTGTAAATCAAAACTTCTCTACTTAGACTGAAGAAATCCAAGTAAAACAAATATTTTTCCTTCAAAATAAAAAAAAAGTAGATTTTTTAAAAGTGGAAATTATTTTCTGAAGATATTTAATTTCACATGTATGACATTTGATATTTATATGCATTAGCTTTGGGATTGAATCTGGTGATTCAGTTTTACCGTTATTCAATGCTAATTCTGAAGCATTAAAAAGCTGTTTAATCATTTTAAACACCACTTGCCTCAGAATGAAAGAGAAGTAACGAAGAGAACATTACTAACTACAATCAATGAATAAATTATCTCCTGAGATATTTTTTGTTGTCTGAAGGATGTGGAATATTCAAACGAATTTCCAAATGTTTCCCAAACTTTTATTTATGTTTTCAAGAAAGTGTTTCCTTTAAAAAAAATATTTATTTATTTTTTGAGAGACAGGGAGGGAGAGAGACAGAGAGAGAGAACAGAGGTGGGGCAGAGAGAGAGAGAGGGAGACAGAAAATCCCAAACAGGCTTCACACTGTCAGCACAGAGCCTGATGAGGGGCTCAAACTCACAGATCGTGAGATCATGACTTGAGCTGAAATCAAGAATCAGATGTTTAACTAGCTGAGTCACCCAGGCTCAAATGTTTTCACCATTTTTAAAAATAAATTGTCAAATATAACCAAAGGTAAGTAAAAAGAGTCTTAATATCCTGTATGTTTATCAGCAGCATGATATTGTAAGAACACATGCAGAGTGTATAATAACACATTTTTTGCACTGATAGTAAGAGGTACCATTGTTCATCAGCTGTGGGATTTTTAAAGGGCACGTTTAACTCTTACAAGGAGTAGGGATTATTTTCCCCATGTTCATCAGAGAATACATGCTAAGGGTCACATATAAGGAAGGAACCAGGAGTCAAATTTAGATAAATTGGCTTCCAGTCCACTGTTCTCTTTCAATGTCATCCTACTTAATACTTTCAAGAGAATTATTGAAAACCCCTGTCTCAACCATCTCTGGAGGATTCTTTCTTTGTAAGGAATACTTTAGTTTAGAAACATTTAAAGCCCATAATTTGAATATGTTTTAAGATAATTTTATTTTAAAATAACTTGGCCAAATGAGTATAACCTTATACAGACGGTACTTGAACTGCTTGACCGATTCCCATGTTTTAACTATTTCTGAAGTAAAAGAATTTAATACAGAGATAAATATTTTGAACAACCACAGTCGGGTTACTCCAAATGCTGGGAAATGTAAATAAGTATATCAAGAGCCAAAGCATCATTTTCACTAAACATTACCTGGTATGAATCGTGCCCCACAGAGTAGTTTCAGGATAATTCGTTTCATCTATAATGAGAACCAAAGGGCTAAATCTGCAAGCACTGAAGACACATAAATGGTGCTACCAGTTACCCAGTGCCATCACAATATGCTTCTTCCTTCTGACAAAACAGTGAGTAAAATTACAATAAGCACAGTCTAGAGACACACAGCAACTACCGAAGAAATAGTTTGCCTAATCTTCGTAATTATGCCCTAAGTGCATTCCTTTCAACACTTTCATTCAGATTTAAGTATTTTTTTTTTCCTCTGTGTCTTTGAATACCGTGAAAGAAAAACGGTGTGTTTCAGCCTGGAGGTATCTGTGGTTCATTGGCAGAAGTCTTTTCTTCAAAAACTTTTAGAAACTTACGAACTGCTTTGCTCATGCTGCATTCCGGGCAGGTATCAAACTAAATCTCGCTTGACGTTTTCTGAGATCATGGGCCTACACTGGTGAATTGTTTCAGTATGGTGAGGAGGTCAACTGGTGGCTTATAAAGAGGCGGTCCTGAGTCCAAAGAGCCAAATCAAATTTAATTCTACACTTATCCACAATAGAACCATGTTCCTTTGGGATGCTGTTTTACTGTTCCTAGGAACAAGTCGGAGGGAAAGCCCCACCAATTGTGACTCAATAACCTAATTTTGACTTCCGACAAAATTTGGCAGTGAAATTTCACTACCACAAGGAGGAAAAGGGTTTAGCAAATATTTATGTAGGCTGTTTGAATTCCAAGCCATGCTTAGTACATTCCCAATGCCTATCACCCATAGGCACATCCTGCCAAATTTCCTGAACCAATCCTGATCAACACAGACAGCTTATTTTGGTCCCTGTTCCTTCGATTTGGGTGTCTGAGGAGTTAGTCATATGACCACACACTGTACATAGTGTCACAGGAAATTCTCATCAATGGCCTCTTAGCTCCCTGTCTAACAAGGCTGTGGCCACTTGCTTTGCCTACGCCAATCCTCTCCTCCAAGACAGTGGGATGGACACTGCAACCAGAACCATTATCTGGAATTTAGACAATGCCTCACAACAAAGATATATATGAAACACAATCCTGTCAATTACCAGCCAGAAGATATTATCTTCTTTGAATTTGATGCCTGACCTTAGGATGCTAAAAATTGTCCCAGCTTTGGGTCTAATGACTACTAATCTTGGGGCTGGCCATAGCTGGACTTTCTCTTGGCCTCAGCCCCACCTGCTCCTGAATTTCCACCATTATCCTTCATCCAACTGAGGGCCTGAAGAATTCTTAGTATTATTTTCCTATTTAAGCATCTTGTCACTATTCAATTTATAATAATTACATAAACCTGATGAGCCACCCACCAATATGTTTTGCTTCAATTAAATAAACCTATCTTGCTTACATTAAATAAGTATAATAAGCTTTTACAATGTTTATCCATTTGTCTTTATAGATTAAAATATAAATGATAACCGTTCATTGAATAGGTTCTCTGGTTTTCTTCTACTTAGAATCAATAGAGAAAGTGTGATGACCATGCCCTATGGATGCCAATCTGCTCTGGCGCAAGTGTCTTTTTCTTATTCTCTGTTATCTAAATGCTTTGTAGTTTTATGGGCAATGCCATCCATTACTCAGGAATTAACTTAAAAATGTCTGGGTCACTGGGAAGCTGACAACACCCTGTGCTTTGTAGGGTGCCATGTTTTGATGATTTAATTAGCCTTCATCTCTAGGAGCATGTACAGTTTTAATTGATATGCAGATTTAATTGTTTTGCAGATGCTACATTTGTAAAGCCAATGTCTTAACTAAGTGTACGGTGAGTGTTCTGTATGCCACTATTTGAAAACAGGAATTGGCTTCTTTAAAATGTAATCACATTCGACGTTTCCTTATCATAAAAGATCATTTTGTATAAAAATGCATATTTATTATAATCTTGACAGAAATTATTCAAATTGATACAATTCCTTAGAGATTTTATTTTAAAAAAGAGGTTCATTTTAAATATTACCAATTAGAGGGGCGCCTGGGTGGCGCAGTCAGTTAAGCGTCCGACTTCAGCCAGGTCACGATCTCGCCGTCCGTGAGTTCGAGCCCCGCGTCGGGCTCTGGGCTGATGGCTCAGAGCCTGGAGCCTGTTTCCGATTCTGTGTCTCCCTCTCTCTCTGCCCCTCCCTCGTTCATGCTTTGTCTCTCTCTGTCCCAAAAATAAATAAATGTTGAAAAAAAAATTAAAAAAAAAAAATAAATAAGATAAATATTACCAATTAGATAATGGCTATATTCACCCAAATTCCATAATTAAGGAGTAACAACACCAATCATAATAATAGGATTTTGATAATAATATTTCACATGCAGAATATTAAACTTTACAGAGTTCCATAAAAGTGGGCTTTGTAACATAACTGACTTAGATAGGAAGCCTAGTTTATTATTTACTAATCTTGTACCTTATAGAATAATCACAGCTTCTCAGAACAGTTTCCTATCTTTAAAATGAGATAAATATTCTTATCTTATTTAGGTGGCTTAAAGCTTTATCTGAGTTAATGTTAGCAAAAGACAACAAATATTAACAACAAATACTTAACAAATATTAATTTGTATTAGAACAGATTTTAGACAGGGGCGCCTGCGTGGCTCAGTTGGTTGAGCAACTGACTTTGGCTTGGGTCATGATCTCACGGTTTGTGAGTTCAAGCCCCATGTCGGGCTCTGTGCTGGCAGCTCAGAGCCTGGAGCCTGCTTCCAATTCTGTGTCTCCCTCTCTCTCTCTGCCCCTCCCCCACTCATGCTCTGTCTCTCTCTGTCTCAGAAATAAATAAACATTAAATTTTTTTAAATAAAAAAAGAAGAGATTTTAGACAAAAAAACCCCCAAAACCAAAAAAAACCAAACAAACAAAAAAAAAAAACTCTGTGACATCCCCATCCACTTGAGAAACTCATCAGAAAAAGGAACAATTTTAGACATGGATATAATGATCATAAGAAAATAGTGTTAATCAATTAGTCCTTTAGTATTTTGAGAAATAATGGTGACACATACTTTACTGGAACAACATATAATACATGAGAATATGAAGGAAAGCACTTGAAGAGAATGGAAATTATGTCAATTTTCTGAAAGACAAAATTTTCAGTATGTTAAATAATCATATTAAAAGATGATGTCAGTGAGTAGAAATGCCACTGATTTTTGAACATTAATTTTTCATCTTGCAACTATGCTAAATTTATACACTTATTTATTTCTGTAAAGTCTTTGGGATTTTCTTCATATAAGATTACATCATCTGCAAAGGGATGTAATTTTACTTCTTGCTTTCTAATTCAGATGTCCTTTATTTCCTTTTCTCACCTAATTGTTTTGGCTAGGACTCACAGTACTCTGTTGAATACAAGCTGAAGTAGGTACCCTCCTCCAGATGTTAAAGAAACAATTTTCATTTTACCATATAGTATGATGTTCGCTGTGGGCTTTGTATACATGACCTATATTAATATTAAGTTCCTTCCATAACTAATATATAGAGCCTTTATCATAAAAAAGTGTTTAACTTTGTCACATGCTTTTTCTGAAGCTATTGAGATTATAATGTGATTTTTAGCCTACATTCTCTAAATGTGGTATATCATATTGATTGATATGTATATGTTGAACCATTCTTACACCCAATGAACAAACCTCACTTGGCCTTTGTGTATAATCCTCTTAAAATGCCCTTAGATTCAGTCTGTTAATATTTTGTTAAGAGTTTTTTATCCATGCTCTTCAGCAATATTGCCTATAGGTTTTTGTCTTGTTTTGTTGTGTGTGTGTGCGTGTGCGTGTGTGTTCACGTGTGTGTCTGTGTGTATTTGCGTGTTTTGCTTTGTTTTGTTTTTGGTCCCTTTGCTCACTTGTATATCAGGGTAACTCTGATTCAGAGGATAACTTTCAGTGTTCCCTCTTCTATTTTTTTGGAAGATTTGGAGAAGGACTGAATTATCTGAAAAGGCAATTAAATAAATAAATAAATTCACAATTATGGCAAATAGAATAAAATTCTCAGAAATAAAATTTAGGGAAATCTGTTGAGCACCCAACTCTTGATTTCGCCTCAGGCCATGATCCCAGGATCATGGGATCCAGTCCCACTTGTGGTTCCATGCTGAGCATGGAGTCTGCTTAATATTCTCTTTCTTTCCCTCTGCCCGTCTACCTCACTCACACTGTCTCTCTGTAAAAAATTAAAAAAAAACAAAAAAATTAAAATTTACCAAGGAGGGAAAAAAATGTAAGCACTGAAAAATATAAAACACTGATGAAACAAATTAAAACAGACACACATAAATGGAAAGACACCCTGTGTTCACAGGTTGGAGTAATTGACATTGTTAAAATACTTCTTGAATTTACAGTCATTTTATTTGGTAATTTCACTCTGCTATTATTTATTCATTTTTTTAATATTATTTGTCTCTTTAAATCTGTAATGACTCCCATTGCCTTAAATTTTTGTCCAGTCACTCAACATTTATCCTCACGTGCTACACCTCTTCTCCTCCACTCTCAGCTGAAGTTGCTCTAATAAATTTTCTAGGATTTCCTTGTTACAACATTCGTTTGCCTTGACTCATTTTTTATCTGAATCTAATGCTCAGTGACTTTATTCAATTGATCACTGGTTGATTTAATAATTCCTGAATAGATATCATATTAATTTAAATATCAGAACATTGAAGATGAACATCAAACCCAGTTGAATATAATTTATTAATTGAACAAGTCATGAATGAGAGAATAGATGGGTGAATAAACCCCCAATAGAAATTTACAGAGTATTATTGATACTCTTTTCTATGTATTTCTCTGACTGCCTCTGTTATTTCTAGCTTTCTTATTGCCTCATTACCAGCTTTTCCACCTCAGCTGTGAACTTCACTTTATTAGTATATATGTATTTTTTGTCCCTTACGTTGCTAAATTCATCAACTTCAGCTTTTCAACATCACCTCTGTGCTGAAGACTCTCAAAGCTGCTTGAGTCCTGAACTTTGTTGTTTTCCAGTTACAAATCTCTGTCTCCTAGTCGATCCCTTTGGATATTCTCTTTTTCCCTCAAATATCCCTTGGCTAAGCTGGACTGATTGATTTATTACACTGCCTTTAACTTTTTTCTATAGGACACAAACACCAAGGTTGACACTTGACAAAATAAAATTAACAACACGTTTTTGTTATATACCTCCATTTCAAATCTCAGTACCCACTACCCGTAAGCATCTGGGATCACTTTGTTCCTTACTATTAGCCAAGGGCAAGCCCACAGAGCATCCTCACATGTCCCCACCTTCACGCCTCCAACAGCACTTGATTTCCCCTTCTTTCTTGCTTTTCCCGATAGGAGATATAAAGATCTGTAATTTCCCCCCATCATATACAACAGTAGTTGTCAGGACTGATCACACAACAGAATTACCTTGGGAAATGTTAACAGATAATCATGCTTAGACTACACCCCCAGTAGTCTTTTGTGAGTAGTAAGAAGTAATATTTGAGCATGTGAATCGTGACAATCTCCCTGGATAATTCTAATGCGTATCCAGACATTCTAACAACTGAATTACAAGATGGCATCTGGATGATTTTGTTGAATAATAAACATTGTCTAGATGCTGCTTCTTTCCCTCTCCAAATTCACCTTCCCTTAGTAATTGGCACTTCAGCAGTATGGCATTACACGTGTTCTCGTGTTCTTCTCATGTTTTTCTACCTCCAAATCATCCTTCAAATCTCAGCTCACATATTGTCTCCCTTGGGAAACCTCCTTGGAACTGACATCTCTTTACCTCTGCCTATACCCACAACTCTGTTCATTTGTAATAGATATGACAATACAGAGTTACATCTTACTTCCCAAATTCTAGAAAGTCAGATTCACACAGCTCTATCAATCTTATGTTCCCAGGAGTCACTGATGAAGGAGTTGGGCTGCTTACCTGAAAATACAGTGCAAATTTTGTTAAGTCTGACCATACCAAGAGCCCAGAGTAATCATTGCTACTTTAGTATATTGATCCAAACTTGTGGTATATGTACCATTATCTTCCCATTTATGGAGGTAGAGAGTAACAAATAAGGGAATGGGGAGAAAAACTAAATCAATTTTGCACTAAAATAGAGCAGGAGCTTTAAAATAGAGTATAGGGGCGCCTGGGTGGCGCAGTCGGTTAAGCGTCCGACTTCAGCCAGGTCACGATCTCGCGGCCCGTGAGTTCGAGCCCCGCGTCGGGCTCTGGGCTGATGGCTCAGAACCTGGAGCCTGTTTCCGATTCTGTGTCTCCCTCTCTCTCTGCCCCTCCCCCGTTCATGCTCTGTCTCTGTCCCAAAAATAAATAAAAACGTTGAGAAAAAAAAAATTTTAAATAGAGTATAGCATCTCTTTATGGAAAGGTCAACATGATGTAATAAGAAATATCCTAATGGAGTCAAGTCTTCCATATCAGCTGTGTCACCTGAAATTAAATCATTTAATCTCAGTATTCATTACTATATTTTGCAAAATTCCTTCCTCTGTTTCTTTTAAACATTTTTAATATTTATTATTTATTTATTTTTAATTAATTAATTAATTAATTTATTTATTTTTTGAGAGAGAGAGAGAGCGGCGAGGGGCAGAGAGAGAGAGAGACACACACACTGAATCTTAGGCAGGCTCCAGGCTCTGAGCTGTCAGCACAGAGCCCCATGTGGGGCTCAAACTCCTTAGGGTGGTTTTCAACTCCATAACTGGTGGGTTTGATCATCATAAGAAGCTTGCAACCTCAGCAAGACCAGGGTCCTGAAGCCCACTCCTGCCCTGTTCATATAAGAGTACAGAAAAATGACTACAATTTAAAAAGCCCAAAGAGGGGTGCCTGGTGGCTCAGTCAGCTGAGACTCCAACTCTTGACTTTAGTTCAGGTCAAGATCTCACAGTTCATGAGTTCAAGCCCCACGTTGGCTCTGTGCTGACAGTGGGGAGACTGGTTGTGATTCTCTCTCTCCCTCATTCTCTGCCCCTCCCCCCCAAAATAAATAAATTAAAAATTAAAATAAAGTAAAATAAAATAAAATAAAATAAAATAAAATAAAATGGACAAATAACTGCAGGAACATTCTCTCCCCATCGACCTTAAAAGCTCAGACTGGAGCAAAGTCCAGCTCACAGTGAGTTTGTGATCTCAGTGATCCCAGAATCCACAAGCCCACATCAACCAAACTGTTGTGCTAGGGCACAGAAAACAAGCTGTGGTTTTGTGTGTGTGTGTGTGTGTTTATTGCTGTTTTATTTTTTTTAACTTTTTTAAATGTCTTTCTTTTGCTTTTATTTTTTCTTTTTTGTTTTGTTCTTTTCTTTATTCTCTTTTTTCTCTTTTTTTCCTTGTTTTTATTTTCTTTTCTGTTTTTTCTTTTCTTTTTTTATTATTTTATTTTTTCTTGCATTATTGTTATTATTATTATTTTCTTATTCTCTCTGTAAAAAGCCATGGTTTATAAGAGTAACTAGCATACATACCCAATTTCCAGCTAGCCAGCAAAAGTCATCAAGCACACAGAATCTACATAGGGGTCACTATCACAAGACCATTTCCCCAACTTAAGGAGAAGTAGCCATTTCACCTAATCCATAGAAACACACACAGAAAGTCAAGCAAAATGAGGAGACAGAGGAATATGCTCTAAATTAAAGAACAAGAAAAAAAGTCAGTGAATAACTAAATGAAACAGAGATGGAAAGAAAGAAAGAAAGAAAGAAAGAAAGAAAGAAAGAAAGAAGAAAGAAAGAAAGATCAGCATATGTCTGGTAAGGAATTTAAAATAATGATTGTAAAGATTCTCACTGGGCTGGATAAAGGAATGGAAGAACTCAGTGAGAACTTCAATAAAGAGATAAAAAAATATTAAAAAGAAATCAGAGTTGAAGATACAATAACTGCAATAAAGAGCACACAGGAGAAAATCGACTGTAGATTAGAGGATGTAAAATGTATTAGTGATCTGGAAGACAGGATAATGGAAAACAGACTGAACAGCAAAAAAGAGAAAAGAATTTTTAAAAATGAGGATAGATTAAGAGATTCTTCAACAGAATTAAGTGAACAAACATTCAAATTGTAGGGTCCCAGAAGAAGAAGAGAGAGAAAGAGATGTAGAAAACTTATTTGAAGAAATAATAACTGAAAACTTCCCTAACCTAAGGAAGGAAATAAACATAGCACAGAGAGTTCCAAACAAGATGAACCCAAAGAGGTTCACACCACAGCACATAATAACTAAAATGTTAGAGCTTTGAGATCAAAGAGAGAATCCTAAAAGCAGTGAGAGAGAAACAGTTACCTACAAGGGAAAACTTATAAGACTATCAGCTGATTTTTCACAGAAACATTGCAAGCCAGAAGGGAGTGGCATGATACATTCAATTCCTAAAAGGAAAAAACAACAACAATAACAACAAAAAAAACTACTTGAAGAATATTCTACCCAGCAAGGTTATCATTTACATTTGAAGGAGAGATAATGAGTTTCCCGGACAAACAAAAGATAAAGGAATTTATCACCAATAATCAGCCTTACAAGAATTGTTAAAGGAATTCTTTAAGGGGAAAAGAAATGGCATAATTGGAAATAAGAAAAATATGAATAAAAAGATATAAAATATGATAACATATAAATATAATGTGGAGAAGGGAGTATAAAGGGAAGATAATGGGAAAAAGAAAAAAAATATTTTTGTTTTTAATGAGTTTTAATTTAAATGACCATCATATTAATATGGACTGCTATCTACTTAGGATGCTATATATGAACCTCAGGGTAGCCACTTATGATAGATACATAAAAAATAATGAAAAAAAATCCAAACAAAACACTATTGATATGCATCAATCACAAAGAAAGAGAACAAGAGAAGAAGAAACAAGGAACTACAAAAATAATCAGAAAGTAATTTTTTAAATGGCAATAAGTATATACCTATCAACAATTATTTTAAATGTAAAATGTAAATAGCCCAAATGTTCCAAACAAAAGACATAGAGTGGTGGAATGAATTAAAAGAAACAAACAACAACAACAATTAAAAAAAAAAAAAACACTTAAGAACCTTCTAAATGCTGCCTACAAAAGAATCACCTCAGACCTTTGGGCACCTAAAGATGAAAATGAAGGGATGGAAAAACATTACCTATATAAATGAAAGAGAAAAAAACCAGTGTAGCAATACTGAGACGAAATAGATGTTTGAAACAAAGACTCCAACAAGAGACAAATAAAGGCATTACAGAATGATAAAGGGATCAATTCAACAAGAGGATATAACAATTGAAAATACCTACACACCCAACACTGAATCATCTTAATACATAAAGCAAATATTAACAGACATAAAGAATGAAATTGATGGTAATACAATAGTAAAAGACTTTAACACTATTTACGTCAATGGATAGATCATCAAGACAGAAAATCAATAAGGAAACAATGTCTTTGAATGCTATTTCGGATCAAATGGATATAACAGGTATATGTACAGAACATTTTGTCCATAAACAACAGACTACACATTCTTTTCAAGTGCACATGGAATATTCTCCAGAATAGATGACAAAATAGGCCATAAAATAAGTCTCAATAAAAATAAGAAGACTGAAATCATACCATGCATTTTTTCTAAGCACAACATTATGAAACTAGAAATAAATTATACACACACACACACACACACACACTTAGGGAAAAAAACATGAACACGTAGAGATTAAACAATATAGTAAACAACAAATAGATCAAGAAAACAATTGAAGAAAAAGTAAAAAAAATACATAGAGACAAATGAAAATGAAAAAACAATGGTCCAAAATCTCTGGTACACAGTGAAAGTCGTTCTAAGAGAGAAGTAGATAGCAATACTGTCCTACTCAAGAAACAAGAAAAAAACCTCAAATAAACAATCTAACCCTATGCCTAAAAGAACTAGAAAAAGAATTAAAAAATGCCAGATGAGAAGAAGAAAGGAAATAATAATGATCAGAGCAGAAATAAATGAGGCAGAGACTAAAAAAGCAATAGAAAAATCAATAAAACCAAGAGTTGGTTCTTTGAAAAGATTTGAAAATATGAACCCTTATCCAGGTTCTTCAAGAAAAAAAGAGAAAAGGACTTAAATAATTAAAATCAGAAACAGAGAGAAGTAACAACAGATACCACAGAAATACACAGGATTATTAGAAAATACTAAGAAAAATTATATGCCAACAGACTAGACAGCCTACAAGAAATGGATAAATTCCTAGAAACATGCCATTATCCAAAACTGAACCAGGAAGAAAAATCAAATCTGAATAGACCAATTATAAGTAATAAAATTAAATCAGTAATCAAAAAAACTACCAAAATAAAATACAAAATTCCAGGACTAAATGGATTCACAAATGAATTCATCCTACTAGGCAATTAAAGAAGAGTTAATATATATTCATATCTCTTAGACAATTTTATCTTCTTTTATCCTCTACTATCCATGATCGATGATAACTACAAATTCAGTTGCCTGTAAAGTTTCCAATGTATGTCCATAGGAGTTTACAAGGAGCTAGAAAACTGGGAGGAGCCATATCCTTTGTCAATTCCACTCATTATTATTGTCATTACCAACACTCATTCTATGACCCTACATTGTCTCTGAGTAACAATCCCCTGATACTTTTCAGGAACTGTAGGGCAGGTCTCCTACAGATCTACTGTATACACCATAAGCTCACACAACTTTTGAAGAGATGCATCTGGGAATGTTCCATATCTTCTGCCACATGCAGAAGCCCCCAAACAACCAAACACCTTAATCTTTAGAAATATCAAACCATTTAAGGTGGCTCTATTTACTTGACATTTTCCTTAACAACAACAAAAGCCCACTGGGTGAAGATTGTTGTCTAAGTACTTGAAAATGTCTATTTATTTATCCTAAAATACAGAGGCCAATAAATACCACCCCTACTTCCTCTGACATCATGCAATGAACTAAAACTGAGAACTGATCTTAATTACTTTCTCAAAAAGGGAATAGAAAAATACCAATAACAAAGAATGGAAGAAAAAGAAAGAAAAGAAAGAAAGAAAGAAAGAAAGGGAGGGAGGAAGGAAGAAAATCTCAAACTGTTATTCCTATAAACTATCCAATGTAGAATTTAATTTTCCATAGCTATAGAATTTCGGAGAAGGTATTCAAGGGAACATTGCTAAAGCAATGTTAAAATACTAACAGGGGCACCTAGGTGACTGAGTCGGTTAAGTGTCTGGCTTTGGCTCAGGTCCTGATTTCACAGCTTGTGAGTTTGAGCCCCACATCAGGCTCTGTGCTGACAGCTCAGAGCCTGGAGTCTGCTTCAAATTCTTGTCTCCCTCTCTCTCTGCCCCCTGCCCCTCTCTCAAAAATGCATAAGCATTAAAAATTTTTTAAATACTAAGAAGAAAAAATAATTTTTATCCACCAATTAAACCTGATTATTCTAAAAGTGAAAGCAGTTCTGTAACTCTGAGAGCTTTGGTTTTATCTACCTTTGCATGTAGTGATAGAGCTAATTCCCAGGACAGTGATGGAATATAGGGTCTATATTGTTTTTTTCTTTTGGTCATTTCCATTAGAGGTGTGTAATATATGGAAGAAGAATGAGGGCATCATGGAAACAGTTAAAAAGGCTGAAGATGTTCATAGACAAATAGAATTGAAATCATAGAGAGTATTACTACGCACCTAGGACTTCTGGGCAGCTGTGTCTAATAAAACTAATTCTATCACAATTAAATTCAGAAAGATACTACAAATTCACAGTAACAAAATTATGGAAACATTTCATGCTTCAAATGTCCTATATGTTCTAATATTAAAGACAGTAAGACACAATTTTCTAATTTTTAAAAATTCTCAAAACCTCAGCAATTTTTACATTTGAGCTTTTATTTACATGTACCATACATCCTGTGCTCCTTAGGTAGGTGAAAAAAATAATGCTACCTATTTTCTTAATAGTTACATTAAGTTAGAGGAGTATAGGATGCAATAGTTAACTTGGAAGAAAAGACAAAGCCTTGGGTTGTTTTTCCCCCTTACTTTGTTCCAGAAACCACTTGACAAGTCTGCCAACACGTTAACCTTTATTCTCCCTCCCAAGAGTCTCTAGTAATAGAGCAAATGTGATGCTTCCTATTAAAGATGAACGGTGTGTCTGTGGGCTAGGGGGTTTGAACTTCACCTTCACCTTGATTAGTCTTGACTGCTTGGATCCACACATGAGAAAACATGTGCGATCTCAAGTCACCTTTCTTTCCGAAAGATGGTAAAATAAGGGAGGTGAATAGAATATTGTGTGCGTGTGTATGAGTACAATGAGTCAGGAGCTATTCAAAACTAGTTTTATTTATTTATTTTTTATTTACTTTTGAGACAGAGAGAGACAGAGCATGAGTAGGGGAGGGGCAGAGAGAGAGAGACACACACACAGAATCTGAAGCAGGCTCCAGGCTCTGAGCTGTCAGCACAGAGCCTGACGTGGGGCTCGAACTCACGGACCGTTAGATCATGATCTGAGCCGAAGTCGGAAGCCCAACCAACCGAGCCACCCAGGCGCCCCAGTATTCAAAACTAGTTTTAAACTCTCGTGTAATCACGACAAAACACTGCAAGTGGGAGTTTCAGGAGACCCTTAGGACACCTTTGTTATACAACTTAATAATCTTTATTTCATTTTAAAAAATTAAATTATAATAATTGTATTCTCCATTTGCCCCTTAGATCCATGTTCCATCTTTCTTGATCCTACACTATCCTTCAGGAGATTATCTATGGACCACATTACTCAGGCTCCATTACTCTGGCTTTCCCTTGGGTTTGGCCTATTGAAGGTGCAGGCAGGATATTAAAAATGAGGAAAAGAATAATCCTAGGTGTTTTTCCCAACTTTCTTTCTCTGCAGTGGTTCCGACAGAGGTTTGTCCATCTGTGAGGACAGATTCTGTGTGGGAGCTCCACTTGTGTGATCCCTAAACTTAGTGAGGCTTCAATTCCACCCTTAGAAACCCCAACCTCAGGCTAATATAGGCTATTGCTATCACCAGGGTGGCTCAACATCCTTAGCTGATTCCAACAACCTAGCCCATATATCTATGAATAGTCCCTTTATTACAAAAAGCTCTAAAAAATCACCACTCAATAAACTGATTCTTCTGGGAGCTACACTGACAATGTTATTACAAGTTTTGAAGGTTGAACCCTGAAAGAAAATTATTCAAGTTACAACAAAAGAATAAATATGAATTGATCTAAACAGCCAAGTCAACAAACAAAACATCTGTATATTTCCAGTTCTTCTGTCCAAAGAAATTATATGTGTTGACTACATTGTGATATTTCTATTAAAAAAAAATAGAGGAAGCCACCTTTCAATTACCCAAGTGAAAAAAGGAAAAAAAAATAATCAGACATTATCACTGGCATCCATTTAGATAAGTGATTTTCAAATCATAGGTTATCATTTTTAGTGCATCATTAAATCAAAGCAATCAGTCAAGACCAGCAAATTTTTTTAAAGGTACAATAGATTAGACAAGTCAGGGATTTAATTAGAATAGAATATAAATAATCGCAGTGATTTGCACCTAGAAAGGATCTTTCTCATGAATTTTGATTTATTAAAAACACATGTTTATGAATTTGTCACAATATAAAATACAGGCTTCACCATGATTTACACTTTTAAAAGTCTGAAATTTTCTATTATAAAATAAGGATCTGATCATTCCTTCTTTTGGAAGCATTTATAGGAATGTGTCCACAGAAATTGACTCTGAATGGACTACGATATATCTATGCCTTCTAAGATTGAAGGAGTCATCATTCTTCAGCATTTTGACACAAACTAGAGAAAACAGCTGAGGGTTGGGGGAGTGGTTAGATAAAGAGCTCATTTTTACTTAATAAAAATAAGGTTTTGTTTAACTGCAAAGTTCTGAATATCTTGCTCACCGCTGAAAGGAAAAATGTACATACTTATAGCTTTGTACATATGTTCCTTTCATAGACAAAGACCAGGAGATTTAAGACTTGGCAAACACAAAATCCCTCAGATTACTAGCAAGGATTGCCTTTACAAAGTAGGAACAATTATTCGAGTTTGAGAGAAGAAAGAATGTAGACTCAGTTGGCAAAAAGTAATCTGTACACCAAAACAAAACCAACTTGAATGACATTGCCCTTTAAGTGAAGGTATAACTTCACTTATAGATTTATAAGATATGATTTATAGATTTATAGAATAGGCCCTAGAGATGACTTCGTGGGTTTATAGCCTCACTTTGCCATGGTTTAGCTATGTGATCTTGTATGTGTTTTTAATCTCTTAATTCCTCAGTTTTTCTTCTTAAAATTAGGAGACAATAAAATTATCCACCACTTTAAATTGTTTAGAGAATTATAGAAGTTAAACAACTACTTAGTGACTATCATATCACAGGCACCCAATAAAGGTTAGCTACTACCCTTTCTAATTTCTTTTACTCAGAATCTCCATTTCTTGGTTCTTTCCTCTATGATAACATTGGTGCATAATGATTAAAATCTCCGTAGTTTTACACAGGACTATGTTAAGCATATATAAATGTTTAATATATATATATATATATATATATATATATACATATATATGTGTGTGTGTGTGTGTGTGTGTGTATATATGTGTGTGTGTGTGTGTATACATATATATATATCCTTTTATTTTTTGTATATTTGACAGAAATTAGAAAGATTATTTTCTGATTTACTGAGATTCCATATTACATAGAATATGTAGTAATATATACTACAGAACTTATGAAGAATATAACACGTAGCATATAGTCCCCTTTTTTCTAATTTGAAAATCTCTGCAATGAGAGAATTGTCATATCCAATTTTTACAACAATATCCTATCAGTAAATTATTCAAATAATTTTAAATTCTTCAATGAATTTTGACAGAAACCTTTAGAAAAGTGTGTGTGTGTGTGCACGCGCGTGTGTGCGTGCGTGTATGTGTGTGTGTGTGTGTGTGTGTGTGTATTGTTTCAAACAGCAAATAGCACTGTATTGGAAATTGTACCTGATTTCAGTTCTAACATAGAACTTACAATGACCCTCTAGTAAGTTGCTTAACCATACTGGACTTTGATTTACTCATCTGTAGAATGACATTTTAGAATTGCTGTGATATCTAAGGTCTCTGAGTTAGTATACTCATTATGAATATAATTTACTAATGAATATAATTTACTAGCAAAAATCCCCAGTCTTTGGTTTTCTCTGCTTCTATGGGGTAAAATTTTTCTCTCTTCCTTAATGGTATAAATATATTCTACTGCTTTTCACTACTTCAGTGTCCTTGCATTTAATTTCATCAACCTAAATACAGTGCAGTGATTAAAGAGTATTAATATAATTTCTTTTGCTTACATGACTTACATAACCTTGGGTAATTTACTTGAACCTCTTAAGTCTTAGTTTTCTTATTTGTACAAAAGAGATGTTAATAACAGTAGTTATTCCACTCTGTGGGAAATAAAATAGGTAATCAGCAAGTCATTGACTGCGTTCTTGCTATAGACTAGCACTGTTCTAGGTGTTCCTGAGCAGCAGTTTACATGTGTAGGGGTTTGGATCAGGTTGTCCCAAAATATGCTGCTTTTGCCTGTAGAGTATTTTGAGCTGAAGGCAATCGAGACACAGCAGGCTCGAGAGAAACTTTTGCCCTTCCCTTAACCACGGAGAAGAATCTAAATTGTGTGTCTTTCCCAGAAGAAGGGTTATTACCAGAGATAAATTTTATCCGAGTGATCCATCTACATGGCAGACAAGCATCTACTTACTAAACATCTGCTCTTATTCTTTTCCTGTGAAGTGCATCCCTTTCCTTTGCAGCCCCTTACCCCTTTCTTAGTTCAGAGCGACATGTATACCTCATTTTGCCTGTCTTTGGAATTTCATGTCTGTGTGGATTCCCGGTATTTATGACATTAAATTTGCTTTCTCCTGTTAATCTGCCTCATGTCAATTTGTTTCTTAGTCCAGCTAGAGAGACCTTGAAAGGGGAGAAACCTTCCGCTCCAGACACATGACAAATGACAAACATAATGCTCTCATGGATCTTGCTGCTAAAAAGAGATACAAACAACAAACAAGCAAATTGATATAATGTTAGAGGATAGTTACTAAGGTAGAAATATGGAGTGGGGTAAATGTTTAGAAAGTGATGGACAGGAAAGGTTAGGGTGTGATGGGAGCTATTTTCAGCTGGGTAATTAACACCAACAGATACAAGAAATACCTCCAAAATCTCAAATACTTGACGTTCTTTAAATTTACATCCTGCATATATCTTGGTCCAGTTTGGGTCAGACTAACTCACAGACAGCTCTATATTAAGTGTGACTCAGCTATTCGGGTTCTGTTTGCATTGAGGCATCATCCTGCCATTGTTTTTGTAGTTGTGAAAGGGAGGGATGGAAAAATCATGAAAAGTGTTTCTCAGCCAGCCTCATTCTGTAACACCCACCAGTTCCATCCACATCGTATTTGTCAGAACCCAGTCAGATGACCCAAACTTAATTATAAAAGATTGTGAAATGCAGCCTTCTTTGGTACCCATAACAAAGGAAGTGAACACAGATTTGATGGACACTCTGAGAGGGACTTTTAGCCCCTCTTTGTGGAGTATACTATAGGGGCTTTCTTTATTGCAGAAGAGGCATTATGATATCCTGCTTCCAGCTTTTCCAGTTTAGGGGAGCAGAATTTGCCACCCCAAAGTATGCCTCTTTGGCATAAGGATTATCTCGAGCTGGTTATTTTCAAGAAACTGCATACACAGAGAAAGCTCTGCAAATCAATTATCCTTTAGTAAAAGAAATTTACTTTTACAGCAAAATCTCCATTTGTAAGGGTGTCTCTCTCCAGGTGTTTGGAAGAGGGAGATGATGAAATCTAGTAATTTATCAGTGGAGAAGGCAAGGACTTAAATCTGTATATCAACCATACCGTTGTTTACTCTGCTTTGCCTAATAACCTCCAATAACTGTCTCTCCTACGCCAACGAAAGAAGATTCTTTTGTCTTTAGCTAAAGACATTCCTTAAGGTAGTGTCACTTGGGCTACTTGAGGGAGTCAGTTTTCCTGGATATCTCTGATATATAAAGGAGGGATACATGTTATTAAACTTCTGTTTCTTTTTCTCCTGTTGATCTGTCTTTTCAAAGGGATTGGTTTCAGCCAAGAACCCAAAAGCGTATAGGAAAAATAATTTTTCCTCCTCTACATACTGAATAGAAAAAATGTTTATGGATGGTCTATCTAATAGAGGTAAATCAACCAGTTTTGAAACAATTCTTACTATTTGATCCCCAAAACATGTATTCCCTTTTCCTATATTCCAAAACCTATCTATGTGTGTGTGTGTGTGTGTGTGTATATATATATTATATAAGAATATATACACGTATATATACATCATTTTATTCCTTCTGTGATTCATCACCTATTCTTTGTTTCACTATTGCATCATATTTTAATCATTTATGGATTTTTGAAATAATTTTTAAAATCAGTAAATTTTCATAATCAGTAATATCAGCAAATATCAACAAATAAAATAATTCATAGACTTTTTTGAATTTTATTAAAAAAAAAATAACAATTTTCCAGAAATTAAAGGTGCCTATATATTTGAGTGCCTGCCACACTTACACACAACCACGCAAAATGTGAGTTTAAGTGCACTTAAATTCAAGACTGTTTTTATCCTTTTCTTCTCAATGGAATTACTCAACCAGAAAAGATCCATTGGTTTCCAAGGGAGAAATTTTGTAAGTAGAAGCTTATTGCTTAAAGTAATTCCCTACGGGAATACTACCATCTGGCAAAGAAATATGCACATCAAAGTAGAGAGAAAACAGCACCTCTTAAAAGTAATTTTCTCTAAGGGTTTGCCTCCTGGTATCCTGCCAACAGTAATCTTTAAACCCTTAGCTTGCTACACAGTGAGAAGCTTCCAGATTAGGGGAGCCCTGTTTCCTGCTTCTGATTCAGAATAAAATAAATAATAACATTTAGGGGAAACAAAATATAAACAAAGACCCTTAATTTTATGGCAGGCTTATCACTGAGTTATTTCTTTCCCTTCACTAATCACAGATTAGTGATTTTGGATATTGAGACAACTCTAATTATGGGTTAAAAAAAAATACCATGCTGATGGTCTCAGAATATGTATAATGCAAATTTACCTAAGTATAGGAGTGAAAATAACAGTGATAGGGAATGATAATACAAAGACAATAATGATAACTATACTAGTAACTTTCATTTTGTATTTACCATATGCCAGGAATTGTGAAAAGAACTCCCAGGAGTTATTTACTCAAATGAGATAACAATTCTGCGATAGCTCTTATAACTACATTTTATAGATATGCAAATTGAGACTCAAGACTAAATCATTTTTCCAAGACTGCCTAAGCAGTAGAGATTTTTGATGTCACATTTGATCTTCACCCCTTGGCCAATCATCTTTTATTCAAATAGACCTATGATGCATTCAAACACCTTTCTTCTTTAACCACTTTGTCTTTTCTCTCTTAACTGTACTTTCGTTCTTTTCTTCATTTTGCCATATGTGTTTTCACTACATCAACCTGCTTAAACTTCATTCAGTTGGGCATCTGACTCTTGATTTCAGCTCAGGTCATGATACCAGGGTCTACAATCGACCCCACGTCGGATTCTGCGCTGAGTGTGGAGCCTGCTTAAGATTTTCTTCCCTCTCTCTCTGTCTCTTCTCTCTCTCTGCCCCTCTCCCCTGCTCATGTGCTCTCTAGCTAGAAAAAAAAAAGATAGAAAGCTTAATATAGACTCTTTTTGAAGTATAATTGACACACAATTTTACATGAGTTTTAGGTGTATAACAGTAATTAAGCAACCCTATATATTATGCTATGATCACCATAAGTGTAGCTACTACCTGTCACCATATGACACTATAATAATACCAGTGACTATATTCCCTATGCTGTACCTTTCAACTGTGCCTTATTAATTTCATAACTGAAAGTCTGTACCTCCCACTTCCTTTTACCCATTTTGCTCATACCTCCAACACACCTCCCCTATATTTTGATGAAAGAAGACTGAAAGAATCAGTTTAACTGGAAGGAAATTTACTCTTCCTTATTTCTGATGCTGTAAACACAATCATCTGAAATTCTTTTGGAAGTATTTCTGCAAGTATGACACTTTTTGAAAAAGTTAATACAGTTGTTCCACACAAGTCCACATTCTTGACTTAGAGATGCTTACATAGGAACATTATTTTTTAACCTCAGCTAGCAATTTTGATCACACAGATATTGGCTAGTGAACAACCTGATCTCATGTATCAGCAACAAAATATTTGGCTATACTTTATTAGTGACGGTGGTATAAGGGGTAAAAGAACATAGCTTGTGTCACACATTCATTCTGGATTGAGTTTGTCACCCTAAACGGCTAGAGGTGAAGAAAAAAATCCTACACTTCTAAGTTCTTTGGCTGGCCTAATAGTTACAATGACAGGAGACAGATTAACTGGAGAAAAACAAATTTAATTCCTTATGTGTGGTAGCCCCATAAAAATAAGAGATCCAAGGACAAGTCAGGCAGGTGAGGCTTATATGGCATCCTAAGCTAAGGAATGAGATAGGGGAAGGTGATAATTTACAGGACAATGAGAACAGCACACGTTTGGTCATTCAATGTTTGCCTTGCCATACAGGTAGGTCATTGAGCCAAAATTTTATTTCTGGTAATAGCTCTCTTTCTGGGTCAGATCACCAATCTAGATTCTTTTAGCTAGTTAAGGGAGACGTAAACATTTTCTTAAATCTGCTAGGTCTCGATTGTCTTGGGCTCACATTAATCCATATACCATGGTGTGGCATAAGCATATTACATCCCTTTTCACTGCAAATAAACAGATTTTCAAACACCATCAGATTTTATGGAAGATACTGATGGAGAACAAATACAAAATGCACAACATTTTGATTCTTTTTTCTGGCTGTAAGGCTAATTTAAAGCAAGAAACTATTTTTTAATAAAATAAACAAGTAATAAAAATCAAAGCCTTGCTTCAAATTCTGTGTCTCCCTCTCTCTTTGCCCCTCCCCTGCTCACACTCTGTCTCTCTCAAAAACAAATAAACATTAAAAACAATTTTTTAACAAATAAATAATAAAAATCAAAGGCCTACCACTCAACGTAGGCCTGAGGGACATCTTCGTGTACTTTTTCTTTGTGCATTAGACTACAGTTCTCAAAATTGTCTATTTGCTCTAAAATTTCTCTCCATAAAATCAAATAGTCCTCTAATCACTTATTTCCATGAAATACAAATCATAATAAAACTATATAGATTTTTGTGCTCAATTTTTGAATATTTCCAAAACAAAATTAAAAAATTCATTTTCAGAATGCATCTTTTTATAGACTTAATTTGTTCTGGTTCCATGAAAATTTTAAAATAGAATTTGGCTTTATTGCGTTTAACTTTAAAATCCATAGTCTTAGACTTTCTTTCCCCATGGTTTTAAACTATTGATCTTCTCTTAGTAAATTATGTTTCAGTTATTTTTGGCTAATTTTCATGTAACTTAAATTCATATTAAATGAACTTAAAGACATATCTAGGTACAGAATTCCCTGTGGAGCAAATTATCCATCATAACTTTCTTTACTTATACGTCATTCAAAAAGATAAATGTTTTTCATTGCAATAGAAGTTAAATTATATCTAAAATAAGTGATCAAAAACTATTAAATCGGGGGCGCCTGGGTGGCTTAGTCGGTTGAGCGTCCCACTTCGGCTCAGGTCATGATCTCTCAGCTCGTGAGTTCGAGCCCTGCGTCGGGCTCTGTGCTGAGAGCTTGGAGCCTGGAGTCTGCTTCGCTTCAGATTCTGTCTCCCTCTCTCTGCCCCTAACCCACTTGCATTCTATCTCTGTCTCTCTCAAAAAATAAATAAACATTAAAAAGAAACTATTAAATCGGAAATATACTAGCAAGATAGTAAACTTTAGTGGAGGGGCCATCACATTTAGAAAAAAAAAAACAAACTAACTTCCACTTGGAGCCACAACACATAATAGTTTTGTAATTTTGATTGATCTTTTTGACTTCTTGGTTTCACTTGACTTGTGTCTGCAAAGCACATTATAAGACACCTACTTCTCCTGGAGGAGAGAATTTCTAATAATTTATAGGAATGGAGGTGAAGACAATATTTTGGAACCACAAGTTAGTATATATTTCCTAGTTTTTGGAATTAATGTTTTCTTGTTGTAGTTCCTAACAAATCATCATTTATAGGTCTTTCAACCTCTTTCTATAGGTCAAAGTAAAGATATTAGCTTTGGGTATATAACATATTGGTAAAAGCTGAATCATATTAAAACATTTTCTTCTTCCTCATTGCTTTATAAATCCTTTCACCCTGTTCAGTGCACTCCCCAATATTCCACACAGGGCTCATTGTGGACAATGAAGTATCCCTGTCATTTGCATGCCATTTGGAGAAAATGTCTTGTCACCAAACACTCTAAATTCTTCATATGTATGCTAGAAAAGCCACATGATTTTCATACTAAACTATAAAAGAATGCAACTATTTTTTTTTAATTTTTTTTTAAATTTTAGAGAGAGAGCATGAGCCCAACTGGAGGAGCAGAAAGAGAGACAGAGAGAGACAGAGAATATCTCATGGGGCTTTTTCCCACGACCTTAGGATCATGACCTGAGCCAAAATCAAGAGTTGGATGCTCAACGTACTAAGCCACCCAGGCACCACTATGTTTGAACTTTAAAAAGACTTAAATAAACTATGAGCATTATGGCAATCATGAAACAGCAAACATCTTCGACTGGCTTTACTTAAGGCTTACCTACGATTCATTTAAATGGTGTGCTGCTGGATAGTTACAATATATCTCTAATTCTAACTAGGCGATTTTTGTTTTTCAGTTTCTTGACTACTCTCGTTTATCTTCTACATGGTCTCAATATTTGCATAATCCTTGAGTTTTTACTTAATGAAAATCTCAATGTTTTCTGAAAGATAAATATAAGTTAAAGGTAATAAAATGTATTCTGTGAACTAATCCCTGCAAATAGATATCATATTTAGTTCTGGGCTATAAAAAGATTCAGAAAAAGTAAGGAAGCTATTATAACATATCTAATTAATTTCTCACTTCCACATCAATTTTAAATGGTGAGTATAAAAAGTCTGATATGGTAAGAAATTATATTTTATTGGATTAATTTTATGTAGATAGCAAATGCATGTGGGGTGAAGTCTTAAAATTTAAAATGTAATTTGGGTTTCTTTTCCTCATTAAAAAACTTAGAATTGGAATTTTATTATATATTATACTCTATTATGAGTGATATTTTATGCCTAATATAAGAAAAGTTTCTAATAACTCTATCTTATTTCATAAACTAAATTAATGCCATAGAAAGAAAGCAACGTGGAGACAAAGAAAGAGTTAATTATCAACTTGGAGTTTTACTTTGCAAATACCATTGAAATTAGACAGCAAAGATACATGAGCACATATAGGACCTGTCAATGATAATGTGTGAGACAAACTTTAGACAGAAAATATTTAGTTATGTAATGTTTATAAAAGGCAACAAAAAATACTATACAAAATAATTTAAGATACGATTTTTTAAAGGTTGACCAAAATAAAGTAACACTAATGAATGCTAAAACATCTTTTAATTAAGACATTGAAGTTCAAGCACAAAGGAAAAAAAAATCTATAAACATCCAAGAAGACTCAAATAGGTTAAATAGAAAAAAGAAACAATAGCTTTACTTGACCAACAGACTTCTGGTAAACACTCAAGGCAAAATCACCAAAGGATGATTCTAAATGCAGATGGTAAAAAACTGTAATCAGTTTCAGTTATGCTTCAACAATGTTGTCCATGAGCATGAGCAACAGGGCAATCTCAGATGTGCTTGGCTTGGCTAACAAACATATGTAAGAACAAAACCCCGATCCTGAATCCCTAGGGTCTAAAGGATCACTACGAGAGAGTGAAGTATAATGTTGGGAAGTGAAACAACAGGTAAAGGTTTAACAGGAAAACATACAAAAGGCAGAGAAGAGATAAATGTAGTGATCTCATTTAAAGCTAAATACAGAGAAAGCAGCATTCAATAACATTACAAACACCAATTATATCAAATATGAGAATAGTGGGTACTGAATGATGGACGGAAAATGCATGAGTGCATGTTTTTCCTAGTGAAATAATGTAACATGTATAAAACTTAGGGAAAATGCCAAAACAAACTGGAAGACATAAAATAGTAATGGAAGAGAGTTACATTGTGTTGCTAAATTAATAGAACTGATAAGAAAATTTAAATATATAGAATATCGTCTATCTACCCATTTACTCACCAAAATCCATACTTAACACTGGCAAAATCTTCATAAGAAGATAGTAATTATAACTTTTGGCTTGGAGTATCGGAAGCAAGCCTAAACCTAAGGAACAGTTCCATTTTTCTACAGTTTATTATGCATTTAGGGTTTGCTATTAATTTACAAGTAAATAATCTAAAATTAAGATGTTGGCTGGCAGAAAAGGAAAGGGAGTTACCTTGAAAACTACCTGCATGTTTCAAGTTTGGTCGTCCCAAAACAATTGCATGCCTTATGTGAACCTGATTCAGACACTGAAGAAGGGATCTGGATGTGAGTTATTTTACAAGGATCCACCCTCAAAAAAAAAACAAAACGCATTGAGATCACTAGACCACTAGAAGACAGAGACTGTAAAGAAGAGATCATAAGGTAAAGATGAGGAGGCATTGGCCTTATCAGGGAAGTATAGTCCAAAGAGCTCAGAAAAGAGATTTATGAGGAACCCAAAACAGTACCTTGTGAGAGAAAGCATCATCTTTGGTGCCCATGATCTGCCAGTCTCCATCTCCTCTAGTCTTATAGAGACTTTCCCATTAGGCCTAACCCCAGAGGCACTACAGACAGCAGCTTGCAAGAGGGAAGGAAGCAAAGAGGACAAGAGAAGAGACCATTCTTTCTTCTGCACCCACTTCCACCTTCGAGCCTAAAGTAGCATTAACTTGGGTGAGGGATGACAGTAAACAATTTTGAGAGTAAGCTGGATTTGTTTATTACTTGAGACTTATTGCAAAAGCTCAAGATTTCATCCAGATGTTAAAAAGAAGGAAAAAAGCAAGTCAAAGAAGCAAGTTAAAAGGATCAACTGTAAAACTGAATACATTTGCTTTAGCTCATATTTTATCAAGACCAGCTTATTCAGTGCACTATTAAAAAAAAAATAGAATAAATATTGGCCAAAAAAACCAAACAAATAAACAAAGGTTTCAATATTTTTCTAGGAATACACAAAACATAGAAGGAAGAAGTAATTTTCTTTTAACTCATTTCCATAGTGTTTAGAAATGGAACATCTATAACTGTAATTAGCATTAATACCTGTTAATAAATATCCTCTGTCAGAGCAAAATGGAAGCAAAGACTTTACTCAAAAGTATTATAATACGGCAGAGAATCCAGAATACCAGTTGACTTGAACTCTATTGAAACGAAAGCCTGGAATTTTTTTTTTTTTTTTTTGAGAGAGAGATTGAGAACAGGGGAGATGGGTAGAGGGAAAGAGAGAAATAATCTCAAGCAGGCTCCATGCTTAGTGCAGAGCTCAACACAGGACTTGATCCCAAGACCTTGGGATCATGACCTGAGCTGAAATCAAGAGTGGAACACTCAGGGGTATCTGCATGACTCGGTTAACCTCGGACTCTTGATTTTGGCTCAAGTCACGATCTCACAGTTCTGTGAGTTCAAGCCCCATGCTGACAGCGTGGAGCCTGCTTGGGATTCTCTCTTTCCCTATCTCTCTCTCTCTGCCCCTCCTGCACGTGCTCTCTCTTTCACTCAAAAATAAACAAACAAACAAACAAACAAACAAATAAATAAATTTAAAATAAAAATGTGGGATGCTCAACTTATTGAACCACCCCAGTGCCTTGTGGGATATTTTTAATAGCTGGAGCAGGACGATCCTAGGCCACCTGTGTTTGTCAATTGGTCTTTCCCAAAAGACCAGCAAACTTCACAATTGGAGATCAGTTTATAGCCTGTAACAAGGCATCCACCGAAGTTAGGATCCTACCCTCCCATCAAGACCCTGAGATAGGGGCACTATTTCCTTTGTTTATTACATTTCAAAGAGACATCTCTGAGTACTTGAGAAAAGCAATCCTGGGTTGTAAAACTGGAAGGAGGCTTTTAAAATGATTTCTATCTCAAAGGGACAGAGAAAAAAATTTACAATTATTTTTTTAAAAAGTAAATCCTCTAAGAAAAGGAAAGAGACTGTATATTAATACATAAACTGGCTTTTATGCATTAATATGAGATGGACAGGCATCTTTCTACAAGTGAATCAATCTTAATACTCAAATTTCACTTTGCTACACTTTTCATTCAATTAGCTATCATGCACTTGGAGATGAAAGGATCAAACCGAACAACTCCAATGCATTTACTTAAATAAATCCAATATTAAATAATTTGAAAAGCAGAAAAAAATGTGTTCTTAATGCAATATTTTAGTAACAAACCTCCAGATCTAAAATAGTCTCTACTGAGATTCAAATAAGTGACCTGGAAGATCAAATGCCAGAATCATCTCAACCGTAAGACAAAAATATAAATGCCTGAAAAATGAGCAATAATTATTTCACTTTTTCTGTGAATAAATTTGAGGTTTACCAGGGTTTTTTTTTAATGTTTATTTATTTTTGAGACAGAGAGAGAGCAGAAAAGTGCACACACATGTTAGGGAGGGGCAGAGAGAGAGAGAGAGGGACAGAATATTCAAAGCATGCTGACACAGCAATTCCAATGTGGGGCTTGAACTCACAAACCACAAGGTCATGACACAAACTGAAGTCAGATGCTCAGCCGCCTGAGCCACCCAGGTTTCCCAAGATCTACCAGTTTTAATTCAATTTATAGCTTCTGTCCTTTCTCTAACACTTTTAATCAGATGTATAGAGTTTTATTTTTATTGTAAGCAATATTTCAACTATTTCCCTCACAAGATACATTTTTCTCCATCCATTGCCATTGAATTCCTCCCCCTTGTCTTCCTCTAGTGAATTAAAATATTTTGTAAATATTTATTTTTTTAGTCTTCCTTTTCCCAAATTTATCTCCCATGACTCTGTACCATTGCAAAAGCAAACAATCAAACAAAAACAAAAATAACTTTTTGCATGTTTAAGGATATGGGATTTAATTCAGGGAAGTAGGTTTAAGGAAAAGGGTTGGATAGGAGTGGGGCTCAGGAGACTATGCATGATGCTGTTGCCTTTTGCAACTGACTTAGGTGATACCATATTTGGGTCTAGCTGCTCTTGACATTGAAGGTGTTCTGCCAACAGACAAGTTTCCACAACCTTTGCAAGAACACAAGTAGAGAAAGCACCATAAAGCAAAGCCTGTTGCACAAATTTGGCAAGTGAATGCATTTAATGGACATTTATTTGCATTCAAATATGTTGCAAAGGAGGATGAGACATTTTGTTTTACCTATTCAGTCTCTGGTCTACATGAAAACTTATGAGAAAGAAGTAGAAATGGGTACTAAATGTTAATTGATTGTTTGAATTATAGTAAAGCCGTTGTCTACTCAACATTTAAATATACTAACCTACTTACCCCAAAATTTTAACGTGAGAATAACAATAGAAACAACATAATGCATCTTTTGCTCAAGAAAAAGAAATTGCTCAATCTCTCCCCAAAATGGATGAGCAAAGTTATATCAACCTTTGTCATTCTTTCTGCGTGAGGGTTATTCTCCTTCTGGCTAAGTACAATCCCCCACTACATATTCTATAATTTAAAAGAAAAGTTATATAATTAGTCACCAATAACATTCTTTATATAAATTAACTGGTGAAAGTAATAACAGGAAAAAAAAAGATAATTGCTTTATATACAAAATATATACAAACACAGCAAGGTAAAAATACACACACAACACACACATATGGATAACTATTATATTCTTTATTTTTGTATTTTGTCATAATCTTATTTATAATGGTCTCTTACTGCTTATTTCATGTGCCCTAAGTTCTGAAATAGCTCCTTCAGTCAATCAGTGATTTTTAACTATGGTGCAACTCAAATGATTATATATGAAACATCTGAGTGTTGAGTATCAATTTGAGTTGAGTGTAGTTACTTATTAATTTTTACCACTGGTTATGGCAGTACTCAGAGTTATCACAAATAGTTCCCTAGACTCCAGATATATTCCTACTCCCAAAACCCCTTCTCTTGATAGTCATTCATTATCCCAGATAATGTAGTAACCTTCATTGTGCCCTGTTTGTTCAATGACATGAGGTATCTATATTTGGGAGGAGCAGACCTCAACCTTCAGTTCTGTGGAACCATTGTTTTGTCTATTAATTAAACATCTTCCTGAGTATAAAGGCCTCTGGATGAACAAAGTCTAAAGATTCATGAGGAGAAGAAACAAAGTAGAAATGGGTCATTAGCTGTAATGGTGAAAAAAGCCAATTCTACTTCTATCCCTTGGCTTTCAGGTCCATGCATATTGGTCATGAGGTAAATAATCCCATCCATAACTTTCTGGTTTAGAACACAAACTATAACCTTCAAAAAAGTACCCAAACTTTATGATACTTGGCTCTGTCTCATATTTTATGGAGTCTTTGAAAAAAAAGCATACCAATATTCTTAGTAGGCCAACTCCTTCTCAGTGAATTAACTATACCAAAAATAAAGGAGAGGAAAAAAATCATTGCATCGTAAGAGTATGTGATAAAATTCAACAGAGCAGTCTAAAACAAACCCCTAAATATCGCTGGACCAGAAGGCAATTAGGCAAGTATAACAAAGACAGGCACCAATAGCCCAAAGGAAGTAATATGCACAATGGTTACACAATAAACTGCTTTGTTTAAAATAATTATCCAGGCCAGTATGCCTACTATCATCTTTATGGTTTAACACGTCCTTGGAGAATTTGGCAAATAAAAGTTGAAACAAAGTGACCGATATCAACTTCAGAAAATATAAAATCTGTTTTGCTAAATTAAAAGATGAAAACCTAGAAAATTCCCAGGTTAGGGTTGCTAGAATGAAGAAAATTTGCCTTAATTTTAACCTAAATATTAGGAATGAAATGGATAAAAATATTCCACTAGCAACAACGAAATAATACAATAAAATACTTGAAAATACTTAAGAAGTAGGGTGCCTGGCTGACTCACTTGGTTGAGTGTCTGACTTAGGCTCTGGTCATGATCTCATGGCTTGTGGGCTTTAGCCCCGCATCTGGGTCTATGCTAAGAGCTTGGAGCTTGGAGTCTGCTTGGGATCCTGTCTCCCTGACTCTTGCTCTGTCACTCTGTCTGCCAAAAATAAGTAAATGTTAAAAAAAAAAAAACTTATAGAAAAAAAAAAAACAAAGAAAATACTTAAGAGATAGATACTCAGATAAGACAGTATCTATATGCAACAATTATAAAGCCATTGGTAGATATAAAATAATACCTAAAACCAAATGTAAAGTTATTTATAGAAAATACTTAGATGTCATCATAAAAATGTAAGTTCTCAATTAATATAAGCATTTGATGGTATTTGATAGTATTTTGGTAGTATAAATCTATCTATTTCCTTATTCTTTATGTATGAAACCATCTTTAATCTTTGAGTAAACCTTCTTTATTCTATATAAAACCCTATTCTTTGAGTATTAAACCATCTTTATTCCCTTAATCTTTGAGGATGGATCTGAGGGACACAATTTCAGGACTGCACAGAACTTGAGTCAAATAGGCTGTGGGTGTTGCAAAACACCAGGAGATGAAAATGGAAAAACCTTGGACAAGACCTTGACTTTGTCTAGGGTCTGACAGTGACAGGTAAGTTTAAATTCCCAAGGATTATCTAATGTAGATGCTGCTGGAATTAAAGTTGGGCCAAGGGAAAGTGATAGAGTGTAGCGGAAGTATCCACAACAAAAATTGGGGATTAAATAAGTTTAAACAACAATGCTACTAAACCGTTCAGTGAACAATTTCCTTAAAAAGATATTAAATATAGGAGCACCTGGATGGCTCAGCCAGTAGAGCATATGACTTGATCTCAGGGTTGTGAGTTCAAGACCCATATTGGACATGGAGTCTACTTATAAAAAATATTTTTAAGAAGAAGATGTTAAAATATAGAGAGTATACACTAATCAAATTAACTTAGGACTCATGTAGGAATATACAAATCAATGAAACTGAATAGAGAAGCCAGAACTAAATTTCCAAATATGACATATTAATATAGAGGAATACAGCAAGTTTGATTCAGCAGAAATTATGAACATTTTCATAAATGATAGCGGATACATGATATTCAACAGGAAGGAAGAAAAATGAATTCCTTGTCATCAACATAGTGAAAATTAAAATCCAGGTGAATAAAATATTTAAATATTCTTAAAGAGCATGAAGATGTTACAAGGAAATCAGACACCATGTGAATTATTTTGAGTATAGAAAGCCTTTTCTAATCAAGACTAAAAATCAAGAAGCTATTAAAAAATAGATATTGATGAGAATAGATATAAATAATGTCAATGAGCAAAAACAGAACAAAAATATTGTATCACAGCAGACAAAATTTCTATATTATCCAAATTACTTAAGAAACTTATAACATAAATGAATAATGAATATAATAAAAATGACAGAGATGAATTGATATTACAAAAAGGAAAATATTTTTTAAATTGATAAGAAATTAATAGATGCTCCATTTAAAGAGTAATCAAAGATAATTAGAGTTACTTTGCAATATCTTGAAAATGGAAATATATTTCAAAAGTAGAGATCATTCAGGTAGTGTACTTTGTGTATTTGTCAATTACAAAGTAGTTAAATAAATTCATATTTATTGTTACATTGTTCCAAGAAATGGAAACAAAATGGACAAGAGAGAAATAAATTTGAAGCAAACTGCAAAAAGGTACCTTACCCAAATTAGGAAAGGAATTTAAAAATGTAAATGATGTTGTTAACTAACTAGAATTTAGATAAAAATTTAAAAAGAAAAAAAGAAAGAAGGATGTACAATAAGATTTATCTACAAGGATATTTATTGCAGTGTTGTTTATACTAGTGAAAAACTGAACATAAAACCAAATTGAAATGTTTAAAAAGACAAGAATGGTGAAAGATTTTGTTAATCTGTAAATGGAATACTGGTACCAGTCAGACATTAAACTGTGGTTGTAAGTGAATAAAAAAAGGTAAGCTATTCACTTTCTAGAAAATTTATGATGACAATTATGTAGATAGTTTTGAGAAAAGACAAACATTTTTGGTAATTATCATGGCTCATCTGTGTGTAGAGATGTGAGGCTGTGTTGACATGATTGGAGTAGGTGCAGGTGGATGATGTACCCACTGAGAAAAACAGTGTATATATGATATGAATTCAGTTGACTAAAGAGTAAGATTGGAATGAGATTATATATGATTGTATGAATAATTAACTTTTCTCATGTTAAGGTTTCTTGCTAAGAACTGAGCATGGTTCAGTCAAACATCAACTCTTGATTTCAGCTCAGGTCATGATCTCACTGTTCACGAGATCAGCTGCACATGGGGCCCTGGGTTGACAAAGTGTAGTTTGGTTGAGCTTCTCTCTCTCCATCTCTCTCTCTGACCCTGGGACCCTCACTCACACCCTCTCCTAAAAAAAAAAAAAAAAAAAAATTCATATGTAGGTGGATAGATAGATAGATGGATCATATAAATTTTAGAACATGTATGCTGGAATATAATATAATAATTGTTATTGGTATTTTTCTGATTATATAAGCTAAATATATTATTAAAATTAATGACTTTTTAAAAAAGTGATTCCAAATTTTATTTGAAATATTACATCTAATACAATAACAAAACCTGAACCAAAAAAGGTGATAATGAGTAAATTAAATACTCCAAATATGTAAATATTACATATTTATATTGAAAAGAATATGACGATCTTTCAGAAACAGAAAGGAAAATCAATGAAATGGAATACGAAGCTAAAAAGGAAGTTATTGGCATATATAATGTAATGTATAATAAATGTGGCAGTTTAAATCATTTGAGAAAAGATGCACTATTGTAGGTAATATTGAGACTTTTTGTTGGTTGTTTGAATCATAAAGCTCGACTTTTCTCATTATACTACAGAAAGTGAGGAAGAAAAGAAGGAGGGAAGGAAGGAAGGAAGGAAGGAAGAAAAGGGCAGAGAGGAAAGACATGTCATATTTAAATATAAAAATGAAACGTTAAGAGTATTTAAGTGAATTATATTTTTTTGGAAATATAAATTATATATTGGGAAATATATATTATATATTGGCATATAATATATATGTTATATATAATTGGAAAGTCCTTTTATTATTGTACAAATATCAATAAATTGCAAAGGAAATTATTAATAAACTTGACTACTACAAATGTGTTAAACATACAAAACATATATAAAGCTAAAGAAAATGTTAACAATGATAGATAAATGCTACAGTTCCCTCTGGATTTTGCAATTTCAGTTATTTTTAATTTTCTTTATTACGTTTGGTAGATTCTCCTTCTATAGTATATTAGTTAAAAGGCAGTATATTAGTTTCCATGGGTTTCTATAACAATATCCCACAAACTAGATGGCTTCACACAACAGAAATCTATTCTCTCACAGTTCTGGGGACCAGAAAATTTCAATCAAGGTGTTTGCTCTGAAGGAGAATCTGTTTCATTTCTCCTAGCATTTGGTAGTTGCTGGTAATAGTTGACATTCCTTGGCTTAAAGACACATCACCACATTCTCTGTTTACCTTCACATGTGTGCCTGTATCTCGGGGTCTCTTACATGGATACTATGGTTGGATTTAGGGCCCACACTAGTGCAACATGGCCTCATTTTAACTTGATTACATCTGCAAATACCCAATTTCCAAGTAAAGGCATTTTCTTAGATGCAGAGATTAGGATTGCAACATATCATTTTATTTATTTATATGTGTATGTATGTATGTATGTATTTTGAGAGAGCACAACTAGGGGAGGAGCAGAAAGAGAATGAGAGAGAGAAAGAGTCCCAAGCAGGCTCATCACTGTCAGTGAAAAGCCCGAGGTGGGGCTGGAACTCACCAACCATGAGATCATGACCGGAGCAGAAATCGGGAGTCAGATGTGTGACTGACTGAGCCATTCAGGCACCCTTCAACATATCATTTTAAACGACACAATTCAACTCAACACACAAAATAACAGAAATATAGGTAATTTATATGGTAATTTATTCCCCAAAAAGCAATGTTAGTCTTCTGTTTCTGTCATCATCACACTCAGAGTTTATGGAACACTAGTAATTAATAAAAGTAAATACTGATATCTTTACCCATTAAGGCACCTTTTGAAACCATTCATCTTGACTTTTGTCCCTCAGTTTATTATGCGTTGAAGTTATCAATACATTAGGTACACTGGATAGGTAAATTATTTTATAGATACATGGAATGGCCGTGCACTGTGTGCGTACATGTTCATATGCAAGAAAAGAGTATACCTAAAATACCCGCCATGTATCTAAAAATTGCTTTCAGGGTGAGAGGAAACTTTTGGAGTTGATGGATATGTTTATGACGTAAATTGCAGTGATGGTTTCACAGATCAGTTCTTGCTCTAAACTCTTGCTCTAAACTCATCAAGTTGTGCACATTAAATATAAACAGCTTTTTGTATGTTAATTATACCTCAATAAAGGGGTTTTGAAAAATTGCTTTGAGGGGCCCTTGAGTAGCTCTTGATTTCAGCTCAGGTCATGATCCCAGGGTCATGGGATTGAGCCCTGTGTTGGGCTCCACACGCCGCGTGGAGCCTACTTGAGATTCTCTCCCTTAAATAAAAAAGAAAAAATGCTTTGAGGTATTCATTCTTTCATGTGGTGTTTTCTTTAAAAAATAATCTAGAGTCTCTAAAAAAAAAAAAACACTGTTTTGTTTTTTGTGTTTTGTTTTTTGTATTATATTGTTTCGTCTTCAAAAATGCTCTTAACGCCCCCATCTCCGTAGTGCACTTACTTTCACACATTCTCAGTTTCTAAGTGGCCTGTGGCACGTTTACATGTACAGCTTCAGGTGTTTTTCTGTATCACAATAAATAAATATCAATATGCCCTGTAAGAGGTTACATAAATATTTTTAACCTTTTGAAACCTGAGTTACTAATTCCATATTCTAGAGATTTTTCTCACTGGTATTTGCCGCAGTGGAACCATGAATATTAGAATACAATGTTCACAAATAAGTTATTTTTAAATATTCTTTTAATTCTTTTCCCTTTTTGTATTTTGAGAGAGAGACCTGAGAGTGTGCGTGTGAACCAGGCGCCAGGTGTCCAGCGTGGGGCCGCACTCCAGGTTTCATGTCACAACTGTGAGATCATGACCTGAGCAGAAGTCAACTCTTGGTCGCTCAACTGACTGAGCCACTCGGGTGCCCCCTGTGAAAATTCTTTTTTTTTTTTATTTTTTTTAACGTTTATTTATTTTTGAGACAGAGAGAGACAGAGCATGAACGGGGGAGGGTCAGAGAGAGAGGGAGACACGGAATCTGAAACAGGCTCCAGGCTCTGAGCTGTCAGCACAGAGCCCAACGCGCAGGGCTCGAACTCATGGACCCTGAGATCATGACCTGAGTCGAAGTCGGCCGCTTAACCGACTGAGCCACCCAGGTGCCCCATAAATTCTTAATAAGAAAACTTAATAAGAAAATTCTTCACAAGAATAATGGAAGATGATGCTTGTTTATTGTTAACTGTACATAAATTAATTTTCTGGAATAATGAAGGGGAATAGTTACCAACAGCATCATTTTTTACCAAGATTTTTAGCATTGCAGAGCCAACTGTGGACTCACTGATGCGTCCTAAAAATCCTTGCTGAGGGAACGCTGCCCAGAAAACCCACAGAGGGCCTTGCTTCAGGGTGTGCCTGATGCCAGAGAACAGAGGGGATGTGGGAGCCCCTGTCAATCACCCAGAGGTCTGTGTTTGATCTGAATAGAGAGCTCTCCTTGCTAAGAGCTCCAGTCCCTTTGTCCCTCACAGGCATGCTTTTATCGCCAAACCTCATGACAGAAAAAAAAAAGTGCAGGGGGACCCCTCTTTGGAATTCGGTTTTTAGTGCAGCTGTGCACAGATTTAAAAATCATTCTTTGATTTTTCAATTTACTCTCTTCTAAGACTGATAATGCTTGAGGGCTGTGCGGAAGAGAGATTAGAGACAGGTAATAGAAACGACAACAGGAGAAGCAACACTTGTTTTCTGCTATGGTCAACATGAAAAATTGTCCTACTTTGATGAATGGAAACCTGGTGTGCTGAGAAACACAGAAATGTGAAAAAAATGTAAATTAAATGGCCCTTTTATATTCAAAAGAAAATTCAAGTTAGGTTTAGAACTGGGTTCTCTCCAGATGCAACTGAACGCCAAACACTGTGTATCCCCAAAGAAACATTTTCTATAGACAGAAAAAAGGAATGAGGTCTATATCTTTCTTTCTTTCTTTTTTAATGCTGTGCAGCAAAACTTTTGGAAGCTGATTGTTTTTATGTACCATAACTGCTAGAAAAGCATTTCCCACAGTGTACTTTGAGAAACTCTTGCTTTCTGAGAAATATTGCAAGGAGCTTCTAGCCACCTTGCCAATTAAAACAAATGTTAGTAACATATTTTTTCTAATAATTTGTTTTTAACATATACGTGATTACTTTTATGCTTATCCTCTAGTTATCTGGAAAACAGCCCTCTGGAAATTCCAGAGCATAAAGGAAATATGGAGAGATAGCCTGCTGATTTGAAGTCAGATGTTTTGAGAGACAGACTAACACATAAAGTACGTTCACTACATGCTAGCCCCTGATCAGAAGTTCTTCGCATGTATTAATTCCTCTGATCCTCACAATGTAAGGTACATGTTAAATTAATTAAACATGGAGATCACTACACTGAGATGCCTCTAATGCCATAGCAGCCTGTGGAAGCAAATAAAATCTAAACCTGTCAATGCTTCTTGGTTATGAAGTTAAAACCTAAGGATAGATAACCAGTCACAATCAGCCAACTAGGCTTTAAGCTGCAGCCAATCGAATAATTTCCTTGCTTTGCTTTTTGCCTCTTCCCTACAAAAGTCTTTCTCCAGCTCCTTGGGGTGGACCATTGCTAACTACTTCTGCTTTGGTGCTGCCTGATTTGAATTCATTTTTGCTCAAATAAACTCTCAAAACTTTTAATACGCTTCAGTTTCTATTTTAACATAGGTAATTTAACGATCACCGTTTCACAAAAATAAATAAATAATAAATAAATAAATTAATTAATTAATTAATAATAAAAGGAAGCAAACCACCCCTTAGTGGAAAGAACAGAAATTTCGATGAATGGATCAGAATAAAGAGGCCAAAAGTAAACCCCTGCAAATACTCATTGTATAATTTATTGTATTTAATTATTCATTTACAATGAAGGCACAAAGTGGCTAGATTTAATTAGAAAATAATAGTCTTTTCAACAAAAGGGGTAGAAACAATTGAACCTCCAGATGCAAAGCTTGAATCTCGATGTGGAAGAATGAAACATAAAAGAAAATATGTGTGCCTTTAGATTTAGCAAAGAGTATCTAATTATGTCACCAAAAACATGATGCATGAAAGAAAAAAAATGATAATTTGAATCTTATCAAAATTAAAACTTTTGTATCACCACACAGTTAAGAGAATGAAGAGATAAAGTGAAGACGAGGAGAAAATATATATAAATCACATATATGACTAAGCCTATAAATCCGGAGTATGTAAATAACTGTTGAAATCAACAGTAAGATGATATAAACAGATAAATTACAAAAAATAGGAAAAGATATTTTGACAAAGAGGATATACATTATGGGTGGCCAATAAACATATGAAAATATTCTTAACATCGTGTCTTACTAAAGAAATGCAAATTGAAGGAAAAATGAGATACTGGTACCTACCTACTCATTAGAATATTTAAAAAATATGATAAAACTGATAATAACCAGTGCTGACAAGGAGGTGGACAAACTGAAAGCTATACATGGTTGGTGACAAGGTCAAAGATTATAGGCATTTGAAAGAGAGTTTGGCTGTTTCCTGATTTATTTTTAAGCTTTGTTCTTTAATAACTATTTTAAAAATGGTATTATATTTTGAAATATATTTTTTGCACAAAGGAATTTACATAAGACTTGTTTTCACTAAGAAATATAACCTCATGATGCTTCATTTCACAAGCTCCTCTTGTGGGTGCATAATGTCATCTTAAAAGTTTCCTTGGATTAAATAATTTTAAGAAAAGCTAGCAAGGAATAACAAGAAGAGAAAGAAATATAATCTGAGCCATGAGCAGGAAGGAATGGGCTTTTGTATATGGAATGACATACGAAACGAGCAATGATGTTCACAGTGTGTCACCATTTTATGCTAAAATTACCAAGAGATATATTCAGAAGTTGCCTTTCCCTCGTTCAGTTTTCCCACTTGCCTTGTACTTCTCAAGTGCTCTGGGAGTATCGAAGACAATCTGAGTTCAAGTTGAGGTACAAAAGCTCAAAGGACTCCATTTTAACTTTTTTTTTTTATTGTTTATTTATTTTTGAGAGAGAGAGGCAGAATGTGAGCTGCAGATGGGCAGAGAGAGAGGGAAACACAGAATCGGAAGCAAGTTCCAGGCTCCGAGCTGTCAGCACAGAGCCCTGTGTGGGGCTTGAACTCACAAACCCTAAGATCGTGACCTGAGCAGGGGTTGGACTCTTAACCTACTGAGTTACCCAGGTGCCCCTACACTCACCGCTTTTTGATACTTATGTTATATTAACTACTTTTAGATATCCAAAATTATTTTGACATATTTGATTTTCAAATTCAAAAAGTAATGGAGAACTCATAAGCATGTAAATGTAGAAACAAAAATATTTTCCTGGTATTGGGTAGATGTATAGTGTAAAGCAATGTCAGTAAATCATTTGTAGATGGATAATGTCGTTGGGATTTAAAGATGGGATCTATAATTTACCTGCTTTGCAGGTAATTATGGTAAATAAAGAAGAATATAGTTCTGTGGTAGAAAAAGGCTGACATTGAAATTTCAAAACAGACATCATTTCTAATATATTGTTTTTAAAGCACCCTGCTTTAGTTGTTCATCCGTGTTTTGATTTCTGCTCTCTGTTGGGAATGTAAAAAACGTTTGAAAATGTTGATTTTTTTTCATGAAGTTAGCAGGGTGCCATTTATAACTCCCCAATAAATACAATTTATGTAAAATAGCTAATATGAGAGACAAGGCAGCAAATAGCTGATTCAATTGCCTCACAAGATCCTTCATCCTTGTGTAAAATAACACACGCCAAGAAGGAAACTCCCTGTGGCGTAACATAAGTATCAATTATTCATTTGATTAGTGCAAACTGGCATGAATGACATTATTTGACAAAAAGCTTTTGTTTATATGAGTGAAAGAAAATGAGAAAGAAATCAAATAACTTGAATAGAAAGTCTTTATTTACATAAGAAGCTTATGAAATCCATCCATGTTTTCAAAGTAAAGCTTCCATCAATGTATATTTATGGTTATTTAGATTTCCTTTCTCTAGATGCATTTCCTGGAAAGAAGACACCTTAGCTTGCTGATTCCAAGAGCTATTTTTGCTTGAGATACAAAGGCTTTTGATTCTATTTTTTAAAAAATATTTCCTGCATTAGAGTGGATATATAGAGATAAAATAAAAGCCATAAATTACAAAATAATCCAGAAATCAAATAAAATGAAATACAACAAGGGGAATTTCTTTTGCTGTATTTCATTTTTAATAATAATTTTTGTGGATAAGATGTTATAGGTTTTCATTTTAAAAAATCCTAAAAAAGCAGAATAAAATTAAACTTATTATGATATTCCAAGTAATTAGACATTAATTGCATTTAAATTTGTATGTCTGCAGTTTCTATTAGTCTAAATAGTCTCATTAAATTGGGAATTTTTTTTTTCTCTTTTCTCTTCTCTCTCTCCCTTTCTATTCAAAAATCACTTTCCTGGGGCACCTGGGTGTCTCAGTCGGTTAAGCATCCGACTTCGGCTCAGGTCATGATCTCACAGTTCGTGGGTTTGGGCCCCACATTGGGCTCTGTGCTGACAGCTCAGAGCCTGGAGCTTGCTTTGGATTCTGTGTCTCCTTCTCTCTCTGCCCCTCCCCTGCTCCCATTCTCTCTCTGTCTCTCTCACTCTGTCACTCAAAAGTAAATAAATATTAAAAAAAATTTAAAAAATCACTTCCTTGGGTGCCTGGCTGGCTCAGTCATTGAGCATCCAACTCTTGATTTCAGTTCAGGTCATGATACCGTGGTCATGGGGTTGAGGCCCACATCAGGCTCCATGCTGAGTGTGGAGCCTGCTTAAGATTCTCTTTCTCTCACTCTTTCCCTCTGTCCCCTCTCCTGTGTGCACATGCTCTCTAAAAAACAAACAAACAAACACACACACACACAAAACATTTCCTCACATCTTCAAAAACTCTTACAAAAAGCATAGCTTAATTGACCTCTATTCATTACTTCCTAGTTTTATAAGTTACCTATTTAACATGTCTTTTCCAAATTTTCACTTTTACAAATAGTACAAAATATTTTAGTCATCATTTATTATGCTTATAGAATGAATTACTAAAATTTAATTATTAATAAACATATGGATGTTGTTATCACTTATTTTATATTGGCAGAGTAAGCTTAAAAACTTAGGAAAATGTATAATTACAGGTTTCTTACAATTGCCAATTTCTTGATGTATGATTATAAATTATATACATAGAAAGATAAATAATCTTTGTTTCCTCAATAGGGAAATGTAATTTATCTATTTAAAAAAATGTTAATGTTTATTTTTGAGAGAGAGAGAGAGAGAGAGAGGGAGGGAGAGGGAAGGAAGGTCAGAGAGAGAGAGGGAGAGGGAGATACAGAATCCAGAGCAGGTTCTAGGCTCTGAGATGTCAGCACAGAGCCTGATGTGGGGCTTCGACCCATGAACCACAAGATCATGACCTGAGCTGAAGTTGGAAGCTCAACTGACAGAACCACCCAGGTGTTCCAGGAAAATGTAATTTATAATTACTTTAATTTTTAAACAAATTATCACTTTTGAATTTTAACATTTTTAAATTTATTATTGGAAAATTTTATCTTATCAAGAGTTTGTTGATACATTTTTATGAGTATTCTCCTTTCTTTTTTATGATTTGCAAGTTCTTGTCTTTGTTTTTTTAACATTTTTTAAGTTTATTTATTTATTTTGAGAGAGAGAGAGAGAGACAGTGTGAGTGGGGGAGGAGCAGATCAAGAGGGAGAGGGAATCCCCAGCAAGCTGCACACCAAACTCATGAAACCGTGAGATCGTGACCTGAGCTGAAACCAAGATTCAGATGGTTAACCGACTGAGCCATCCAGGCGCCCCGTGATTTGTAATCTCTGAATTTACAGATGTCAGTTTGGTGTCACAGATGTTACAAACATTTTGTTTTCAATAAGCCACCATTTTATTTGTACTTTAATTTTTTTTATCATACTGTATATTAATGTTTATGTGTTTACTGAGTTGTTTTTTTGGACCCAAAGACAAGTTTTTGCTTGTTTGTTTGTTTTGTTGTGTGTTTTAAGAGAAAAGGCTTTTGTGGTTTGTCATATAATGTATATTGATGTAATGTTTGGCAAAGCTGATTCAGGTATTGTATTATGTTCACCACCTATATTCTTTTTTTTTTAATTTTTTAAATGTTTGTTTGTTTATTTATTTGTTTATTGTTTGAGAGAAAGAGGGAGCGAGAACATGACTGAGGGAGGAACAGAGAGAGAAGAAGACAGAAAATCCAAGCAGGCTCTGCACTGTCAGCACAAACACGATGTGGGGACTGGAACACTTGAGCTGTGAACTCATGAGCTAAGCCAAAGTTGGACGTTCCCATCACCTATATTCCGTATCTAAAACTTACCAATTTGATATAACAAAATTCAAAGAGATGTGCTGAAAACAATATTTTGTTTTCTATATCTAAATTGTATTTTGCATACTTGAAAATCTTTTAGTTTCATAGAAAAACAAAAACAAGTCAAAACTATTATAACTCAATAGTAACTTAATAGTAATAGTAATAGTATGTTTTACCTATAAACATAATAAAAAAATCTTAAATTATAAGTTACAGTTAATCAAATCTTATATGATAGAAGAAAAATAATTTATTGGAATTCATGATTTGCAACAGAAAATCCATCACTGATATTCAAGAAAAAAAATTATGATCATTTTCACTGATGGAGAAAAGCAATTTGATGAGTTTTCACACATCTTGTTTGTAGGTATCTTTGTTTGGATTCCTCAAATGCTGAGCCTGAGGCAGAGACTTGGGGACAGGACATTAATTTAGGAGGTGATCCCAGGAAGATAGAATGAGAGAGTGGGAAGTGAAGCACAAAGGATAAAAAATTGATAAAGAATGTGTAATGGAGCTGATTAATGCCATCTGCAACTAGACATTGCAGGCCTTTTGTGAGGAATTTTATGAAATATGACTTCAAATAGTTCTTCCAAAGGATGAGAGACGATGACAGAAGATGAATTCTTAGCATTTAACAATTTCCCACGCTCCTAATGTATGAAAAACATCCTATCATCAAGTTGATACTAATGAAACTAAAAATGAAATCTATTCCTGAATGATATAGCACATCAAAATATTCCAGGTGATCTCTGACCATAAGAAGAATCCTTTCATTCTACAGTTCTCACCTTCTCAAGAAAAAAAAAAAGTATCTTTTATACATATCATGCTTCTTTCATATTGAATTGATTATAAAATCAAAATCCTCTGCTTTTTGAGATATTATGCCAGTTAGTTATCATCAATAGTTAAAATGAGATTATTTCAATGCAATTAATGCAGTTATTTTCAAAGAGAACATATTGGCATAATTATCTAAATGAACAAACTATCTTGTTCTCAGCTGAATTTTGTGAAAGCAAAAAGATCATTTAAATGGCCATGAAGCCTACATGAAAATAAATATGGATTGTTTTTTCTTCTTACCAAGAGCAGTGGTGGCTTATTTTCTTCAATTTTCTTCACAGTTTTCATGGCATTTGAAAGCTGAGTGTGCATTCTGTGTAATCAATCACCAGAGTAGAGGCTGCAATGGTGGAAACAAAGCAAAAGCAAATGAAGTGCCAGCAGTTACAAGAAAAGGTGGTAACCGCTAAAGAATGAAAAAGAGGATAAAGGAGGTACAAGAAAAAGGAGACTCGCGGGAGGAGAATTTGTTACTTCCTCACAATAGGCCTTATTTTTTTTTTCAACTTTTTTTATTTTATTTTTGGGACAGAGAGAGACAGAGCATGAACAGGGGAGGGGCAGAGAGAGAGGGAGACACAGAATCGGAAACAGGCTCCAGGCTCTGAGCCATCAGCCCAGAGCCTGATGCGGGGCTCGAACTCACGGACCGCGAGATCGTGACAATAGGCCTTAAATACTTCAAACTATTATTTACAAAAACAAGCGTATTAACATGTTAAATATGCCATACCTTGTTTGATAGGTTCTTGATATATGCCTGTGGTCTCAATACTTGTTCATTTGAACTGAAGACCTTTCATATGGCATAAATATTTTTTTCTGAAAATAATTTTGAGTTTTCTCTGTCCATTATCAGTTTTTTTTTCTAGAAGATATTATCACCTTGGAATTGCTCTTCTCTCTTATGACTCCAATCTTGTTCCTCCAATTTCCCTAAATCTGATTTAATGAATTAATACATTCTCAAATTTTGTGAAAATGCCTCATAAGGTAATTCCAAAAGTGATTTTTAAAACATTTACAGGTCTAATGTGTACATAGGAAATCCAATAGAATCTGTAGATAAACTCTCACAGTAAGTAATTTTGCCAAAGACTTCTTAGGCATAAGGTTAATTTTCAAAAGTCAATTTTACCAGAGAGGAAATATAACAAATAAAAATTTTAAATACTATTTTATGATAGCATAAAAATATTTTGCACTTTGAAGTAAATGCAACAAAATCACATTCTATTTTCACTATGGACTGTGGTTTCTTGGGTATATTCACATTTTGAAAATGTAGCCACCAGTACACTTATGAATTGTGTGCTTTCAATAAAAATGTTTTTCTTTAAAAATTGCATGTGAACCGCCCACAGGTTCGATGGAATTATGATTTATGATTATAGTAGAAATGGTAAATCTTTGTTGGAAATCAAAGAAATAGCATAATATATAATGTGGTTATTGTACATTTAAATAATGTGAAAATACACCAAAAATAAAAATTCACGGCCATATTTCTTATTTATGCTGTCCTAAATATTTCCCAGTTTGTATTTAGCATCGGCAGGTATACAACCACTATATTCACTTATTTCAAAAAGTATAATTGAATAATTTATTTTACATATGCATTCCATAGTTAAATTTTGAAGTATCTTGGTAGCAATTATTTTGATCAGTTGCAGATTTTGTTCATATTGTATTGCAAAGAACTGATTATTTTGTAAAATGTATAGCATTTTAAACGTCGATATGAAGCTTTATGTTGCATAATATCCCATCATAGGATTTATATTTTTACAAGTGGAAAATTAAATTTAAAGCATTTGTGGACATTTGCCGGCATACTGTGAGTATAAGTAAGGTTGGGTGATTATTATTAGTCTTTAGTATGAAAGAGTATTAACTTAAGTTCATTTTAAATGAAATTTAAACAACCTGTTCCGTGAATTCTAAAGCAATTGAGATTTCTCACTTTCTAACATCTCTTCCAAATAAAGTCAGTATAAAAAAAGTATTCTGTGAAGTAGGTGTCACCTGATGTGATAAAATAAACAACACTAACAGAAGTGAAATTCATTAAAAAAGCATCAGCCATCCATTTTAAGAGAGAAAATTAGGGCATTAAAGTGTTACAGTAGTGTTTTATAAAAGCAGTCGTAGCTAAGGAAGAGGAAAAAGACAAAGTTTTCTCCAAAAAATTCTTGAATGCCTTACAAAACATAAATTTTCTAAATCAATAAGACCATTAGTCTGAAGGGAAACCTTTTTTCTCTCCTTGTGGTTGGATTTTTTAAATCTATTAGCAGCTAGATAGCGTAAACAAAGTTTGTGCTTTAGATTTATCACCCTTGCCACTCCCTCTAACTGACAGCCAGGCACATGTAATATGGCATGCACATGTATGTGCAGACACACACACTTGGAGTTTGGCACTGAGAATCAGAAGAATTGGCATTTATGTGAGTTACAATTGTAGAACCGAATTGTTGAATGACGGGATAATCACTGGATAAGACAGAGGCCCTGAGAAAACGTTTCATCTGCTATAGCTCATTGAGGGTTCCTACCTCATGCTAGAAGTCAAAAGAAGAAGGAAGAGAAAGAAAGGAGGACGTATACATATATATCTAATTATATATAATTAGAAAAAGATAACTATATATAATATATATTTTAACACACACACATTAGAAAAAGAAAGGAGGAAAAGAGAGAGAAGAATGTTATTTTTAATGTACCACCTCCACTGCAATGTAACATGTGGTCTGATTATTTGAAGACAGATTTACATTTTTCACAATTCGGGTTATTCTTTCATTCTGCAAAGAGGTAAACAGTAAAACTAAAAATTGCTATTTTTATACTAATAGAGTTTCACGAAGGGCACAGGAGAAAATGAATTTCACTCTAAATATGTTACCAAACGTGTCACAGACAAATTCTGAGAATTGCATTGTTTCAATAAAAGAGAAAGAAAGAAAACAAGCACACATAAAAACCCTACCTATGCCTGTCATGATGATTTACAGTATGCCTAGTGTCTTCTATAATTACTAATTGTCTAGTCAAATACAGTGAAGTTAAATTTAACTGGAGAAACTAAAAAAGAAATTGCGATGTATTGCAGCCTAACTTTTTAAACAAAAGAACTAGGTAAGTTATAAAACTGTTTAAACTTAATTGAGAAGGGAATAACTTTGAAAATGTAATTATGTGTAGATATTACATATTTCATACAATTATGCCCACATAATCAAATTAAGCATTCTATAGCCCTTTAAAGTTTTTAAAACTTAACTTTTTCTAAAGCTTATCTCACAAGACCCAGTAAAATAAGGATAATTCTACATGGCTATTTAAGATAAGAGAATGAGGTCTTAATGAGTTTATGTAACTTACCTAAAATCAAATAGAAATAATGTTTTAGAATATGACCCCACATTTCATGAGTTTCTTCTCTTTCATTGATTAGAGAGAGGAGAGAGAGAGAGAGATTGCATATGTGCATACACACATGCCTATGCTGGAATATAGAAAAGAGAGATAAATGGATTTTGGTGAGAACTGGGAAAACTTAAGAACAGTGATATGGGTGAGGTGATGGCAAGCAGGAGACTGCGGTTAAAATACAATGTAAATAAATCAAAGTGAATATGCCCAGGATAGTTGAGCGATATATTCTCAGGTAAGAAACTGATAATGATGCTACTCATTCCAATTAACAGGATAAAAACACCTTCTATGTAAATAAAACAAGATAGAATATAAAGACAGTATGTAAAAAAAAGGGAATAACTTTTTTTTAGGTTTATTCATTCATTTTGAGAAATAAAGACAGCAGGGGAGGAGAGAGGGGCAGAAAGAAAGGGAGAGAGAGAGAGAATCCCAAGCAGGCTCCACACCATCAGCACAGAACCCCATGTGAGACTCGAACCCACGAACCATAAGATCACAACCTGTGCTGAAATCAAGAGTCAGATTGCTTAACCCAGGTCTCCCAGAAATAACTTTGATCTGTGGAATACAATGTGCATTAAGAATAAAGATGTGGGGTGCCTGGGTGGTTCAGTCGGTTAAGCGGCCGACTTCGGCTCAGGTCATGATCTCGCGGTCCATGAGTTCGAGCCCCAAGTCCGGTTCTGTGCTGACAGCTGGGAGCCTGGAGCCTGTTTTGGATTCTGTGTCTCCCTCTCTCTGACCCTCCCCTATTCATGCTCTGTCTCTCCCGGTCTCAAAAAATAAATGAAAAAAAAAAACGTTAAAAAAAAAGGATAAAGATGTATAATTGAACAGTCAGAGACAAATAGGCCTTGACGGGAGTACTATTTAAAATAAGCAACCATTATCTTGCAGAGAATATAGAAGCACACCAGGTGACAGCTAGTGTGCTATTCCTAGACATGGAAACAAGGCCATATCGAACTTTCCAGTCCAGCAAATCCTCAAGCTTAATACACGTGTATAAATGAACCCTGGTGAAATCAGCAAAGAAACCACTCAACCAACACACACAATAATAAGAAACAATAAATTTTGTTGTTCACAGCAAGTAAGCTTTGGGCTCCTTCGTTTTGTAGCAATTGAAAATTTCATACGCTAACTGAGCCAGGCATAGAATAAAAATAAAATAATTTGTGGAGGTTTACCTTTGATAAATCTACGTTGGTCACCTACATTCACTGTGACAATCACTGATTACAACGATATAGAAGACAGAGTGTTTTGCCATTGTAGAACTACCATATGATCCAGCAATTCCACTTCTGGAGATATATCCAAAGGAAATGAAAACACTGTGTTGAAAAGATATCTGTATCCCCATGTGTATCACAGCATCATTTACAATAGCCAAAACATGGAAACGATATAAGCATCCATCAATGGACGAATGGGTTAAGAAGCTGTTCATATGTACAATGGAATATACTTCAGCCATAAAAAAAGAAGGAAATCCTGCCATTTGGGACAGCATGGTTGGGACTTGTAGGTTTTATGCAAAGTGAAATAAAACCGATAAAGAAAGGCAAATACTGTATTATCTCACTTTTATGTGGAATATAAAAAAAAATAAAAAACTTACAAAAGGATCAGATTTGTAGTTATCAGAGGCAGGGGGATGGGGGTATTACAGGAAGGTGGCCAACAGATACAAAATTTGAGTTATAAGATCAGTAAGTAGTAAGGATGCAATGTACCGCATAATGACTTAGCTAATATTGCTGTATGGAGTATGTGAAAGCCGTAAAGAGAGTATATTCTAGGAGTTCTCATCACAAGAACTGTATGACATGATGCCTGTTAACTAATTTCATTGTGGTGATCATTTTATAATATACGCAAGTCAAATCATTATGCTGTACACAAGCTTATACATGCTGTATGACAATTACATCTCAATAAAACTGAAAAAAAATATAAAAAGAGACTGGGAAGATGGCAGAGTAGGAACTTACCTACTCTCAGATTTACCTACTTTAGGCTCTACTCTCAGAGCTTACCTCATCCCATGATACAACTAGATAACACTCATACAACTAGATAACACTCACATCACCCAGAAAATGACCTGAAGACTGCCAGAACAAACTCCACAATGAAAGGTACAGAAGAAGCCACACTGAAGAGGGTAAAGGAGGACAGACATGGTGGGAAATCCTGGAGAGTGATAGGAAACTGAGTCCTCCCACTTAAAGAGACAGCAGAACAAATAGCCTGAGGAGATACAGCACAGAAGTCCAGTTTGAAAAACACCTGAGGCATACAGGAAGGAGGGTGTTTACTCTTCTCAGAGCATATCCCAGAGGGACAGAGATCACTGGAAGAGTCTTCTAGAAGCAAAGGAGCCAGCAGGCACCATTTCCTTCTCCTACCTCCACCACATGAACACAGGGCCACCTGTGGGAGCTAGCTTAGCCCCCACCCTCACTACCTAACTTACTTAAACCAAACCCTGCTCCCAGACTGCCCCCTGCTTCAGTGGAGTCGCCCTTTCCAGTCATGCTTGCCTCAGTCCTCACACTGCAGGTCCCCTCCCCAGAAGACCAGCATAAACCTTGCCAACCCACCTCCCCTGACCCATGTGCTTTCCAGGGCCTCGTTCCAAGCATCAGTGGCAGGGCCCTCCCGTGGAAGTCCAGCCTGCACCTTGTTAACACTGGACACCCCTCTGCACGCACTTTGCAGATCAGCCCTGGCCGGCCCTGATTCTGGAAGCAGCAGCACAAGGTCTCCTTTTGCAGAGGAGGCAGGCACCTTGTTAAAATTGTGTGACTGGTCCTGACCAGCCTGGTCCCTGCAATGACCGCATGTCCCCTCTCACCAGTGTGCAGATCCTGCAGGCACTCTACATCCCACCCCCTCCAAAGTGCTTTTTGGCTGGAGGCCATCCAAACCCTGGCCACAAGCCTGGCAGTGTGCAATGAAGCCAACAGGGGCCAACACCACTCCAGAGTGACTCCTGCCTTGGCGAGAGGGGAAGATACGCACACACAGCAGTCAGACTGAAACCCCAGCAGTGGGCTGGGGACTAGTTGGTAGACGTGTAGGCCCTGCCCACCAATGAAAACTTCTGAAAGGACAACACAAGGAAAGCACCCTGCAATTTGGTGCTACTGGATCTCCAGCAAAAGCCTAGTCAGACTAATCTCAAGCCCAGGGTGGCCCCAGAATGGTCCACTAACAACAAGAGGACCAACAGATAGCCACAATAAGCAAAGAGAATCACTGCAGATGACTGGACTGAAGGAAGAAACAGCCAAGACACAACAGCAGGCTGCATGCAACACACACAGGAGATGCCCCTGAGGCATCAGGTTCTGGTGAATAGGGATATTGCACTTCAGGGCACTGAGGACTCTTCTTCATAAGGCCATTATTTTCAAGAGCAGGAGATGAAGTTGACTTTCCTAACACACAGCAACAGACTCAGAGAGGTAGACAAAATGAGGAGACGGAGGAAGGTGTCTCAAATAAAAGGACAGGGCAAAACCACAGCAAGAAAACTAAGTCAAATGGATATGAATTCTTGAGGGAGAATTTAAATAAACAAAATCACAAATGAAAGAGGAAAACCAACAACACCACAGAAATATGAACAAGTGTAGGAGAATATTATAAAATTATATGCCAACAAATTGGACAACCTAAAAGAAATGGATAAATTCCTAGAAGCATATACCTTCCCAAAACTGAATCAGGAAGAAATAGAAAATTTGAACAGACTGATAACCAGCAATGAAATTATATCACTAATCAAAAAATTCCAACAAATGAAAGTCCAGGGCCAGATGGCTTCACAGGTGAATTCTACCAAACATTTGAAGGTTAATACGTATTCTCAATATTTTGCAGAAAACAGAAGAACGAAAACTTCTAAATTCATCCTATGAGGCCAACGTTACCCTCATACTAAAACCAGATAAAGGTACCACAAAAAAGGAGAACAACAGGCCAATGTCTATGATGAACAAATATGTAAAAATCCTCAACAAAATATTGGCAAACTTAATCCAACAATACATTAAAAAAAATCATTCACTACCATCGGGGAGGATTTATTCCCAGAATGCAAGGATAGTTCAATATACATAAATCAATCAATATGATACATCACATCAATAAGAAAAGGATAAAAACCATATGATCAGGGTGCCTGCGTGACTTAGTCAGTTAAGCATCCAACTTCAGTTCAGGTTTTGATCTCACAGTTCATGGGTTTGAGCCTCCCATCGGTCTCTGTGCTGACAGCTCAGAGCCTGGAGTCTGCTTCAGATTCTGTGTCTCCCTGTCTCTCTCTCCCTCCCCCACTCACACACTATATCTCTCTCAAATATAAAACAAGATTAAAAAAATTAGGGGCACCCGGGTGGCTCAGTCAGTGAAGTGTCCAACTTCCGCTCAGGTCATGATCTCACAGTCCAGGAGTTTGAGCCCCGCCTCAGGCTCTGTGCTGACAGCTCAGAGGCTGGAGCTTACTTCGGATTCTGTGTGTGTGTGTCTCTCTCTCTCTCTGCCCCTCCCCTGCTCATGCTCTGTCTCTCCCTGTCTCAAAAATAAATAAAAACATTAAAAAATAAATAAATAAAATAAACTTGAATTTAAAAAAAAACAAACATATGATCATTCAGTAGATGCAGAAAAAGCATTTGACAAAGTACAACATCCATTCATGATAAAATCTCTCAACCAAGTTCTCTTTAGAGGGAACATAACTCACATAATAAAGACCTTATATGAAAAACCCACAGTGAATACCTTCTTCAATGGGGAAAAAACTGGGAACTTTTCCCCTAAGTTCAGGGTCAGACAAGTATGTCCAGTCTCTCTATGTTTAATCAAAATAGTACTAAAAGTCCTAGCCACAGCAATCAGACAAGATAAAGGAATAAAAGCCATCCAAACTGGTAAAGAGGAAGTACAACGTTTAATATTTACAGATGACTTAATAGTATATATATAGAAATCCCCCCAAAAAAGAAAGATAAAAAACCCTGAAGAAGTCACCAAAACACTACCAGAACAGATAAATTAATTCAGTAAGGTACAGGATACAAAATAAATGTACAGAATTGATTTCATTTTTATACACTAATAATAAAGCAGAAGAAAGAGAAATTTAAAAGATCCCATTTATAATTGCACCCAAAATAATAAAATAGCTAGGAATAAAGTTAATTAAAATACCTGTATTCTGAAAATTATATTGATGAGAGAAATTGAAGATGACCAAAGAACTAAAGGCACTCTATGCTCATGGATTGAAAGAACAAATATTGTTAAAATGTCTAATTACCCAAAGCAATCTACAGATACAATGCAATCCCTATCAAAATACCAAAAGCATTTTTCACAGAACTAGAATAAACAATTCTCACATGTATATGGAACCACAAAGACCATGAATGGCCAAAGCAATCTTGAAAAAGAAAGGCAAAGATGTAGGCAACACAATTCCAGACTTCAAGTTCTATTACAAAGCTGTAGTAATCAAAACAGTACAGTATGGTCACAAAAATAGACATTCAGATCCATAGAACAGAATAGAAAGCCCCAAAATAAACCCACAATTATATAATTAATCTTTGAGAAAGAAAACCATAATATACAATAGAAAAAAGGCAGTATCTTCAATAAAACATTTTGGGAAAACTGGATGGTGATACGCAATGAGTGAAACTGGGCCACTTTCTTATGCCATACATAAAAATAAATTCAAAATGGCTTATGGACCTCAATGTGAGACCTAAAGCCATAAATATCCTATAAAAGAACACAGACAATAGTTTTTCTGACACCAGTCATGATAACATCTTTCTAGATATGTCTTTAAGGCAAGGGACACAAAAGCAAAAGAAACTATTGGAGCAACATAAAAATAAAAGCTGCACAGCAATGGAAACAACCAACACAACTAAAAGACAACCTACTGAATGTAGAAGGCATTTTCAAATGACATAGTTGATGAATGGTAAGTATCCAAAATATATAAAAAACCTGTAAATCTCAATACCCAAAAAACAATTAAAAACTGGACAGAAGACATGAACAGACATTTCTTCAAAGAAGACATACAAGATGGTCAACAAACACATGAAAAGATGTTCATCATTACTCAGCACCAGGGAAATGCAAATATAAAGCACAGTGACGTGTCACTGAGTACCAGCCAGAATGGCTAAAATTCAAAACTTGAGAAACAAGAAGTGTTGGCGAAGATGTGGAGAAAAAATGAACCCTTGTGCAATGTTGGCCAAATGCAAACTGGAGCAGCCAGTATGGAAAATAGTATGGAGGTGCCTCAAAAATTGAAAAATAGAACTACCCTATCACCCAGTAATAGCACTACTGGGTATTTACGCAAAGAATACACAACCACTAATTTGAAGTGACAGGTGCACCCCTGTATTTATTGCGGCACTATTTTCAATAGTCAAACCATGGAAGCTGCCCACGTGGCCACTGGTAGAGGAACGGATAAAGAAAATGTGGTAGATATATACAGTGAGGTATTCTTCAGCCATAAAACTGAATGAGATCTTGCTGTTTGCAACAGTACGGATGGATCTAATGAGTAAAATGCTAAGCAGAATAAGTCAGAGAAAGACGAATAGCATACGATTTTACCCATATGTGGAATTTAAGAAGCAAAACAAATGACCAAAGGGAAAACAAAGAGAAAGAGACAAACCAAAAGACAGACCCTTAAAGATGGACAACAAACTGACGATTACCAGAGTGGAGGTGGGTGGAGGGATGGGTGAAATAAGTAAAGGGATTAAAAGTACACTTATCTTGATGAGCACTAGTAATATGAAATTTTTGAATCAGTATATTGTACACCTGAAACTAATATAACATTATACACTGGAAAAAATAATAACTAAAATAAATAATAAATAAAAATTTAGAGAAGACAAAAAAAAAACTGAAAAGAAAAAATGAAGGAAATCTTATTGCCAATGAAGCAAATGTCTCTCCCTTGTCCCACATTTCCAGCTTTATCCCAATTATGTTTTGACAGATGGTACAAGACAACACCTCTTGTTCCAAAGCAGAATGAAATTTTTCCTACCAGTGTTGTAGAGGAATAGATTTAATTTCTTCCTTTCACCATTAGTAATGTTATAGAGACCAAACAATGAATTCGGGGTAAGGGAGCCAAGTGGCCGTGTGGGAACTCCAAAGTAATATCAAGACAGATAAAATATCTACCTTGTTTCCAGCTGACCTTTTCATATTCAGGAGCATTAAACTAGGAAATGTTAAATTCCTCAGGGTGTCAGTTAGTAAGGAGAGTAGACATAGGATCCTGTCTGTTGTGAGACTGGAATATATTTATGAGCTCCCAGCTTAGCACATTTGAAAATAAAGCTTCTAAAAGACAGACACCAACTGAAAGGACAGTAAGTAGCCTGACCAGGGTTTAGTCAAGACAAGACAAAGGGTAAGAACTGGGCAGTTGTGAACGTGTTGTCAGGAGCCTTAGAGTAAAGGAGATAGAAGGGGTGGTGACTGGTAATTCTTCTATTTTGGGGGAAAAAAAAGGTTCATGGAAAGGGGGAAAGGGATTGATAGTCTCACCCAAATATGATTTGCTTGAAACAATTATAACCGAATGAATAAAGGGAGAGAGATGGGAGGGCAGATGAGAGATTTAGAAGCATAGCAATCTAAGTGGTCTGGAGAAGAATTGTGATTGTTCGTTTTATTTTACATAGTACATCCATCCTTCTTTTTACCTATCAAAACTTCCATTTAGAATTCAAACTCAATGAATTTCTAAACTAACATTTAGAAATATAAACTTATTTCATCTGGAAGCCATTCCCTGCATCCAAGGTTTAGCTCTTTTCCCTTTCTCAAAACATTTGTTAATTCTGAATAACTTGATGAAAGCATTTAAAAAATATATTTTGGATTAACTGGTTTAGATTCTTTTTTTTCTTTTTCTCAATATATTGGTTTCCTTGGTATCACAAATTATTTTTGTAATAATAATTTATTATTATATAATAACATATAATAGCTAAATATGGCTGGTCCATTGATATTCAACATATGTCATTTTTGTTGTTGTTATTGATATGCCTTACATTGTCGTCTTCACAGGGCTCTGAGAAAAACATATTTTTATTGAAAAGTATTTGTACAGAGGAGCACTACCAACATTGTAGTTTCTATTATATATTGTTAAATAAAAAAATAAATACACCTTTTAGAATGTGACCTTAATAAGGAATAATTCTATTTGTTTACATATTAAAAATCCACTTGGGCAATTAACTTTTACTTTCCACTTTTATTGAACTGAAATAAGCAGTGTAATTAATGAATTATTTTTGTCACTAAAACAAAAAAGCTTTGGCAGAAATAACGTATTCTCTGCTCTACTCTAGCTTGATGACATTCACAGAATGCTTGGTTATTTGCAGATGGGTGAACCAGAGGAATGCAAGAGTTATGCAGGTTTTAGCAGTCCTACAGAGGTCATTTCTAATCTAAGACTTTGTCCCCTTACAGGGAGTTTCAAGGATTCTTGACCCCATGCCTGTGATCCTAGCTATATGCACAAGGCCGAGCACAAAATATAACTCCAATAAATAGGTTACAATCTGAAGAAATGATTGCAATTCTATTACTTATCCTTAAGAAAGTTAAGTCTATTCCCAGGTATTTATATTTCACACAGGGAGCAAATAAATGGTGTTTGGTAAATTAAAGCCTAGTGATCCCTCAAGATTTTATATATTTTTTATCCTTATATTATGCCTAAATAATAGGCATATCAGGGATATCACTAATTAATATGGATTATTAATTTCAGATAAAAATAAAATGAAATCCCTTAGGTCCCATGTCGCATAAATGTAGAATGTGGAACCATGTCTTTAAATGTTATTTCTCTATTAGGCCTTTGCCATGAGATTTGCTTCTCTAACCTTTTTTTTGTTTCCTACCTATTTCTCCTCCTCAAAGGAACACTTTGAAAATTAGTTGTACTTCTGTAAATATGATTTAGATTCCTTAGAGAGAAAGCACTCAGAATATGGAATATGAAATACATTTATTCAGTAAATTGTTACATCAAATCATAATCTAGAAAGATGTTTATTGAGTTTGTAAAGTGCAGAAACCATAAATATAGCAACTTAAAACGAAATCTTATAAAAGCAATTTAAAAGGAAATCGGCCCCATTAATATTGTCTTTTTAAAGCCTTAACATTACCTTTAGCAGCTGGTGTCCATTTATATCTGTAATTTCAATTACATAATGTAGGCTAAATTGATTATATTTTAATTTTGTTGTATTAGTGATTTTCCATAAGAATCTTATATAGTGATATTCCTTTCCTTTCACAAACACAATTATTACAACTTTCTCCAGTTTTATAAACATTTCCAATTTATGATGCCTGGCTAAATAGAGAGCTGTGCTCCTCCTCAGACTTAAATTAGAAAAGAAATTTAATAATTCACTATAGTGCCAAAGAATTGTGAAGATTATTATGAGAACTTTAGGCATGAGAATTTCTCCATGCGTAAAACTCAAGAAATCAGATTGAATGTAAAATTCAATAAAACTGATTAATTAACAGCCCTGTGTCAGCCAAAGAAAAGACCTCAGAATAAAGTAGTTTACAGCCTAAACAGTGGCCAGAATAAGTCAAGGTCTAAGATAGGAAATGCGCACTGGAGTAGTGGTACATTTACTTAGTTAATTGAATGAAAGGCTGTGTGTGGCATGACCGACACTGTCTCTCCTCTCAGGACGGCTAGTGCCCCGTGTTTTCTAAAGGGATAAAGCTACAAGCCGCTTCCAAAAGTGTCAATTTTGAAATGGGAGAAGTGCAATGCCTTAAGCAATAAAAACCACTGTTAGAGCAAAGAAACTCCACACCCAGAATATAACCTACTAACAGAAAATTTGCTTTGCCACACGCCCAGCAATGGATATCAAATTTTCATAGGAATCTGCATTTTTTTTGTCAGGGGAACAGAGATTATCATCTGTGAATGAACAAATACATTTAAATTATCAATACTATTTAAACTAAATAGTCATTTATAAACATGAATAACCAATGTAGCTAGAAAAATACATATATAAATATATAAAATGCAAATATACGTGGAAAGTATATGTGAGTGTGTGCATGTGTGTGTGTGTGTGTGTGTGTATAGCAAATATCCATATTTATATCTGATTCATTTAAATAGGATTAGCCTAAAGTGCCTGGGTGGCTCAGTCGGTTGAGTGTCTGACTCTTGATTTCTGTTCAGATCATGATTCCAGGGTCTTGAGATCAAGCCCTACGTCAGGCTCCGCACTGAGCTTAGAGACTGCTTGGGATTCTCTCTCTCTCCCTCTGACCCTCTCTCCTGTTTGCTCTCTCTCTCTCTCTCCCAAATAAATAAATAAATAAATAAATAAATAAATAGGATTAGACTATCAACGTCTTTTTATATATGAAAAATACATAAGCACAAATTTTCATTGTTTTTGTCTCTTTCCATGAAAAAGAAAAAAGTGTCAGTCATCTACTTCTGATTTAAAAAAACAAATCTCATAACTTCTTAAATTGCTCATGAAATAGAGATTTTAATTTTTAATAGGGCAACATATTACTAAGTAAACCAAGACAAATTATAGGCTTCTTGGGAGGAATTAAAATTACCCATGAAACAAAGGTATAATCTTTATATTTTGGGTGTGTCAGGAGACTGTTGTTAGAAATAACTTCTACAAGAATAGTTTTATGATATCAAATCAACTTTCTGCATCTATATGGGGAGAAGAGGTAATTTCTCATTTTTATCTTGTGAGATTTCTTTCACAGGTAGATAGGAAAGCCTGTGGCTTTTAAAACCTCAAGGGTTGGGATTCCATTAATTAGCCATGAGACTCAAACAAAACATGACTAAGAAACTGGAAGCCTAAAATGTGGAGAGAAAAAGAGCAGAATCAGTCTATGAACAAATGGATTATAGAAAATGGAATATTTTACAAGCATAGCCTTTGAAAATGTTGCTAAAGACTTAAATAGGTGGATGGTATTTTTATAAGAATTAATTTTAAGCTTCAGCCTAGTTAATGAATATTAAAACAGAGATTTTTACAACTAAGTTTGATAGTACAAAATAGAGAAAGCTGAGTTTCTCTACCTAATACTTTGGGACCACATTTTTAGGGGGTGTTTTTTACTTTTATTCCCGATAAAAAGGAGTTAGAAATTAGAGATGGGAAAGAATCAGAGAAGGAAGAGGGAGCTTCAGATAGCTGAGAAATAGGACAGGAAGCTTGAAACTGACAGTAGACATTGCCAAAAGGATTTCAAAAATCTAGGATACTTAACAGTAAAATTCAGTTGCTTCTTGCCTACAGATCATTCTGGTGGTAATTTGACCAACCTAGTTTCAAATCCCAGCGCTGCTGTCTAGCTGGAAAGCCACTCAAACTCTCTCTTCTCATCTCTCATTTGTAAAATGGTGATAATCTTGGGACATACTTCATAGAGTTGTTGTTAGGACTCATGGACCTAACACATTTAAAAATGTTACAACCGTGCCTCTAAACATTTGGAACATATCCAGACTGCTTTTAATTCTGTATATTCTCTTGCAGCTGAGATTGCACAGTAAGCATACTGTACCCTAAATGGTAGATTTGGGGATATTTTGTAGTAGGTGAGGGGTAAGCCAACTGCCATATAATCCTCTCTTCGACATCAGTGCTGGGTCTTCAGCCTTTGGCTACTTCTGAAGACACTTGTTTCGCGGCTCTTGTTCTTAGATTCTAATACATACCTTGTATCTCTGTGCTAACCTTTCCCTGAGCTAGTTATGTGGTCTGTGTTCTTGGCTTAAAAAATACCATGACTAAAACAGTTACCCTCCATGACAAGAATGAGTGCAGCCATGTTGGCCTCTTTCAAAGATCTCGGCCTGAAAACTAAGTTACCATACATTAATTTGAGCAATCTGATATACGTATACAGGTAATTCATAAGTCTGATCATTTTTTTTTCTGTATATTCAAGGATATTTCAATAGGAGAATGAGAAAATATAGCATTTTGCAATACAGATGTTTCCAAGGTTTGCTTTTCTGTTGATTTCTGTTTATGTATAGAAACATGACCCATCAGCAGTTTTGTATTGATTGCCTAGTTTTCTGCCAACAATGTCTGTGACTGAGCCAAAATGACTAAGCTATGTCATGCGGTATAGACAGATAATATGCATTTAGATGTTTTGAAGATCCTGCTGAAGTTCTATCTGTTCCTTAACTAATTTGAAGATGGATGGAGGACTGAGTATGGAATTGATAGTAATACTAATAACTACAACACTGGTTTTGTTTTTGGCAACCAAACATTGGGATTCCTGATACACAAACGCTAAGAAAACCTATATATATATATATATATATATATATATATATATATATCACTATCTCCTACCTGACTTGGGAGAATAATTCTTATGTACTGGTTAATACCACCAAGTACTCCTAGAAAAAATAGGATAGCAAAAGTTACCCTATGCAGTGTTGCTTTTCATCGTGTGAAGAATTTGTATGTTCACTTAGCTATGGTCAATTTTAATATATAAAAGAAACAATGTTTTAAATGAGGCATTTAGGATGAAAAGGAAAATATGATGACTTTATAAGAAAAGGTTAAAGAAAATATTATATGAAAAGATTTACCCATATACAATAATTCAACTTCAAAGTTTAAAGTTTTGTATAATACTTCAAGGTTCACAGATGCTCTTGCTCCCAGAGCCTTTCCATGGATCCCCTTGGGATAACCTCCATAATATTGAATCTCCTGCATCCAAATCCAAATAAGTTTGACAAGTATTTAATTGTGGTCATCATACAGCCTGACAAACCTTTGTTCTAATACTATCTTATCACTGAGTAGTGATTATGGTGCTGTGAACATGGTCACATAAAATATGTGGGGCCCAAATAGGGAAAGTACCTGAATTAAGAACACTTCATAAAGAAGCAAACTGAGGAATTTCAGGCTCAAAACCAAAACTTCATGATTTTTTCTTCTTCCATGATGTACAGTTGAATTAATTATCAAGTTTTATCTCAGAATACAACTAGAATCATGTCAGCCTGGAAAATATTTGTAGGATATATAATCAAATGACCTGAAGTAATATCAACACACCTACTGGGTGTCTAACCTTGACCAATTTAACTAACATATTGACCATCTAAGGTAGGGTGATTTTAATGTGTGCCTAGATAAATTAAGATTTTGCTTTACATAACTATATGTTATAAACCAGTTACAAATTAGGACACAAAGCCATGCTGGAAAACAGTTTGATCAAAAACCCTGGATTTATTACAGTGAACAAAAATGGGAACTACCTCCTGCCCTCATGGGGCTTACATCCGTACAGGGTAGGGTATACAGGCAAGCAAACAAACAAAATCAGTAAGCAAAATACGTGATGCACTTGATAATGATAGGTGTTAAGGAGAAAAGCAACACAGGGGAAGAAACGAGGAATGTAGTAAGGGTAGACATTTTAAATTGGTAGTCAGGGATGTCTTCACTGAGATTGTCACATTTGAATGAAAACCTGAAGGAAATGAGGGAAAAGAGCAAGTGCACAGTCCAGACCCACAGGAATTGCTTTCCAGGCTTGTGGCCCAGCAACTGCCAGGAGATCAGGATGACTGGAGCAGAGCAGGTAAGGGGAAGAAGAAAAGAGAGGTAACAGTGGACCAGACCCTGTGGATCCTTGTGCCTGTTGGTTGAAAGAAGACAACTCTTTGAGAGATACCTATAGAGTACTGAAACACAGCTCAGTACCCTGCTCATGTGCTATGGTGTTAGAATGATAAAAGTCACTTGAGAATGGCTAATACATGGTCATAATTTTGCTGCAGGTTATTACTTAGAGAAAACCAGTGGGGAGATACCTGAATGTAGTAATCATTGCCTGGAAGTATAGTGAGGAACAAGAATTCCTTAGCTTTGTCTCCATGGGCCATGAATTGCCTGGGGGTGAAAAGAAAGTTATCAAATCCACTGGCATTTTGTTTTTATACATATGAGTTGACATTCCATTATAAGGATGACTGAAAAAAAAATGAAGGGAGATTTTCTTTAGCGAAAAGATAGCATTTTCTCTTCCATAGGTACTTTTCATTACAGATAAAAAGATAAGTATGACAAGATTCATGGCCCAAAAGAATTTTCAATCTAATGGACTGATTCTTTTGGCCAAATAGGCACTAAATAGGGAATTACTCTATGGAGAATTTTAGTTGTCACAGTTTAGAAGTCAGGAACATTTCATATCTGGTCAACTAATTCATGGAGTACTTTATATATTTCAACTTATTATTTCATTTTTTAAAAATGCCTTGCCAATTTATAACTTATATGGCTAACAAGTGGCATAGATAAAGCATGAATTTCATTATGCATGACCCCAAAATCCTTGTTATTGTTCTACACTAAAATCCCTTCAGGCTACAGGTATGAAAAAGGATCAGACTTCAATCACTGTCACTCCCATTAAGAACCAAATCTGACCCAACTGACTTACTGAATGGCAGCCATCCTCCTCTCACCTAATGATTGCATAGTGTTTCTACTGAAATTTTAACAAGAGATTGATCTTTCTAGTTGGTAGGGAGTAGGAATTGTGGAGTCAGTGGCATATGAGTAACTCCAAAAGGGAAAGAGGGACATAGTAGAAACAATGGGTAGGTCATTTTCCTTGGCATTATTTAACAATTTTCACCAGGCTTCTGAACCAAAAAATTGGAACATAAAATCTAACAAATCAGAGTCTATTTTTAGCACAACAAATGAATATTATAAATGAGAACTGAAGAATTTTTTTAGTAAAATTTAAGCTGTATGGTGTGTGTATTTTAATATGGGAATAAACTTAATCAAAAGGGAACATTAGTTACATTGGGACACCTGCCAGGCTAAAAAGAGAAGAATCAAACCAATGGCTTTCCTCATTAAAGGATCTTATAAGGGTAAGATAAACCATCTGCCATTTTTAGACAGAGTTCAACAAATGCATAAGCAGGTCTACAAAATGAAATGATGGCAGGTTTGTGTCAGTGATAACTCCCAATTTCATAAGCTAAGAATATTTTGATGTAGTTTGGATTATTATATCTATGAACTGTAGAATGACATAATTTTTAATTCCAAAAATCACTAGTACCACAGCTTATAAGTTATTTTTTATATCATGTGTCATCTTGAGGAAACTTAATACTTTGAATATGTTAAATATTATTTTTAAATATATTTCCTTTGACAGCTAAAATGGAATGGACTTTTTTCTCTATAAATAAAAGATTTGTGATATCAGACTTTTTTAATTCTAAATGTCATCAAATCAAGTTTTAACACCTATTGTGCATCAGAAATTCATGAATATACCGTGTTCTAAACACATATGGCTAAATGCTTAAATGCAGAAGTTTAAGTATATAATAAGTTGTGATTGCTTGCCAAATTAAAAACCTGCTAATGACAGTGACAAAAGCTCTTTGTAAAAGTTAAAAATTATAGTTTGACTTTGTTTTATTTGCATTTGAACACACTGAAAATGTGCCTATCTGTAAAATAAGAAGAAAAATTTAAACTACAAGGGAGAAATAGTTTGTGCTTGAAAGACCATACTAATTACATGTTGTGTAATTATAGTTAGGATATTTTTGTAGTATTATAATAGTTTTCATAATCCACGCTCATTCAGAAACAAATCAATTATAGTTTATGACATTTTACATTATATTTTAAAAATATTAGTTACCATAACAAGTTCAGCACCTTAAAGTTCATATTGTACTTTAAAATAAAAAATGGTACAACAACTTTAAGAAGTTGAATGACATTTTTATCAGATAGAACTTTTTCCTCTGAGTAGAATTTGTAATAGTTTATTCTGAGGAATCTGGAAATTCCACTTTGCGGTAATAGTAATAATTTATATTGCCTGATATTTTGCCTACTGCTTCAAGTTCATCAAATCACATTTTGGGCCTTTAGGTAGACAAATTCATCCTTTTCTTTGGGTGATCCAAAGAAAAAGGTAAAATGTTCTAAAATGAGTATTTTGAAATTATTTGTATTATATAAAAAGTTAAAAGTAAATATTTTACATGATTTTCTTAAAATACTCAAAGAACAATGATCCATCTCCAAAACTATGAACATACTGAAATAGCCTACTATAGTTCATATATCCTCAGATGATCCCCTAAACTTTTGTATACATATACAGTATACTTAATTCTCCAATAGACATAGGGTTTTAAAACATAGACTGTCCTTCCTCCTTCTTTACATATTTGTTATTTCTTAGCAAAGTTGACGAATGCACTTTTTGGTGCATAAGATTTTTGCTTTTTAGATTACAGAAGTTAGTACTGTTTCTAGAAAACAACTATTTCAAAGTATATTTGATCATTGGATTTCAAATGTATTGCTTTCTCAGGTTTTTGCAGCAAAAATAACTGAAGTTGTCAAATTTGTGTGTATAGCCCATTGTAAATAACAGTTAAAATTAATTCCTTTTATTTATGAAGCAATTAAATTTCCCACATAATCTTTCTATGTGCAAATGTTCTAACTTTCATTATATAGAATAGGAAACAAATTAAAATAGGTTACATTTTTGTTCAAAGATGTTCCTCACCTTTCACCATTAATACCACTACACACATAATAGCTAGGCTAAATATATATATATATATATATATATATATATGTAACAAAAATATACATTTTACAAACACACATATATACAAAATATATATTATATAGAGAGACACACACACAAACACATTGACAATATACACTCCTGGCAAAACTACAGAGCTCTGATACATTGCTGCTGGAAATACAAAAGAGTATATCACTCTGTAAAGTAGTATGGCATTTCCTAGAAAGTTAAACACTGATAGTATGGCCCATAAATCCCATGCCTAGTTATTTACCCCAGAGAAATAAAAGGTAATATTCACACAAATACTTGTATACCTATGTTTATACCATCTTTAATTCATTTGGAACATTTGGATTTTATTTGAGCAATAACCCAAATGTCCTTAACTGATTAAATAGAATTTAAAAACTATAGTACATCATACAATACTATTACTCAGCAAAACAAAACAAAACAAAACAAAACCTATTGATACATACTACTTGAATCAACCTCAAGGTGTTATGCTGAATGCAGGAAGCCAGTCTCAAAGGATTACCTACTGTGTAGTGCCAGTTATATGACAATCTCCAAGAGACAAACTATAGTGTTGGAGTGCAAGTCAGTGACAGAGAGGGGTTAGATGTTGGTGGAGGGTATGCTGTTATAGGATCACAATTTAGAGTGATGGTACTGTTCTGTGTATTGTGGTAGTTACACAAATCTAGACATGTGGACACCTAAAGAAAAACTGTTCAAAATTACAATGTGGAAAAATAAAAAATAAAACTAAATATATACGCACATATTGTGTATCCACATATATACATATACACTTTTGTACAAAGATTATAATGCTAGTAAGTAGTGTACTCATTAAAAATTGTTCTTTAATTCTGTATATAACCCAAATTTCATGTAGGAAATTATTTGTGAATGTTACACTTATATACATATCATATATATATATATATATATATATGTTATATAAAAGTTATATGTAATGTGAAATATATATATATACATATATATATATATATGAAAGATCTCTAAAGAGAAGAAGAACATATCAAAGGTAATGCAATATATTGGGTTTCTATACAGGGACATGAAATTTGTCAGTTATGTTAAAAGGTAAAGACGATGCACACCCATAAGTAAGAACAATATTTTGGAACCCTAAGACCTTAAACAAATCATTAAATTATTTTTCCATTTATTTCCTCCTCCAGAAACTAGACAAGACGAAGAGAATAGATTGTATCAGTCATTGCCATAATGATTATATGAATTACAATATTGTTTTACCTGAGCAAAGAAGAACTCAAATAGTACAAGGTTCAAAAACAGGAGAATGGGTCAGAAGAAATAAATTAATATTTCAAATTAATTGTATAGAGACATTTTGTTCTTATAGAAAATACATACATATATATGTATGAAAAACTCTCCAATCATTCCCAAAGTATTACAACTTTTAAAGAAACTGTCTACAAGCCGCCAAATAAATTTCTCAAGGCTCAGGGCGCCTGGGTGGCGCAGTCGGTTAAGCGTCCGACTTCAGCCAGGTCACGATCTCGCGCTTCGTGAGTTCGAGCCCTGCGTCGAGCTCTGGGCTGATGGCTCAGAGCCTGGAGCCTGTTTCCGATTCTGTGTCTCCCTCTCTCTCTGCCCCTCGCCTGTTCATGCTCTGTCTCTCTCTCTGTCCCAAAAATAAATAAACGTTGAAAGAAAAAATTAAAAAAAATTTCTCAAGGCTCTATCACTTTATTCTCTATTAATATGATGTTACGTGTGGCTATGAATTTTATCTATGTGTCACATTAATGGGAAATATATATTTAAGAGAGTTAATTGGATAAAAATACTTGTTAAGAAACTGATTACTAGGCTTCTTTCAATTAACACAGAATATAGTTGGCTGTTGGAACTGGCTTAAATGTTCAGAAAAGAATTGTTTCTGATTCCACTGACTTTTCTACTGCATTCAATCTTTACTCAAATCAAAAGGACATTGTGGACTGAGGGGGGAAATAAGAAGGATGCAGGCCCAGTCTTTGACTATTCCTATCTAAATTCAATTTACATTGCAGAAATAACATCATGTAACTATCCAGGTCAAGGCAGATGAGTGAGTTAACAATTCTGTAGCTCAATTTGCTCGTCTGTACAAGGGGACACAGAGTAACAATTATCATTTCAGTGCCTACCATATGCTGGCTGCTAAGCTAAAAAGAGAAGTAGTTCTAGAGTTTGAAAAGATGGCAGGAAAAGTATGACATTCATATGGCATATCCGAAGTAGAAACCTGAAATCCTAGCTGATGTAAACAGCAATGAGTTGGACTAGGGCATTATGTCCAGTCTTCTATCTGTCACTCTGTAAATTATGGTTATTACTAGAACCTCTGACCAAAAAACTATTTAAGTTTTTCAATGGGCTAATTTATCTGTCCTTGCTTTGGGGAATAGAGATTAAGTTGATATCTGGAATTTCCAGGAAAATATCACCATCAACACTATCCCAACTCACACACGTATGCATAATTATCAGAAGACTCAAATACTTTTCTTGTGGATGCTGTGTCAGAAAAAGGTTTCACCTGCATATGACTGCTCATCTATATGGATAGGAACTTCCCCAGATGAGAGCTAGAGACATACTATGTGGAGAAGACCAGGATAAACAGATTACTTCCTATATGATACATGCATATTAACCAAAATATTATCTTTTTCAAATTGTACTCTTTTCAATTATATTTCTCAAAGTATTACTTGAAAACAAGAGTAGGGAGAAAGAGAGAACTAACATTAATGAAATGCCTGCTGCTTACCTGAAACTCTACTAGGCATGTTTATTATGTTATCACAATAACACCATTGTATCAGATTTGCATTGGTATTCTCATTTTGTATATGAAGCAAAGTGAGATAGAGTAAATTGCCTAAGAATTTTATTAAAGACATAAATAGAAATGTAGAAGTGGAGTCAATTTCTCTTTGATTATAAATTAAGTGCACTGTACTGAACAATAACACCTGTAACTCTTTGAGAGTATACCATTGTTGAAACTATGGAAAATAAATTACATTTTATACTTTCAAGACAACAACAAATAACAAGGTGAGAAGAAAGGGTAGGATATGAGCATACGAGTGATCCAAGTGACAGAAGCAAGGAGAGTTTGATGCAGAATGTCATGGATATTCATATACATAATGTGTCTACCATTTAGTGATTCCGTGTCATTTTAGATACATCACAGAATCTAAGTGCCATTTCTTCCCTTAACATGAGGAAATAATAGTAAGCCTTATCTCACAATGTTGTTAAGAGGATCAGAGATAATTATTGGGGAAGCACTATCAATTATAAATAAAATATAGAGGTTTAGAGGAGCTAAGATGGTGGACTAGTAAGAGGACCTTAGGCCTGCCCCATCCCTTGAACACAGGTAGATAAATATGAAAGCATTCTGAATGTCTAAGAAATCAATCTGAGGAATGACAGAACAAACTACACAAATAGAGAGAGGGAAGACCCACATGAGGTGCAGAGACATGATTTAGAAGAGAAAGGGAAACAGTGCTGAGGAGGAAAGGGAACCCTGGTCACAGAGAGAGAGGAGAGAGAGAGAGGAGGGGCACAAGGAAAAAGCACAAGGAAAACACTTCCCCAAAGCCATTGACTGGGAAAACAAGAGGGACTATTTTTTGTGAGTTTTTACAAGCAGGGAGGCTCAAAGACTGGAATTTTAGAGGTTCATGGCATGGCTGGTGTGGAGCCTTGAGGGTGCTGCAGTGCTCCTGTGAAGAAGGAAGGAAGCAGATATAGCAGATGGTGAGATCTGAGGATCCCGTGGGACACACTGGGAGAGATGTTTCTCCTTTCTTCAAGGGCCATGCCAGGACAGCGGTGGGCACAAACTACCCTCTCTGGGGACAAGAAGGGGGTGGGAGCCATTTCTCCCCCACACTCCTCCACATAAACTAACCTCAGTAAGCAACACAGCACCAACAGTGGTGGCATAAGTCACTTGCATCAAGCATAATGGCATTTGCATTATAGGGATCCCAAAAGAAGAAGAAAGGGAAAAGGGGGCAGAAAGTTTATTTGAGGAAATTATAGCTGAAACTTTATTATCTGGGGGAGAAAACAAATATCCAAATCCAGGAGTCACAGAGAACTCTGACCAAAATCAGCAAAAACAGACCAACACTAAGAAATATCATAGTTAAATTTGAAACATATAAAGGTACAGTAGATATCCTAGAAGCAACAAGACAAAAGAAGTCCCTAACTTAGAAAGGAAGGCAAATAAGGTTAGTAGGTCTCTCCACAGAAACTTGGCAGGGCAGAAAGGAGTGGCATGATATTTTCAACACGCTGAATGGCAAAAATTTGCAGCCAAGAATACTCTATCCAGCGAGGCTGTTATTCAGAATAGAAGGAGAGGTAAAAGTTTTCCCAGACAAAAAAAACTAAAGGAGTTCATAGCTACCAAACCAGCCTTGCAAGAAATATTAAAGGAGACTTTTTGAGTGGGAAGGGTTAGGGTAAGACCAAAAGCAACAAAGACTAGAAAGGAACAGAGAAAATCTGCAGAAACAATGATAAAAGTAGTAATAAAATGGCACTAGTGACATATCTATCAATAATTCCTCTGAATGTAAGTGGACTAAATGTCCTAATCAAAAGACATAGGGTGATGGAATGAATTAAAAAACAAGACCCCTCTATATGCTGCCCACAAGAGACACGTTTTAGATCTAAAGTCACCTGTAGACTGAAAGTAAGGGGACAGATTATCATTTACCACACAGATGGACATCAAAAGAAAGCCAACATAGCAATACTTATATCAGACAAACTAGATTTTAAAACGAAAACTGTATCAAAAGATGAAGAACCGTGATATATCATAATAAATGGGCCTATCCAACAAGAAGATCTAACAATTGTCAGTATTTATGACCCCATCTTGACTATACTCAAATATATAAAACAATAGCAAACATGAAGGAACTCATTGATAATAATGTAATTAATGTTGGGGACTTTAACACCCACTTACATTGATGGACAGATCATCTAAACAGAATATCAGCAAAGAAACAATGGTTTTGAATGACACACTGGACCAGATGGACTTAACAGATACATTCAGAATATTTTACTCGAAAGCAGCAGAATACACATTCTTTTTGAGTGCACACGGTATATTCTCCAGAACTGACCACATACTGGGTCACAAATCAGGCACCGACAAGTACAAAAAGATTGTGATCATATCATGCATCATATCTGACAACAACACTATGAAGCTTGAAGTCAACCACAAGAAAATATTTGCAAATACCACAAATACATGGAGGTTTAACAACTTGCTATTAAACAATGACTGGATCAGCCAAGAAATTAAAGAAGAGACTTTTTAAAATGCAAGGAAATGATACTGACAACACAATGGCCCCAAACCTTTGGGATACAGCAAAAGTGGTCATAAGAGGGAAGTAAGTATACAGCATTACAGGCCTACATCTTGCTTTTCTTGGAAGCAAGAAAAATCTCAAATATACAACCAGCCCTTGCACCTAAAGGAGTTAGAAAAAGAACAAATGAAACTTAAAGCCAGCATAAGAGGGGAAATAATAAAGATTAGAGTAGAATAAATGATATAGAAACAAAATTTAAAAACAACACAGTAGAATAAACCAATGAAACCAGGATCTGGTTCTTTGAAAGAATTAATAAAATTGATAATCCCCTAGCCAGATTATCAAAAGGAAAAGAGAAAGGACCCAAAGAAATACAATCACAAAAGAGAGAGGAGAGATAACTGCCAACACCACAGAGGGAACACACCTCAACATCACGAGAATTATATACAAAAATTTATATACAAAAGACCCATAGCTAATATCATCTTCAAGGGGGAAACACTGAAAGCTTCTTCTCTATGGTCAGAAACAAGACAGGAATGTCCACTCACACCATTGTTATTTAACACAGTGCTGGATGTCCTAGCCTAAGCATTCAGACAACAAAAAGAAATTTGGCATTCAATTTAGCAAGGAAGAACTCAAACTTTAGCTATTCACAGATGACATTATACTATATGCAGAAAACCTGAAAGACTCCACCAAAAAATTGCTAGAAATAATATGGCAGTATGGCATTGGCACAAAAACAAACACATAGATTAATGGAACAGAATGGAAAACCCAGAAATGGACCCACAACTATCTAGTCAACTAATCTTTGACAAAGCAGGAAAGAATATCCAAAGGAAAAGACAGTCTCGTCAGCAAATAGCTTTGGGAAAACAGCACAGAAACATGCAGAAGAATGAACCTGGACCATTTTCTTACACCATACACAAAAATAAATTCAAAATTAGTGAAATACCCAAACGTGAGACAGGAAACCATCAAAATTCTAGAGAAGAGCACAAGAAATATATTTTTTTAATTTTTTTAACGTTTATTTATTGAGAGAAAGACACACAAAGTATGAGTGGGGGAGGGGCAGAGAAACAGGGAGACACAGAATCCTAAGCAGGCCCCAGACTCTGAGCTGTCAGCATAGAGCCCAATGTGGGGCTCAAACTCACGAACCTCAAGATCATGACGTGAGCTGATGTCATATGCTCAACTGACTGGGCCACTCAGGTGCTTCACACAGTAAACTTTTTGACCTGGGCCATACCAACTTGTTATTAGACACGTCTCTGGAGGCAAGCGAAACAACAGCAAAAATGAACTATTGGGACTTGATCAAGATTAAAAGATTCTGCACAGCAAAGGAAACAGTTAACAAAATTAAAAGGAAACCTTTGAAATGAAAGATATTTGCAAATAATATATCAGATAAAGGGTTAGTCTCAAAAATCTATAAAGAACTTATCAAACTCAACATCTAAAAAACAAATAATCCAGTTAAGAAATGGAAAGAAGACATGAATAGACATTTTTCCAAAGAAGACAAACAGGTGGCTAACAGACATATGAAAAGATGCTCAACATCACTGATAGGGAAATACAAATCATAACCACAATGAGGTATCACCTTACACATGTCAGAATGGCTAAAATCAACAACAGATAGAAATGACAGATGTTGGAGAGGATGTGGAGAAAAGGGAGCCCTCTTACACAGTTGGTGGAGATGAAAACCGGTGCAGCCACTCTGGAAAACACTATGGGGGTTCCTCAAACACAATAGAACTACCCTTTGATCCAGCAATTGCACTGCTAGGTATTCACCCAAAGCATACAAAAGTACTGATTTGAAGGTACACATGCACCCGGATGTTTATAGCAGCATTATCAACAACAGCCAAATTATGGAAAGAGCCAAATGTCAAATGACTGATGATGAGTGGATAAAGAAGATGCGGTGTGTATACACAATGGAATATTACTCAGCCATAAAAAGGAATGGAATCTTGCCATTTGCAATGACATGGATGGAGCTAGAGTGTATTCTGCTAAAGGAAATAAATCAGTCAGAGAAATACAAATACCATATGATTTCACTCATATGTGGAATTTCAGAAACAAAACAGATGAAAATAGGTGTGAAAAACAGAGAGAGGCAAACCAGAAAAGAGACTCTTAATACAAAGAACAAATCGAAGGTTGCTGGGGGGAGGGGGCGGGGGGGGTCAGGGGGATGGACTAAATGAGTGATGGGTATTAAGGAGGGCACTTGTTGTGATGGGCAGTGGGTGTTGTATGTAAGTGATGAATCACTAAATCCTACAACTCAAACTAATATTACACCATATGTTAACTAACTGGAATTTAAATAAACACTTGAAAAAAATAAAAAAATTAAAAAGAAGAGAAAAAAAGAGACATGGATACTATATACATTCAATAGGAATTCTGCTTATAATATAATAATAGAGAATATTAAAAAATACAACAATAGAGAATAAAGAAACTTTCTCTCTTTAATTATATATCAGTGTGCATAATCTATATTAAGCAAAGAGTTGTAATTAGTGCTTTAAGTGAAAATAATTAACATTTTGGGACTTCACTTGAATCTTTAGGATTTTACAACTAATTAGCTTATCCCAAAGACAAAATGATAGAGTAACATCTCCTTTCAAAAACTGACACTAACTATTGAGACAATTAAGAAAGTATTCATGAAAATTGTGATTTATCTTCCTACATTTCATTAAATGCCAAGCAAACAAAGTGAGAAAAACATTTTAGAAATGGTTAGCTGATTTGGCCACACCTTCTGATGTTATTCACAAATTTAGTCTTCATTTTTCTCTTAAATCCTATTTGGTAATGATTAAGATTTAGTTTCTTAGCTCACTTAATAATGATACCAACTACACAACCAGCCATACTCTTCCAATCAAATCCGTTAACCAAATCCAATACTATTTGCATTAACAGCAACATGAAATCAACTAGTATTTAGTGAGCACTCATGTAAGGAGGACCAGGTGTCCAGGGGGGGGTAAATAAAAGCAATCAGTTATGAATTCTTTTCTTAAAGAGCAATATGAGTGTGGACTATAATCTGAAAATAAGCTAAGAAGGTTTTATAAGGCAAATTACGAAACTCAGTATTTAGAATATAGATAAGCAGAGACTATGGTGAACATATTATCAATTTGAGTGAATGGCATAAACAGATCTCAAATGCAGAAACAGACAGGATTTAGAGAGAATGAGTTAGGCTCAATTAAGCACCTGAGAAAGGCAATAATGAGAGTTATATCACCACAGGTTTCTTGAGACAAGATTGTCTCAAAGTCTGAAGACTTTGAAATGCTAGGTTAGGTGTTATGACTTAGTGTTATTCCCAAATGGAAGTCACATACAATTTCTGAGAAGGATAAAAGTTTTATCAGAGTAATAATGAAAAATAAAAGTGAAAATGTCAGGTAAATTGAGGGGATTTTTTTCTTCTTTTTTAATGTGGGCAAAAGACACCTGATGTTTTAACTACAGTGGTATTAGAAGGAAGGGAAGAGAATAAGCTTGTGAGAAATCCTGAGGAAATAGAGCCATTGGGATTAGGAGTTCAGGAGTTAGAAGGGAAGACAGAACATCGAGGTCAGAAAGCTTTCGACTTCACACAGCTTTGAGAGTTGAAATATTAAGAAGATGAACTTGTCTCAGTGTGGTGGGGGGAGTTTTTTAAAAGCCTGTTGAATTTGAAGAAGCAGATCATTTAAGGAGAAACATCTGGGGACTCACTGAAGATTGGGAAATGCAGACTAAAACTCCAGGAAGAAGTAAGACTGCAAAGAATAATTTAAGGGTCAGGGAACAGCAGTGAACATTGAGGCTGAAGGCCTGAGCGAGGTCCCTGTTGGAAAGCTAATGAAGGGAATGCTCCCCAAGAGAAACTTGGGGAATGTCTGTACATTATGCACAAGGATTTCAAGAAAAAGCATCAAGGAGAGCTGTATGTTATGAAATTGAGGGAAAGGAGTATTTTTCATAGAAATGAAACCACTGATTGTGGTGCTCTCCACAGTAAGGTTAAAGAAGGTGGGACAAAGAGGAAAACCAGATTGACATTTAGAAAGACTCTGTTTAGAGATGAAGCTCAGAGAAGTGGGAATGACAACCAGATTAAAAGGAGGTAAAAAATGAGTAGCTGATGAGCAACTGGAGGCAGCAAATAGTGCACTATGCTGTCTAGAATGTTTGCATTTCACACTTTTAATTAATCAGGCAGTTGTTGGAGGAGTTCTATCTAGCCGGAAGTTGGACACATCATTGAGGCCTAGATTACATGTAGACAACATGAAGGAGCGTGTGCTCTGTCTGCTGGAGGCACGTCAGGGAGGAGAACCAGGGAGTTGTGAGGCCCTGTGGGCCCTGCCACTGAGTCTTATGAAGGACAGGTTAGGCCTCTCTGAGGAGGCAGCCTGGTCACCAAAATGCTGCTTCCAAAAGAATGATGAGGCAGTCGCCTGGACAAGCGGACATGGAGATAGAAAAGGAGGATACTCTATCAAGTGGGTATCTCAGGGCAGGAGACAGAGTGTCAAACAGTTGGGAAGCTGTTCACAGCAGGGTAACTAGAAAGTATACTGAGAGTTTGCTGAGAAACGATGAGAGTGGCACGAAGTGAGGCTAGAAAGAAACTCATGACCTTATACGCATTGCCGAGAAATTACAACACTCCCTTGGGTACAAGGGATAATAGGATTCTAAGCAGGGGAGTGACATTTATCTCAGTCAACCACAAGATTAGCCTCGCTATGTCCTTAGTTTATGAAAAAAGGAGAAAGGCAGAGAAAATGAGTGCAATCAATTTGCAATCGCGGGACAACAATTTATGTCTGTTTCTTCTAGTTTTGAAATGTCTGATGCCTCCTCGCGTGGGAATTATGGAATTATGCTGAATGTCAGGTATATGCTATCGTCTACCTCTGATTCAAAAAAGAAAAAAAAAGTTTGGGTGGTCTCTGAAGTGAAAATTCAGCAACTTTAAAACTGCTGGGAATGATTATTCCTCATACGAGGCACTTTATTTGGATCTGAGGCCCAAGCCAGTAGGACTCTGAGCAAGCCAATGGAAATAAAAAGGAGGATTGCTCAACAGAAAGTCTAGCACCTGATGATAGCTTCCAATCACCTACATGCTAAGATGAACTCTTGCCTCCACTGGAGAGATCGAATTTTTTCTCCGTAGCAGTAGAAAAAAAAAGTTCCTATCACTGGAATATATCACAAGTAAACAGTGAGGGTCTATGGGTCAAAGTAACCAGTCGCCTGGGAATCACTTGCATATACCACTAGGTAACAACAATAGAAGAAATAAAATATAGTTTCCACACATTTATTTTGTTTGTTAGTGCTTCAGAGTCCTGAACCAGAATCTTTAAATCTTGGAACCAGGAATAAATATATCAGTGTAGCCATGCTATACATTTTCTTGAATCCTAGTTGATGTACCAACACCCATAATTTTCAAGATTTACCGCTCAGGGGCAAAAAATCGTCAGCTGTAAAAACAAACATAACAAACAAACAAATTTTAAAATTACTATGGGCAGGTTATTAGGGACAAGATTTCCTGAGATGAATTATCACATTTAAAATTTGTGACCGACAACCGTTGTTCTTCTCAGCTGTGAGACTGGCACCCACAAGCAGGGTGTGTGTTCAGAAAAAGATTTTTTTTTTTAAAGATCTGTTAATTTAGCTCATGTAAATTAATTGGCTGAAAGATGAAGAGTGTAGAATTTTACCATTTGGATGCCTTTATTAACTGAAAATTCAGGTGTTGAATACGTTTAAAGCTCTGTTATTCTGTTCTCCGCTGGTGTAATGTGGGCAGATTCTCACTTGTTAATTATGTTGTGTGTAAGAAGTAGAAAACCTAAATTGAAAGAAATAAAAATATCCCGTATCAGTACTTTTTTGCATGGAAGCTTATGCCCACAAAGAAATAGGGCACTTGCTGTTACAAAAACCAGGTTTGTCCTAATCACAAATTATTATGAAAGAATTATTTCCTTTTTCAGGATAGTGATCTCTGTTGTAAACAAAATCACTCATTACTCTACCACCATTCATTCACCATTATGCAATAGCTATTTAAGGATATCTACCCAGAGGGGGCCCTGGGTGGCTCAGTCAGGTAAGCATCCGACTTTGGCTCCGTCATGATTTCACAGTGCGTGGGTTTGAGCCCCGCGTCGGGCTCTGTGCTGACAGCCCAGAGTCTGGAGGCTGCTTCGGATTCTGTGTTTCCCTCTCTGTCTCTCTCCCTCGCTGCCCCTCCCCTACTTACGCTCTCTGTCAAAAATAAATAAATGAATATTAAAGAAAAAGATATCTACCCAGAAACTTTCTAGAAAATCATGACATACCTGGATTTGTGTCATTTCAGAGGGTGACTTTCCAAACTAGGGCACTGACACCACTTAATGAACAATTCATAATTTCTGATTTTTCAGACTCCACATGTCTATAAATTCTTAAAGCTACCCTCTTCACTTCACGTTAGAATGTTAAATTGAAAGTTTAGATTCCAACTCACCAGCTACTCCCAAAATTTATAACGACGTTTACTAGTGAGAAATGGTGGTTTCACAACTAATATTTTCATAGACCTGATTCTGCAAACATATTAGACAGATAGCAGTTTGCACCTCGTCGAAACACATGAGCCTACATATTTCCTATGGATTTTAAACACCACAAGATACTTCTAAAATTCCTGTCCTGATTTAGACTTAGCAAATTAAGCGTTGAATAATTTATTTAATATATATATAACAGTTATCAAAATGGATATATCTTTTTATACCTCTTTATCTCCAGATTCTAATGTTCTTAAGAAACTTTTGGACGTATGCAAAAATGGATATAAAGTTTGCTTGGATATGTAGTTTCTCAAAAGGTAAAATGAGGATAATGATTCTTATTTCACATGGCAGCAATTGGAAAATTGGAGATGATGTTTGCAAAGCAAATAAGTATGATTCAGCATTTTAATTAAACAATATAACTGAGGATAAGGAAACATAGCATCACTGTAAGGTAGAGAACATATTCTGATTTAAATTGATATGGAGGGTCTTCAGGAAATATTTAAGAATTGAAGGAAACACATTCAATGAAAATGTAAGAACTCGCCACATAGAAATTAAGTGAGAGAGGAAAAGCAGGGAATAAAAGCCAGCGATCAGTTTGTATCTGAGCTACTGCTGTTGAGTGTTAGTGACTCGACTCAGTTTTCAACAAGGCAGGCTACTAGGTGCATGCCTGAAATAGAGGCCAAGTACAATCAAGACAAATAAAACATCCATCATGTTTCCGATACCCAGAGACCCTGTGCTCTAAGTTACCTCTGTCTCAAGCTGAAATCATAAAAGGCTTAACCGCCCTAGGAGAAAATGTTGCCACATGTGGTAATGGTTCAGGAAGCAGTCTTCTCTTGCTAGAGGCAGGCAATGCTTGCAACTCATGCAGATGCAGAATGAGGAAAAGGCAAAAGAGTCTTAAAAATGGACACAGTAGAAGATAGTTCAGGATAATGTGTTAGAAAATAGAGGGGTCATCTTTTGATTAAAATCATGAACTCTGCACACAAAAGGAGGCTCCTGGGACCCTGCAAATGAGCCCAGGGACCCCTGTGCCTGGCAACCTTGACTTGCTAACACTGTCTGTCCACCAACCTCAGTTTTATGAGTAAGTGAATTAGTAGCCAATGAAGTGGAACATAAAAAATGATTTCCCTAAGGTTTCTCTCATATGCCATGTTAACAGATCAGAAAGCTCTACAGATTGGGGTAGAATTGTAAGCTAGGGATTATTAACTGAGTTGTAGTATAACTTATATTTGTTTTTTTCCTTATAGAAGATGTCTGCACATTCCATATTATTTAATCCTCATCTCTGAAAACCCATTTTATTTATTTTTTATTTTTTAACTTTTTTAAAGTTTCTTTATTTTAAGAGACAGCACATGCATGTGTGAGTGGGGGAGGGTCAGAGGCAGAGAGGGAGAGATAATCTTAAGCAAGCTTTATGCTGTTAGCACTGAGCATGATGTGGGACTGGAACCCACAAACCGTGAGATCAGGACCTGAGCAGAAATCGAGTCGGACACTTAACTGACTGAGCCACCCAGGTGCCCAACACCCATTTTAGAGATCAAGATATTGTGTACAAAAGTTCATTTAAAAAATAGCGATTTCTATGTGTCAGACACTGTACAAAGCCTTGGACAAAAATTGAGTCAAAGAAACAGGGAGCCTATCTTGCTGAAGTTTATGAGCATGACAGATATTTACTAATCAACACATATGGAATAGTACAACTAGAATTTTGAATTTCTTTTGAGGCAATGGCTAGGAAGCTATGAGGGCTGAAAGAAAGGGATCTGGTCAAATCTCAGGGCATGTCGCATTTAACTAGAGAAATGGTACTGAATAGGAGTTAAATTGATGAAGGGATGAAGTGGGGTGAATTTCCAGGCAGAGGGGTAAGACCAAATACACGGAGACTGGAGGGAACATGCTGGGTTTACTCTAGTGCAGGTAGTACATGTAGGAAGGGGAAGAGTATGTGCGGATGACACTGGCACATCCCACAGGGATTTGAAGGTCAAGAAGTCTAGGATCTTTGAGCTTTAGTGAAACAACTAACAAATGGTTTTAAATGAAAATGGAACATTACTCACTATAGCTACCTTTAGGAAGATCGTTCTGATTACAGATGTGAATGGATTAGATAAGGATAGCTGGGGTTGGAGAGGACACATTATAATATTCTCAGAGGAATGCTTAGGAGCTTGTTAGAGTAGAGTGACAATCTTGGCTATCTGTACTCTTTCCTTCATTTCTCCAAGCACTGAACACTGAATGCCTCAGGCCTCGTGGTCTCTTCTCTTCTTTATCCAGATGCACCCTCAAGTCTCATGGTTTAAAAATCATTTAGATCTGGATTTCTCCCAAATTCAAATTCATATCTCTACCATGGCCCCAACACTTGAACTCCACAAACTTAGTTCCATTTTAATTTCTAATAAGCACTTCAAATTTAACATGTTCAACTGATTTTTTTTTTATTTGAAATCCTCCACAATCTGTTCTTATAGTTACCCCAATTTCAGTAATCGAGAGCTTTATTTTCCAGGTTGTTCCAATTTGGTGATCAAGCATTGGACTACTATCTTTTTCTCAAATCTACATCTAGATCATCAGCAAATGCTATTCACAGTAAATGCACAATTCAGCCTTGTTTTGCTATCTCCACTCTTAACATCATGGTCCATGCCACTAATTCATCTCACTTCCATTGTTTTGATAGATTCTTTTTTTTTTTCAATGTTTATTTATTTTTGGGACAGAGAGAGATAGAGCATGAACGGGGGAGGGGCAGAGAGAGAGGGAGACACAGAATCGGAAACAGGCTCCAGGCTCTGAGCCATCAGCCCAGAGCCTGATGCAGGGCTCGAACTCCCAGACTGTGAGATCGTGACCTGGCTGAAGTCAGACACTTAACCGACTGCGCCACCCAGGCACCCCGATAGATTCTTAATACATTCAATTTTCTACTAGTATGTTTGAAAGGTACTAGAAGTTTTTGAGATGAGAAAAGATATGATGACTGAGTTTTTTGTTGTTGTTATGGCTGTGCAAATGTGAGATTCCAGACACTTGACTCCCTACCTGAACAGCCCCTCCCCCCTCCTACTGAGCTGGAGAGCCCGTTTTGTTATCATTTCAGTCATCTACAGCTGTGAGTATAGCATACCAGCCTAGGCTGTCAGGTTGACCCCCACCACCATGCCTCTTTTTGGAGCTAGACCCACCATCTATGCACCTGCACACTCCCATCCCAATCCCTGTCACCAGCTTCCATTGTAGTATGCATGCCCAGAGAAAGAGTAGGCAGCCAACGGAGAACACACTGACAGTCAGGCTCCCTGCAACTGCCAATGAGCCCATAGTTGACCCTGGTCATTGCTATCTGCCCTAGCCCCTATCACTATGAATATGTCTAAAACTAGCCCCTTCCACTACATGGCACCTGCAGTTGGCCCCTACAGCTGACTGTATAGACACCACCAGATCTAGCTACCACTGCTACCTTGTCCCAATGCTTTATTTACAGACTTGGATGTACCACATAGGATCCCAACTGCGCTTGCAACCACTCTGGGCCCCCACAGTGTATACTCAAGGACTATACAGTTGTTGATGCTATGGACTAGAGTCGGTTGAGCTAAAGAGACATTGTGACCCCTTGGACCCAGTGTTACCACACACCCTTGCACACGGTGCCCTATACCACTAGACTTAGAGTCATAGCATGATCCGGCATGCCCCCACCCATAGGTAAAAGGCCTCCCTTACCAAAGTCAGTGTATAAACTCAGGAAGAGGTGACTGCTTCTTCAAATGCACAGCTACAGGGGTCAGAAAGAATCAGGAAACATGTCTCAACCAAAACACACACACACACACACACACACACACACACACACAGTAAATCTCCAGGAAACGGCCCCAAATAAATGAAGAACCGAAAATTGCCTGATGAAAAACTCAAAATAATTGCTCTACAATGCTTAAAGAGTTATAAGAGAACACATATAAATAATCAACAAAAGAACAAATTAAGAAGTTCAACAAAGAGAGAAAATATAAAGAATGAAATTTTGGAGCTGAGAATACAATATGTTAAACAAAAAAATTAATAGAGACCTTCAACAGAAGACTTGAACATGCAGAAGAGAGAATCAGTGAGCTTGAAGACAGATCAACTGAAATTATCCAATCAATGGAGCAAAGGAAAAATTAATGAAAAGGAATGAAGAAAACCTATATATTAATGAGATGTCATCAAAAGAAATAATGTATGCATCTCCAGAATCCCAGAAGGAGAAGCAAACAGAAAGAGGTATAAAAGCCTACTTATAGAAATAATGGCTGAGAACTTTCTAAACCTGGAGAGAGATGTGGAAAGTTCATGAATAAGGGGCACCTGGGTGGCTCAGTCAGTTGAGCTTCCGACTTCATCTCAGGTAAGGAATCTCACATTTTGTAAGTTCAAACCCCACATCAGGCCTTGCACTGACAGCTCAGAGCCTGGAGCCTGCTTCTGATTCTGTGTCTCCCTCTCTCTCTGCCCCTCCCCTGTCTGTCTTTGTCTCTCAAAAATAAATAAACATTAAAAAAAAAACAACATAAGAATAAAACTCTCTGAAACAAAAGATGATGAACTTTAATAGCCGCAAGAGAAACAAAAACAAAAACAAACCATAAAAACACATCTCTTTCCTAAAAAAGAATCTCTGTAAGCCTATCAATGGATTTCTCAACAGAGACCTTATAAAACAGGAGAGAATAAGATGATATAATCAAAGTATTAAAACAAAGAGGGGCTCTTGGGTGGCTCAGTCGGTTAAGCTTCTGACTTCAACTCAGGTCATGAACTCATGGTTTGTGAGTTGGAGCCCCGTATTGGGCTCTGTGCTGACAGCTCAAAGCCTGGAGCCTGCTTTGGATTGTGTGTCTCCTCCTGTCTCTGCCCCTCTCCTGCTCATGCTCTGTCTCTGTCTCAAAAATAAATAAAACATTTTAAAAAATTTTTTAAAAGAATTCTGCCTTAAATCATCTTAAAAAACAACCACAAAAGAGAAAGTGCTATTAAGACGGAACCCAGAACCACTTTTTTTTTTTTTAATTTTTGCTGCTATATCCCTCACGCTAAAATAATAGCTGGCAAATCAATACTTGTTTTTTAATTGGTAAGTTAATGAATTAATGGATGATGGGTGGATGGATGGATGGATGGATGGATAGGTGGATGGATGGATTAGTAAATAAATGAGTGAAAATGAAAGCTATAAGAAAGGAAAATACCAAAATTTCTCTTTTGCCCATCTGCATTATAAGAAGAAACTATTAATATAGAGATTACAAAAGAAGAATCTCGGGTGTGAGAAAGGGAAGAAAAGTTTATTCCCATATGTGTTAAATGTAATAATATTTTAGGACACCAAGTTGTAATTTAGCAATTGAAAATAAGAGGCTCACAGAAGCCTTATTCTTGAGACTAAAATGTAGGCTTTCATGTACATTTACAGAACATAGATATGGTGATTTAAGGCATTGCTATGGATGACGTTTCTGAGGAAGGTACCTTAGTCTATCCAGACTGCAATAACAAAACTGTTATACACTGGGTAGATTATTAACAACAGATATTTATATCTTATATTTCTGGAAGCTGGGGTTCTAAGAACAAGACACCAAAGGATTTAGTGTCCAGTGAAGGTTCAGTATCATGAACCTTTCATGATATGTCCTCATATGGGAGAAAGGATGAGGCAGTGCTCCAAGGTCTCTTTTACGAGGGCAAAAATCCCATTGATAAGCACCCTGCTGCCCTCATGACTCAATCACCTCCCAAAGGCCCCACCTCCAAACACCACCACATGGGTGATTAGGTTTCAACATATTAATTTTGGGGAGACACAAACATTAAGTCATGGCAGGAGGAAAATAAAGTGTTAAAAGAAGATCTAGAATGGAATACGGAGAGAAAAAATGTTTAAATTATGGTAGAATATTAAGAGCGAAAAATTAAAGAATGGGGGGGAAGGCATTGAAAACAAGTAAAATCATGAAAAGTTACATGAGTTAATCAAAACTCAAATAACAAATGTTAGCATTTCGAGGTCCAGGGATCCTGACTCCATACCTTATATTCTTTTCATAAATACCTGTTTCTCTAGCCAAATCTATAACCACAGTGACATTTAATAAACTACTATAATGACACTTGCAAAGAGCAAGGTTTGGCATAACCTATGACTTAGAGGGGTATTTGTTCATAGGAGAGAGAGAGAGTATAAGGGAATGTCAACACAAGTGTCGTCAGCTTTCCAGAAGCCTACTTCAAATTATTCATTGGACAAGGAAGAAAAAAAAAAAAAAGACAAAAAAAACCCCTAAGTGACCAGACAGCAAAATGAAGTAATTGGATATTGGTTGGGAGGTACAAGGAAGGTTTCAAAACGATTGGAAGGGATCGCAAAATAGTAAAAATATATTCTGAATGGGTAAACCATTATATTTAGAAAGATTAATGGAAATAGTAGATCATTTCTATGTATAGAATTAGATCCCATATCCAGAGCTCAAAAGATTTAATTTACCTTCACATGCCTCCAATGCCAGGCAATTAGTTGAAACCAAAATCAATTTGCAGAAAGCTGGGTTTTGTCTCAAAAACCCACTCCTTCTGGCTTGGCAATTGTTAACTGCATTCACTCCGTTGCGAGGAAAACCAGGAATAACAAAAAGTGATGCAAGATGCTTCCAAGGTTTTGTCCTTACAATTGCCTTACAAAAACAAACAGTCCTCATTCTTTTGTTGCTGTTATTGTTTTTGGTTCAGTCAGCATTGTGCTCCTAGGCTTAGGGAACTCCTCATTCTCTTAAAAAGCCAAAACAAATGTTTCCAAAAGGTGTTATTTTAGATTTGTTTTTTTCTGTTGTATGTCATAATGGTCTATTTTGCGATGATTTTTTTTTCTTATAGTATCTTTTGACTTTTAGTATTCTGGGGATTTTAAGAAACAGGCAAACTATAGAGTATAAAATGATGTTACCAAGGCTAAAAAAAATTACCAAGGATAGTTCTTACTGCCACATATCGTAAATGGTTTATTGCCTTGTGAACTTTTGAGGTTGGTGTGATTTTTTGTTGGCTTTAGTTCAAAACTTAACCTTAAGGAGTCAGAAAATAATGTCTATAGTTGTATATATTGTTCTTGATCAGATTCTTTTAAAGTCCTTTATCCTCTTTAGTGCCATTGGCACTTAGTACTTAGATACTAAAAGTGTTTTTAGTACCAATTACAATGTGTGTGCAGGTATAGGTTTCCCTATACCAAGCAATGTTCAAACACGTACTGGGTGTCCCATAAATTTATTTACCCTGAGATAGCAGCAGATTCCACAGTTCAAGGGCTCAGCCCCACAACACTGTTCTCTAATTCTATTCCCAATCACAAGCCCAGCACTTCTGACTGCTTGGCTATAAATCAGAGGTTCCCATGATCTCTTCCCTGGATTTGATTAATTTGCTAGAGCAGTTTAGGGAACTCAGGAAATCCATTTGCTCACTAGATTATTGGTTTATCACAATGGATATTAAAGAATACAAATGGAGAGATAAATACAGATGAAGACATAAATAGGGTGAGGTCCTAACAAAAGGAGCTTCTGTCCTTTGGAGCCTGGGGCCCTGCACGATAGCACATGGAAGCATTCTGGTTCACCATCTAGAAGCTCTCCAAAATCAGATATAACTCAGAAATAGTCAAAATGGGAGAAATGTATAGGGCAAGACATGGGAAAATGGCAGAGAGTTTCCTCTTCTTCTCCAGGCAGGTTGATTCTCTTTGCTTCTCCAAGTGTTCACTAACCCCGGAGCTCTCTGAACCCCATTCTTCTGGGTTTTTACAGAGGCTTCATTTTATAGGCATGATTGAGGGTTTTTATTAAGAAAGGATGCTGTATTTTGTCACATATTTTTTCTACTTCTATTGACAGGATCATATGGTTCTTATCCTTTCTTTTATTCATGTGATGTATCACATTGATTGATTTGCGAATATTGAACCAGCGCTGCAGCCAGGAATGAATCCCACTTGATCATGGTGAATAATTCTTTTTGTATGATGTTGAATTTGATTTGCTAGTATCTTGTTGATAATTTTTTAGTCCATGTTCATCAGGGATATTGGCCTGTAATTCTCCTTTTTTGTGGGGTCTCTGTACGGTTTGGGAATCAAGGTAATGCTGTCCTCATAGAATGAGTCTGGAAGCTTTCCATCCATTTCTATTTTTTGGGACAACTTGAGAAAGATAGTTATTAACTCTACTTTAAATGTCTGGCAGAATTCCCCAGGGAAATCATCGGGCCCAAGACTCTTATTTGTTGGGAGATTTTTGACAACTGATTCAATGTCTTCACTAGTTATTGATCTGTTCAAATTTTCTATTTCTTCCCATTTGAGTTTTGGTAGTGTATGGGTGTCTAGCAATTTGTCTATTTCTTCTAGGTTGTCCAGTTTGTTGGCATATAATCTGTCATAGTATTCTGTAATAATTATTTGTATTTCTGAAGAGTTGGTTGTGATGAATCCAATTTCATTAATCATTTTATCTATTTGAGTCCTCTCTCTTTTCTTTTTGAGAAGTCTGGCTAGGGGCTTATCAATTTTGTTTATTTTTTCAAAAAACAGCTTTTAGTTTCATTGATATGTTCTACTGTTTTTTTATCTTATATTGTTTATTTCTTCTCTAATCTTCATTATTTATCTTTTTCTGCTGGCTTTGGGGTTTCTTTGCTGTTCTGCTTCTAGTTCCTTTAGGTGTGCTGTTACATTTTTGATTTGGGAATTTTCTTGTTTCTTGAGATAGACCTGGATTGCAACGTATTTTCCTCTTAGGACAGCCTTTGCTGCATCCCAAAGGGTTTGGACTGTTGAGCTTTCATTTTCATTTGTTTCCATATATATACTTTTATAATTTCTTCTTTAATTGCCTGTTTGACCCATTCATTCTTTAGTAAGATGTTCTTTAACTTTTCCAAACTTTTTCCTGTGGTTAATTTCAAGTTTCATAGCATTGTGATCTGAAACTGTGCAAGTTATGATCTTATTTCTTTTATATTTATTGAGGGCTGTTTTGTGACCCAGTATATGATCCATCTTGGAGAACATTACATGTGCACTCGAGGAGAATGTGTATTCTGCTGCTTTGGGGTGAAAAGTTCTGAATATATCCCTCAAGTCCATCTGGTCCAGTGTACATTCAGGGCCATTGTTTCTTTATTGATTTTCTGCCTAGATGATCTTTCCATTGTTGTAAGTGAAGTATTAAAGTCCCCTGAAATTACTGCATTTTTATCAATAAGATTGCTTATGTTTGTGATTAACTGTTTTTATATATTGGGTGTCTCCAAATTGGGTACATAAACATTTATAATTGTTAGCTCTTCTTGATGGTAGACCCCATAATTATGATGTAATGCCCTGTTTCATGTCTTGATACAGCCTTTAGTTTAAAATCTAGTTTGTCTGATCTATATATGGCTACTTCAGCTTTCTTTTGACTTCCAGTAGCATGATAGATAGTTCTCCATCTCCTCACTTTCGATCTGAAGATGTACTCAGGTCTAAAATGGGTCTCCTGTAGGCAGCAAATAGATGGGTCTTGTTTTTTTATTCATTCTTATACCCTATGTCTTTTGATTTCAGCATTTAGTCTGTTTAAATTCAGCGTTATCATCGAAAGATATAGATTTAGTGTCTTGTTATTTACAGGATTCATGCTTGTGGTGAGTCTCTGGTCCTTTCTAGTCTTTGCAACATGCCACTTCACAGAGTGCCCCTTATGATCTCCTAGTGTTATGAACTCCCTCAGTTTTTGTTTGTCTGGGAAAACCTTTATCTCTCCTTTTTTATTCTGAATGACAACCTTGTTGGAAAAAGATTCTTGGCAGCATATTTTTTTTCCTGTTCAGCATATTGAATATTTCCTGCCACCCCTTCTGGCCTGCCAAGTTTCAGTGGATAGGTCTGCTACTACCCTTATGTGCCTACCATTGTAGGTTAAGGCTCATTTGTCCCTCGCTGCTTTCAGAATTCTCTCTTTATCTTTGTATTTTGCCAGTTTCACTATGTTATGTTGTGCAGAATGATTCCCATTATGTCTGAAGGGAGTTCTCGTGTGCCTTCTGGATTTCAGTGTCTGTTTCCTTCTCCAGATCAGGGAAGTTCTCAGCTATGATTTGTTCAAGTATACCTTCCGCGCCTTTCTCTCTTTTCTTCTTCCTCTGGAACTCCTATGATATGGATATTATCACAATTCATTGAATCACTTAGCTCTTTAATTCTCTCCTCATGGTCTAGAATTTTTTTATCTCTATTTTTCTCAGCTTCATCTTTTTCCATAATTTTATCTTGTATTTCACTTATTCTCCCTTCTGCCTCTTCGATCCTTGCTGTCACCACCTCTAGTTTATTTTGCACCTCATTTACAACATTTTTACTTCATCATGACTATCTTTTAGTTCCTTGATCTCTACAGCAGTAGATTCTTCACTGTCTTCTATTATTTTTTTAAAGCCCAACGATTCATCTTATGACTGTTATTCTAAATTCTTGATCAGATATATTTGTCTATTTCTGTTTTGATCAATTCTTTAGCTGTATTTCTTCCTGGAATTTCTTTTGAAGAGATTTCTTTTGTTTCATCATTTTGGCTATTTTTCTGTCCCTTATGTTATGTTTTAAAACCTTGCTATGTGTCCTGCACCTGCTAGCACTGTTATATTAAAGAAGGGTCATATACTGTTCAGGGCCTGGCACTTTAGGAGGTGTTTTATGGAGTGTGTTACATACTCTCTGTTGTTGTGACTCTGGTTGCTTTATCTCTGTACTCATGATGATGTTTTGGACCCTCCACCAGGTGTGTTTGGGTTTGTTCATTGAAGTAACCCTGGAAAATTTTTTTTAAAAAAGGGGGTGGTGGTGGTAATGGTGGAAGAGGTCTCAACCCATACAAAGAGAGAAATGACAGGGGTGGGGGGAAAGCAAAGCAAAGCAAAGCAAAGCAAAGAAAGTTGACCAGGCAAAGGAACTATACAGCTTAGTGCAGAGAGACAGAGGAAAATAAAGAATGAGATATAGAACAAGTGCAAAGACAATGGATTAAATATGTCTGCTTAAACAAACCAACAACCAGAATAACCAGACTAGACAAGGGAAGAAATAAGAAGGAGAAAAGGAAGGGGGGGATGGTGGAATATATATACATATATGTGTATATGTATATACATATATACAAATAAATACATATATATTTAATAAGAATTGTCCAAGAATTAATTCTGAAAATGCAAAACCACTGGGTGCCTTGGTACTGGTGGGAGTGCTGCTCTGGAAGAGAGTCTGTGTGGTTCCTCAGCGTCAATTCTGCTCCAGTAGATAGGCAGTTACCAGAGGCAGAGGAGCATGGTCGGTTTCCTGCCTCTGCATGGAGATGTCCTACCCTGAAGCTCCACCCACCTTGTTGGTGATGGGCAGAAAAATGGCGGACACCCCAGTCTCTCCTCCCTGGACCAGGTATCCCAAACCACTCTATTCAGGCTGTCCTCACAGTGCTGAGCAGGCATGAGCCAGCTAGTTTTGTTTGTTTGTCTGTTTCATCCACTCCACAGTCTCCCACACCTCCCTGGGGCTGGTCTGGGATTCAAACCAGATTCAAACTCCACCTGCCCTGGTTCCTGGGACGTGCCACTCCACCCCACCGATGAATGGCTTCTTCACAGTGTCCCACGGGTGCAAACAAGGTAGTTTGTCCCTCTCCACCTACTCCCACACTGCACTGATGCTCAGCTGGGATTCAAACCTGGATGTTTTAAAGGGTCCCACTCTGCATGCCCCAGTTCCAGGGAAGTGCCATTCCTCCCCACTGATAAGTGGCCTCTGGTGGGCGCAGACAGGGTCCCTTGTCCTTTGAAGGACTATATACGTTCCTCCCCACAGCACTCCAGGGAGGGGATTGCTTTCTCCCACTGTGCACTGTGCCTCTGAACTAGTTACTGGGCCAGAGCTGGCTCCCCTCCTCCCCTGGTGTGTGAACAGGGCAGCCAGCCCAAGTCTGGAGAAAGCCCCACAGTTAGAAATTGTATCTGTTTCTGCTTTTTTTCTGATCCCAGATCTGTGGTTTTTCTCTTCTTTAAATACAGTCCTACACTTCCACAGCCTCTCTTTCGCTTCCCTTTGTCTCTCCACAGAAGGGGATCCCTCCCCTCCACACCTTCACTGCCTGTTTTCTCTCTCCTAGTTCACAATCACACACCTATGGCCTGCCAGGTTGTCCCATGTGCCCATGGAGACATCTCTGTTACTCTGCAGCCTGGACTCTTGGAATTCAAAGTCCCGTGGCTCAACACTGCTGTGTTTGAGGGATGAGGGAACATCAGGTCCCCCTACTTCTCCACCATGTTGGATCTGTCCCCTTTATAGGTATGACTGATCAAATCAACCTGCAGCACCTCTCTCCTCCTGAGAGGTCTGGGCGTGGGATCAAAAAGCCACTTCATTTACATAAGAAAAGGCACCTTATCACTCTCTCACTTAGGAAATTTAAAGTGTTTTAGAAGCTGGGGGAAGACCAAATATATTTGAGAAATACATTTTGGTCATTCAAATCATCAAAATATGCATTTCTTAGGAATCACAAATGCCAAATAATTTGTATTGCTTTGTGTAGTAACTAATGTCTAGACAACAAAATATAGGGAGATAACACAGATTTAAGAATTAGACCTGAATTAGCAGCTCATATCCACCCCATACTAGCTACATTGCCTTGACACTGTTAACTTCAAATTGTTTTTCATTTGTAAAATGGAGATAACATCTTATATCCTAGAATCCTTAAGATTAATAACAACATGTCAAATGTTTAGCACAGTACTTGCCACATAGTGCTTATTATGTGTAAAAATTGTGTTTCAGCATACTATTCATGTTTATGACTCTGAATAACCATTCATACTTATTTTGCTGCAATGCCTTGTTTGTTTCTTAAAACCTTCAAAGTATTGCTTTTATATGCAAGGACATGAAAATTTGCATTAAAATGAGAGTCAGTGAAGCATACGTTTTTCTCTGAAAGATGAAGGTCATAGGTTTTTCTTTTAGCACAGATTCAGGGTTCACAGCTCTAAGCCAGAAAGGATTCCACTGGTTTCCTCTCCACTTTGAGGTTCAAGGAAATCAGGCAGACGTATGTGCACCACAGGGTTGGCTTGGCAGGCAAGCCTTTTGCTATTTCTGAAGCATATATGTTGCTTTCCATTTCTAACATACCAGAGGCTTTTCTCATTGCCAAAATTTCTCCTTTGTGAAACTCTGTAGGAACCTGATGTAGTCTATGCTCAAAAGATATCCAATGCAAGGCTATGAAGCTTCCATTGACTTCACATCTTCACTGGAAGGGGAAAAAAAGAAGTTATAGGATGTCAGGCCAGTCTTAAAAAGAGATGCTTATACTATTACAAAAGGTAAAATTTCAACTTTTAAAATTCCCCCTGAGTATGGTAGGTCTGTGAGAGAACAGAAGATGCCATTGACAAAAGGCTAGTGGTCCTTTCTTGTTTTTCTTATCCCTTTACACTTTTCCTGACACATAACATCATGCTGTTGTGAGAACTTCTGGCTGTGTGTGGATTTCACTTAGTGGTTTCCCATCAACCATCTCATTGGCAAGAAATAAGAAGAGCTGATGGGCTTCCATTCTTTCATTAGAAATAACAAAGAACCAGAAACACATTCATTTTTTGCTATCCTACTTACGAAAGCCTTGAAAGGAACATAAACTCGAGGAAATTATTAGAGGTTTCTTGCGAAGAAATTTTAGAAATCATGAGCCTGCTCTTATGAAAGTGATGGGGTCCTGGAGTGGTGGGGGTACAGAACCGATGGCCACATAAGAATTCTTGAGATGTCTTTGGTGCAAAAATGTGATTTTATTGAAGCGTGGGGACAGGACCTATGGGGAGAAAGGTCTGCACTGTGGTTCTGAAGAGTGACAGGTTAGACTGGTTGTATACTATAGAGTTGCAGGGGTAAAGGCAAAAGGGAGGCCTCCAGAAGGACTATGATATGCCAAAGAGGAGGCCTACCTGAGTCTTTGCTATTGTCAAACTAAGATTGTTTTTCCTCTAGTAAGGCATTAACATTAGGACAGTAGGGGGTTCCTGGAGAAATGTTCTACTCTGTATTTGCCTCAAGTATTTGTCAATGGTCTGCAGATTATAAAGAAATCTAATTTTCCCTGCCATTTAGTTCTGGTTCCCCACATCACTATGGAGGGGAGAGTGAGGTTGGGGCTTCAGGAAACTGATTGTATAGTTTTCTGGAGAATAAATAGGCTGTTGATAAGATTGTCTTTTTCTTGTAATTCACTAAGACATTTGTAAACTGATGAAGACTTATGCTCTGCATGACTATGATCTCTATCAGTTAGCCATTGTTGTGTTTTGTTTTGGTTTGGTTTTTTCTTCTCTTAGCTTTAGGGCAGTTAGGAGTGCCTGAGGAAGATCACACATATCCTCCACTTGGTGGAGGGAGGGTCATTTGCAGGGGGGTCAGAGGCCTGCCTTATGTTCCCTCATCAAAAGCATTATGTAAAAGTTTAGCAGTCATTCACTCTGGCCTGCTGCTTCAATTAACAGCACACTATGTAAATGTATTTTGTGTTAGTTAAGGTACAGGAAAAGCTGCTACAATAAAAATGGCACCAAAATGTTGAGCTTTAAAAGCTTTAAAACTCCAAAGAGATTGGAGTTTATTTTTCTCTCCTAAAAGAATCTGTGGATGAGTAGGCTACAATGGCCAAGGGGTTTGGATATTTGAAGTCATTCAGGGACTGAGAGCCCTTCTATTTTCCTCCTCTGCCATTGCTCAAGATGTTAGATGTGTCTGTGGAGTTAAAGCCAGCAGCCTCCGGAATTGGCTCCCATTCAGGGACTAGGGAGGAAATATTGCATTACTTAAAAAAAAAAAAAAAAAAAGAGGGACACCTGGGTGGCTCAGTAGGATTATTGATTTCAGCTCTGGTCATGATTTCACTGTTTGTGAGTTCGAGTCCTGCATTCTGTCTCTTCTCTCTCTGCCCCTCTCCACTTGCTCTCTATCTCTGTCTCAAAATATAAATAAATAAAAGGATGACAAGAGATATTGGGGATATTTGGCAATATTCACTGTAATTATGGTCTGAACATTTCCCCTAGGAAATTTAATTGCAGGAATATTCCCATAGGAATATTTCTCTAGGAATAATTAGTTGTGGAAAAACAGGTTGTAATAGTCTGGAATGTTTAAAGAGACAAACTTTTAAATTAGTAGGCTGACAGATTATATGGGCTTGATAGGCGTCTTCCCAAGTTTCCTCCTAAGCACACAGAAAGGAAAAGGTTTAGTGTAATTAAAGAAAAAGGACATATGAAGGACATATGTAAAATTTTATTCCGAATTTAAACAAATGGTATTGTTGATAGAGATGAATTTAAAAGTATATTCTTGAGCCACATATCACATGCAACTACAGTCTTAAGAAGCAGAACAGACATCCAAAACTAAAACAGGAAAAACTTCTGATGCCAATAGTATACCACATTCGACTGCAATTGCAACAAGCCAGAATAGTTGCAAAGAACAGAAGAAAGTCGGAAAAGACGATGACGATACATCTGACTTTACCAAACCGTGAGAACTAGGAGCTAAAATTTAGAAGACAGAAAAAAAAACCAGGCAATTTCCCTCAAATGCACAGAAGTTCCCATGTATCCCATCAGTGCTAAAAGTTCTGTCTCCAACCTTTGTCAACAGCTCTTTTCTCACTGGCACTGGGAGGCTGCCAGCGTGCATCACTGCAGGAAGTAGGCATATGCAGTGCTGCCTTGCTCCCTGAAATGCTTACATATTGTAGGGAAAATACCATGAAAAGTGCTGAGATGAAGCCTAGCATGCTGAGATTCTGGCAGTCACGAACTATAGTGTTGAAATGACAACTTCAGACTGCGTCTGACTCCCTCCCTCAATCACTCATCTAAGGAGAAAATGAGACCTACCTGCAGGCCAGTGAAACACTTCAAATGACTCTGAACACAATTTCCAAATTTTGACCTGCAAATAGGGACTTTATACATCAACTTGGCCATCTTATTGAAATGTGAGAGGAGTAAGTTGCTACCATGTGGATGGTGGTAACTATGCACTGGGAATGACATCAGGACTGTACTGATTCCCTGAACTCAGACCTATGAGCAGAAACTAGAGAAAAGGAGTCAATGCCTTGATGATTTTGAGGATGCTCATATTTTTTTTTAAAAATTCTCTCTCTACATGACTAGGGAACTATAAAAAAAAATTCTTGAAATAAAAGCAGAGATGTTTTTGGGAGCTGGAATTTGGGAGGAGAGGGAAAAAAAAGGAATAAAAATAGAGAAGAAAGGCTGAAACGCAAAATAAACATTAAAAATGTCTTTGGAGATAATAAATTTTGAGGTAAATAAAATGATTGAGGAACACATTTAATAATTTCACTCACAATGAACAAGAAAGTTAAAAATAAGGAGAAAATAACAGGTGAATGATAAAAAGTGATAGGCATTCTAACAAGATGATAGAAATCCTAAGAATTATATGTTTTCAGTGTAAGAACCTGTGAGCAATGGAAACAAAGCTGATAATCACAAATAATAACTACTACCATGTATGAATCATTTATGATTTGCATCTACCATTATCTCATTTAATCCCCAGGAAACGTCTATAACATACAATCTTACATCTATTTAACAATGATGAGAGGAAGCTTGCAGAGAATTTTAAATAACTTGCCACAGAATTAGTAACAAGCAGATTCTGTAGATCCAGCTGGTCCACTTTTAGAGGTGATGTAGTTTATAGCCACCATCAGGGAGCTGAAGAAAAAATATGAGTTTAAAGTTTGAAAGGGTTTGGCGTTTTACAGGAGAAAAAATTACAAAAGCATTTCCCTCTCTAGATATATCCTGAGGAGGAAAAATGTTTGACTTTCAACAAGTTAAAACAAACAACAGAAACAAACCAGAATAATCTATAAAGAAAAAGTGTATTTGCTACAAAAATAATAATAAGTAATCAGATAAATAAAAAGAGAAACTGGATTTAGAATTCTATTTCTTGACACAGAGCAGAAGACAACACTGGACTTTTGAGAGAGAAAGTTTAGGATCTAAGAGATCCGTAACTGACAAATTGTCTTTCACGTGTAAACACCTCAGAAAAAAATGCTCAGTTTTAGAAGAACTTTGGCAATACCATGGCCTATGTAAGACTACTCAAAGAACTAATCTAATCAAACAAATGTCAATCAAAATAAGGCATCAGCATGGAAAAGCTGTTATGATAGATTAGCATTAAGGATTTTTTTTAAAGTAATGGCTACACCCAGTGTGGGGCTCAAACTTACAACCCCAAGATGAAGAGTTGCATTCTCTGTAAACTGAGCCAGCCAGGCATCCTTGATAGAGCAAGCTTAAAAAACAATAGATTCAGAACATGAATTAATTTCAATTATCTCTCCTACTTTAAAAAGCAGAGACATGCAGTCAAGCTGCTTCGGCATTTAGGCCTGTTTCTGGTTTTCCCAATTAATATTTTCATGGTTTTCTCTTGTTCTATGATAGTTCAGCAACAGGCTCAAAGTAAGAGTTCAATAAATATGTTTGATAGGTTATTATCAATGCACTGCATTTCTGAGTATGAATCTCTTAAATACCAATGTGAATTCCCCCTGCCCTTTGAATGTTTGTAAGGAAAACTCTGGAGTTCTCCTATGTATGCCTCATTTAGTAACTATGGTTTCAAATCATCAAGATGTGTCGATTCAGAAGGGGACTTTTCAGTACTGTTTGATTGATATCTATCAGGGCCCTTGAAATCAGTGGCTGAGACTTAAAACACCTTGCTTCAAATAACATCTTTGACTGGGATTTTGTATTCTCCATTAGTCCTTCCTGATCATGTTCACCACACCTGCCATGAGATGCATGTTATTGTTTGGTGAGGCACGAGGTGTGACAATTACTGGGAGGAAACTGAAATGGAGGAGGATTGAGTAACGTATGTATAGTATAAGGTAAACGTGTGTGTGTGTGTGTGTGTGTGTGTGTGTCTAAAATCATGCTCCTTGGTATTGAGCATGAGAATTGTACTGGTCCTATGCCACTGACGGACACTCTGAGAACAATAAAGTTCTTAAGATTCTGTAGCCATATTGATCTCCGTGTTTCTATCATTTACTAAAATACAGAAGACATCATGATTCTTAGGGTAGATGTGAATGAATGCTTGGCATTGGGTATGGGTGAGAAGAGATCACAACAGACAAACAGTACAAGAAGATTGACAATGAGCACTGAAATTAAATGTACAAATAACTACAATTATTTGTACATGCTATATATGGATTATTAACTGAATGGAAAATCATCTTAAAGACTTCATGTAGTAAATGAAATATTGGAGTACAAATTAATATTTTTTGTCTAGGCCTATAATTGAATATATGTTAACTTAGAAATAAGGAAAGTACTAGCAAAAGAAAGTAGGCCCACTATATTACCTTGAAAGTGATAACTTTACACTGTCTTTATTCATTAGAGGTCTATAGATATGTTTGTATTTTAGATATTGAAAGGCAGCTATAGTTTTGAAAATAACATTTATGATGTTCACACGACCTAGATACAGCAAAGAACCATCTTTTCCCATATGACTTAGATGACACTCCTGTGTAGCCCCTTGTTTACGACAAGGCAGGGCACAGATGCTTCAAATTCCAATTCTCTGTCTCACAAATGATGAGCTGAACTATTTGTCCCTCTGAAACTAGCCAGATACAGAGATAAATATTTCCTGGTTGACTGAGACTGCCTAAGTATAAAGCAATCCCAGCTGTAAAATCACCCAACAAATGATTTTCTACACCTCCCTATAAATGTCTAGGGCAAAAACCATCCTCTGAGACACTCTAATCTTCAGACCTGAGGTTCTATTCTTATTGTAAGGAGTCCAAATGAAATTCATTTCCCTAGCTGTTTGTTTTTGTTTCTGACAGTTCCGTGTCACAATGTGCCTGGGACTGGAAGTCCCATCGACTTATGTATCCCTATCTTTTCTATTCAGGTACGAAGGCCTCTGGAGCCCCTTGTGATCGACATATTGGGCATCCCGCAGTGAGTTCACCTCCTGACCCCTGTGTTCCAGACACTTGCCCATGGCAACATGGTAAGGATTTAATTTTAATTCTTTTTTTTTTTCAGTGCTCTTTTGGTTTTATTTTTGATGCCATTTTTTTTAACCTTGTAACTGAGGGAAACTCCAATTCACTTTTCAACCCCCTTCAGAATCCCTGCGAATTAAATATTTCACCACTACAGCAACAGCTGACTTCATTAACTCCATTTGGCAGAATTTTACTCAGGATTTTGTCTCACAACCCCAGTGGGCTCCTCCTTCACCTTCAGCAAACTCATACCTTTTCTTTCCTAAAAACTCCTTACACATACTATCTCCAGCCCTTTTCTCACTAAGTATTCCTACTCATTCTCGTTTCTCTTGTTTGCTTTCAACTGTATTCCTCCTCATTACTCTTCCCTGGCTCCACTAAATCCCTCTGCTTTCCAATGTTCCATCCTAACTTGCCTTACGGATTTTCCCCACTTGTGATGAAAGATTAATGACCCGAGCACCCATCTGAACACCTTATGCCTTGGTCTCACTTAGATTTGCATAATATTGTCAAAGACTTCCTAGAACCCTGTAAGAATGGAAAAGAATTTTGTAATCAATCCGGGCGGGTCCACAGGACATATTTTCCCAGGCTCCATAATTTATATCCACTTGTGCAGCTGCTAGTGAGCTCAGGAGATAGACCATCAAAGAAATTAGAGCACGCCTAAAGCTTATATACAGGCTACAACCTCAGGGGAGAATGAAAATTTATTGGATGCAAGATTACAGACAATAAAGAGATGAGTCCAACTCTAGTTATAGATTAGAATGCACTTGAAAGAACTACTGTGGGTTTGCTCCCCATAACTAAATCACTTCTACCATTGACATTAGTTTTATTAAGAGCTTACAACAAAAATTAAAGATATTATACCCCCCCCCAAAAAAAAGGTAAATTGATGGAATATTCCTATCTCTGAAATACACACACTACCTCAACACTGTGGGGACTCCATTTCAGAAAAAGCTGAACAACACAATGCAAATTTGTGCCTTTATTTTCAATTTAAATGTTTAGAAGGAAACAAACCAGGGAAATGTCCCTACAAAATCACTTGCAGATGTTGTGAAAAAAGGGGAGAGGGAATGTAATAGGACCTGGTCTTAAAATGCAAAAGGGAACAGGAATCCAAAAACCTACCTCCCCAATGATCTTTCTTTGGGCAACCATCGCCCTTGTTCCAGCTAATCCTCAAGAGGCAAGGAAAAAGAATCATCCCTATAAATGATTCCCCTCCATGATATCCCTCCATATTCCTAGTGGACACAAGAACAGCACATTACTCTTGTTCTCCCACAAGTGTCTCTTGGAATTGGCAAACCATATCTGTGGTGGGACTTGATAGTCAATCTGCCCTGTGACTTGACTTTATCTAAACATGCTTATATCTCATTAGGACTTCTCACTATCTTGTATAGTTTTGTGCTTAACCCTACTGTCCCAGTAACCTGGGAAAGTATGCACTTTCCAAATGGAATATCTGTATTCTTCACTCTTCTCAGTATCTCTAACTCCACATCTATACACGTTTACCCTTTAATGTCTTTGACCACAAGACAATTGCTCATGGCAACCCTATAGAGCAAACAAATGGGGTTAATGACAGCTGAAGGGGTATCTATTGAAAATAAACTGGAGTTACTAACCTATTGCAGGCTTTATCTAAGGAATTAGCAATTATTCCCACAGCTAAAGGGAACTCTGACAAAGGTACTAAGATAATCACTTCCCAAGAACATTCATCTTCAGTCACCAGCATGCATTCCTTTACTTAACCTTCTTTACAGTCAGAACCTCTGCTTAAGGAATTTAAGACAATTAATGAAATTTAAAGTAACAGCTGTTACCATCTGAAGCTGAAAAACATAATCAGAAGTAAACTGGACAGTTTTTTTGTTTGTCTTTTCTATTCAGATACTCTTTGGATATTCAGATGGCCCCTGATCTCTCCTTGGATCCTCACCTAAAATATAGTCCACAGTCTACATAATATTACATATAATAACAGAAATCCTTAAAGCTCCCTTTCACAAATATTGGTGGAGCTTCAGCTCTCATTTTAATGTCATAATCTCAATTGTCCCGTCTGTCAGAAACATAACCGTGCTAAAAATATAAAGGTAGCTAAATACAAGAGACAGCTTCTATATGAATTTAAATTTCAAATTGAAACTATAAGCTGTATATTTGTGTTTGTCTGTATATTTATGTGTATGTATGTATATATATATATATATATGTAATATACGTGTAATATTATCCTCCTTCCAATGATAATATCAAACTAAATGATAAAATCCCTTAATGGATTTCTATTCTGATTAGCTTAAAAATAAAATAAACACTTAACCTAAACTGAATATTTTTAAATTTTTCAGAAATTAAGGAAATTTAACTAATATCTTTAAGGTACAAGGAAAGTATTCTTAGAGAAACCAACAAAATGTTTTAAGAATTCAAGTTCACATAATTTTAGGTATGTCTCTGTCCGACAAGATTCATTTAATATTGTTTTAATGAAAACAGTCATGTTTTCTGAGTTACCAGTGTTAAATACAAGTATAAATTTTTATTGTACTTGGACATGTTCTTCAAACAAAAACAAAGGCATTTGTACAGGTTTACTAATAACATAAGCTAGGATTACTCATACTAAATGTTTAAGATGATGCAAAATATAAATTTGTGTTAAATCAAATTGAATCATTCATCTGACAAACTTTAGTTCAGCAGTAATTAAATTTTGTAGTATGTCACCTTGAAGATAGTTCCCAAGATCTGTAGGTAACTTAAAATCTTAGAGTTATGCTACATTAAATTAATTAATGAATAGTCATTAGATACCTAGATTGTTTCCAGTAGGATAAAATACTGAAGCATAATTTTAAGTTTATACATTTTCCCCCTTATTTTTATGGTACAAAAAGACTGTGTATATTGGATCTGAAGCAAGTATATGGCTGTAAAAAATTGTGTGATGCATATTCATGATCTCTGCTAGTCTGCTACAAAATTCTTGTGTGTCCCAAAAGTTTATAATTATCCCCCTCATAATTTTGTCAGGAAAATAGAAATTACTGTGGTTAAAAGTGATAATCATAAATGGCAGAGTCTACTAGAAGCAATGGTGGTAGAGAGGAACAATTTTGTATGCAAGCTATACAGGATGTCTTTTTGTCAGGGAAAAAGACAATAGTTTTGTTTTAAAGTAAAATGTCCATTTTTTTTTCCCAGAATGAGAAAAAGGTAAATGTGTGACAAGAATATATAAAAGAACATATAAAGTTTTAGCTGGTTCATGGAAAGGGAATTTCATTTGTCATGGTCAAGGCTAGCTGAAATTTGGTGGATTTATTAAGATGGTCTAAAAAAGAGCTTTAGTTTAAAAATTATACTGATGCAAAAATTAAGATTTGGTTTTCTCCCTGTAAAAATAGCAAAATTTTCTTGGATTATTGGCATTTTCTTAATGAGAGGTTTAAAAAGGTTTTTCTTTACTTTTTGAAAAATTGGCCCAAAAGGCAATGATACTGTGATGCCAGAATAATTAACTGTGCTTTAATATTGACTCTATCAAGTCCTTGATTATTTAATAGAACAAAGGCTTCTCACTTTTGAAAAATATGCTTCTGTATAATCATGTTTTTATATCTATTTTTTAAAAATATTTTATCCTCACATTAGTTAAATAGCCAGCTGAGTATGGTTACTCACTAACCCAGGATCCTATTTAATCAAGTGTTCAATCTTCCTAACAACCTTTGACAGTTTGCCATCTCAAAGGTCATATTTTGAACCTAAAACTGTCTTTGAGATCTCCCAGGGCCTTCAATCTCTTACTATGTAAAAAAAAAAAAAAAAAAAAAAAAAAAGGAAAGAAAGAAATGCTACAAATAATTTTATTTTCTATGCTCTGAGTTCCATAGAAAATATTTTCAAATCAGAAGAGATTCTTAGCCTTCCCTATGTTAAATCTGTATGGATAAAATTGTATTAATATAAAAATTCCAGAAATTGCATGTTGTATAAGATGTTCCTAGGGAATCATCAATGTCCTTGCTGTCCACGATGTTTCCATTTATAAGAGCCCTGATGCTGTTTTGCCTGATTTTTTATAAAAATATAGCATTTTTAGAAATGGATTCAGTTTTTCTTTAGAATACTAAGTAGGTTGCAATTTTATTTCTTTAATTTGACTCCAGTATATTCCAGGCCAATGAATTTCAATTAGGGATTCACATCACTTATCTATGAAGTTTTATTGATTTACAAGTATTTAGGATCCTCCTCTGACTTACTAAATCTCTTGACTTGATAAGCTTGATCTATTCTAAGTATAAATGTTTGCAATATTCATGGCATATTATGACTCAAGACTGTTAGATGTTATATCTGAAGATTGTTTTCTCTGTAAAGATTATGTTTATCCATTTCCATAATATAGATGTAATCATTGTTCTTTGAAAATAGGCTTCATTATTATGTCTATAGTTATTTTGTCTAACTTCTTTGCATTGACTATTTTCTTTTGCATGCTACAGAAAAGACCAAATTTCCTGCCAGCTGAATAATTTGTGTAAAGAACTTGCATCAGATCTTTCGCTTTTCAAAATTATTAGTAATAAGTTGACTGGAGCCATTTTAAGTCTTTTGTCAACTACAAATAGACTCTTGTTTATTCTGATGCTTCCCTGAAAGTGTTTGCTAATCTGTCAGACAGACTCAGGGCAGCAGGTCTATGCCAGGTACTCTTGGCCTCTCTTGTTTATTGCCATCGCCTTAAATAAAGTCATTCTTGTTTGTTTAAATGTGGTGCAATTTTTGCTTCAACAAGAGTTAAGATTTATTATGGAGGCAAAGCTTACAAAGTCCTGTTGGGAAACTATCATGGTTCCTAAGTATGAGAGTTCTAACTTAATAGGTGAGTAAGGAAGGTTTTTCTTGGCAGGCTCAGGAAATTTAGGATGTTTGGGGGCCTCAAAAACAGAAATGTACTCCATCTCTAAGTACTGCAAGTGAAATATAGATAGTTTTAGGGTCAGCTTCCTCAAGTCCAATCTGAGATTTCCTATGAAAACTTGTAGCAAAGCAAACTTTAAAAGGCCTATGTGGTAAATCATCATGCTTGCTTCACCTGTATAAATAATTAGGCCAAACCTAATGAGATTAGCTTTATTTTATGGTCAAGAAAAATATTTCTTTGAGACTCTCTTTGATGAAAATGAGGGGAGACTGTAAATTGAAAAAAAATATTAAAAACTGTGACACATCCTTTTAGTTAATCGGATTCTGACACTGTTCATAGTCTTTGTGCTATTTCATACTTCTCTATAAATTTCAGGTAACTGATGGATATGCAAATGAACTTCCTCTCCGACTGTGGACACTCAGTTGTTGTTTCTTTTTAATTCATCATTTAAAAAATTCATCTATTTATTTATTCATTGTAAGAACACATACATTCTACTTTCAGCAAACTTCAATCAAACAAATCATACAATATTATCAACTATAGACACCATATTATACATTCAATCCTCAGAACTTATTCATTTTATCGCCGAAAGGCTGTACCCCTTTACTAGCCTCTGCCTGTTTCCCCAATCCCACAGTTCCTAGAAACCACTATTGTACTTTAGAAGATCAATGTTTTTTTTTCTTTTTAGATTACACATATAAATGATATCATGAAGCATTTATCTTTCTTTGTCTGGCTTATTTTACTTAGACTAATGCCCTCCAGATTAATCTGTATTGGACATGATAGGATTTCCTTCTTTTTAAAGTCCTGGACATAAGTTGTTTCCAAAGATTGACTATTGTGAATAATTCTACAAAGAACTTGGGAGTGCAGATATCCCTTCAAGATCCTGATTTCAATTCCTTTGGGTTTAGACCCAGACGTGGAATTCCTAGATCATATGGAAGTTGTATTTTTAAAAAATGTTTATTTATTTATTTTAAGAAAGAGAGAGCATGAGCAGCGGTGAGGCAGAGTGAGAGGGAGAGAGAGAATCTTAAGCAGGTTCCACACCCAGTGCAGAGCCCAACACAGGGCTTGATCTCATGACCCTGAGATCATGACCTGAGCCTAATCAAGAGTCCCATGCTTAACTGACCCAAGCCATCCAGGTGCACCGGTTCTGTTTTTAATTTATTGAGAAATCTACATATTGTTTTCCATAGGGATTATACCACTTTACATTCCCACTAACTGTGTACGAGTATTCCCTTCATTCCACATTCTTACAAGCATGTGTTCTCTCTTGCTTTTTGATAATAGATATCCTAACAGGTGAGAGGTAATATCTTATTGTAGTTTTTATTTGCATTTCCATAATGAGGACACATGTTGAATAACTTTTCATGTACAAGTTGGCCATCTGTATGTTTTCTTTCTTTGGAAAGCTGTCTTTTCAGGTCCTTTATTCATTTTTTATCGAGTTTTTTTTTTTCTATTGAGTTATATGACCTTTTACATAATTTGGATATTAAACCCATGTTGGTTACATCATTTGCAAATATTTTCTCACATTCTATATGTGGTGTTTTCATTTTGTTGATGGTTTTCTTTCCTGTGCAGAAGGTTTTTAGTTTTAGTCCAACTGGTTAATTTTTGCTTTCATTGCCATTGTTTTTTGTGTCAAATCAAAGAAATCATTGCCAGGATCAATATCAATATCAAGGAGTTTACCTCCTATGCTTGCCTCTAGGAGTTTTATGGTTTCAGGTTAAGGTTCAGGTTAAGGTTCAGGTTAAGGTTCAGGTTCAGGTTAAGGTTCAGGTTTCAGGTTTAAGTTTTAAATCATTTTTAGTTGATGTTTTGTGTATGGTGTAAGACAGGGGTCTAGTTTTATTCTTTTGCAAGTGGATATCCTGTTTTCCTAACTTTCCCAGTTTTATCCATTGTATGTTCTTGACTCCTCTCTTTAAAACTAATTGATCATATATACATGGGTTTATTTCTGGGATCCCTATTGTGTTCAATTTATCTATGTGTCTTTTTATGCAAGTATCATACTGTTTAGATTACTATAGCTTTATAGAATAGTTTGAAAGCAGGAAATGTGATGCCTCCAACTTTGCTCTTCTCTCTCAAGATTGCTTTAGCTATTTGGGGTGTTTTGTGATCTCACATAAATTTTAGTATTCTTTTTTTACTATTTCTATGAAAAATGCCATAGGAATTTTGTTAGAAACTCCATTTATTCTGTAGATTTTATTATGGACATTTAAATGAAATTAAATCTTCCAATCCATTAACACAGAATGTCTTTTGATTTATTTATGTCTTCTTCAATTTATTTCATTACTGTCCTATAGTTTACAGTATACAGATCTTCACCTCCATGGTTAAATTATATCCAAAGTATTTTATTGTTTTGATGCTATTTTAAAAGGGATTGTTTAATTAATTTATTTTTCATATATTTCATCATTAGTTTGAAGAAACACACCTTATTTTTAATATTCATTTTGTATCCTGTAACTTCACCGAATTTTTTGTTTAGATCAACTTTTTTTTTTTTTGGTGGCATCTTTTGAGTTTTCTATATGTATGATCATATCATCTGAAAACAGAGACAACTTTACTTTTTTCTTCCTTATTTGGAAGTTTTTTAGTACTTTATCCAATTGCTCTGCCTAAGATTTCTAGTACTATTTTGAATAAAAGTGGTTATGGTGGGCATCCTTGATCACTCCTGAACATAGAGAAAAAATTTTTGACTATTTATTCTTGAGTATGATGTTAGATATGGGCTTGTCATACATGGCTTTTGTGGTGTTCGAGTCTGTTCCTTCTTTACACATTTTATTAAGTTTTTTTTTGGTTTTTGGTTTTTGGGTTTTTTTTTTTATCATAAAGGACATTGCATTTTGTCAAATGCTTCTTCTGCATTTGTTTAGATGATGCCATGATTTTGATCCTTTATCTTGTCAATGTGGTGTATCACATTTATTGATTTGTAAATGTTGAACTATTTTTGCCTCCATGGAATGAATCCCACTTGCGTTTGATCCTTTTAATGTACTGTTGAATTTGGTTTGCTAATGGATTTGGCATCTATGCTCATTTATGTTCATGTTCACCTGTAATAATATTTTTGTATGTCCTTATCTGGTTTGGTATCAGAGTAGTTCTGGCCCTTGAAAAATGTATTTAGAATTTATCTATCCTCTTGTATTATTTTGGGAGAGTCTGGGAAGGACTGATATTAATTCTAACTTAAATGCTAGTAGAATTCAACTGTGAAGCCATTTAGTCCTGAACTTTTGTTTATTGGGAGGAATTTACTAATTCAATCTCCTTACCAGTCATTGTCCTGTCAGATTTATCATCTACAGTGTACTACAAACCTACCTAGACATAGAGATGTTTCTTGTTAACTGAGTGGCTCAGACTCTCCCTGATCACAAAACAACCTCAACTATAAATGTACCTCAACTATAATTTGCCTACTCTTCTTTACAAATGCCTAACGTGAAACTACACTACTAAGATAGTCTGACCTTTAAATTTGGGATGGATGCTCTTAATGCAACAGGATGGATAAAACCAATTTCTATTTGTTTGGTTTGTGTCTTTAATGGGGTTAACTATATCATCAAAGACAAACAGTTTCAGATTCTCGGGATGTTTTAATCAAACCATAAGATATTGTCATCAGGTCATTAAGCATTCACCATTTATTATATTACTTGTAGGATTTTTGCAAATGCCTTTTATCAAAATGAGTTTTGCATAGTTTTTAACCATGAATAATGTTGAATATTGTCCATTTTTTTGCATTCATTAAGATGACCATGTTCATTTTCAAATGTTAAGCCATGCTTGCAATGAGAATAAAACATCATTGATATGAAACATAACCTTTTTTTGTATATTGCTAGATGTTTGCATTAATATTTATGAAGAATATTGGTTTTTGGTTATGTTTGCTTGTAATGCCTTTGATATGTTTTGGTACAAGGGTGATGCTGACCTCTAAAATGACTTGGGAGTATTCCCTTCTATTCAATTAAAAAAATCAGTTTAAAGCCATATGTTTCTTAAATGTTTGATATAATTTACCATGATATTCATCTAAGCCTTGAGTTTCCTTTCTGTGTGAAAGCTTTTAATTACAAACTACTCAATATTTAACAGCTATTAGTTTATCTATGTTTCTCTTATTTCAAAAGTGATTTGTATCTTCAAGGAATTCATCTACTCTAACCTGTGATTGTTAAAAAAATTTACTGGCATAAATTTGTTATAATATTCCCTTAAAATGTGTTTAGCATCTGCCAGATTATAGATGATATTCCTTTAATTCCCAATATTGTAATTTGTGTATTTGTGTTCTCTCTTCCTCTCTCTCACTCATTCCATGTAGATGGGTCTTCATTTCATTAATTTTTAAAATGGTAATTTGGGTTTCATTGATTTTTGCAATTAGCTTTATTTTCTTCCTTGTACTTACTTTGTTCTTGTTGGTAGCTTCTTAAAGGGGAAGCTTACACGGTAAGTGTTAACCTCTCTTTTTTTTAAATATAAACATTTACAATTTCTAAGCACTGCTTTAGCTACATTTTATAAATTTTTACCTTGTGTTTTTATATTGTCAATTACTTTAAAATATTTTCAATTTTTCATTTTGATTTACTCAACCTATTAGCTATTTATAAGTGCTCTGTTTAACTTCTAAAAGCTATTTGTTACTGATTTCTGATTTAATTCCACAGTGGTCAGAAAAAAATACTGTTGTGACTTTGTCTCTGTAACTTATTCAGACATGTTTTATGGTCTGTGTTGATCAAAATCCCATGCTATTTTAAAATTTAGCATTCTGTTGTTATTGGTCATTATGTAATTAATATCAATGAAATTAAATTTGTGATTGTATTCACATTTTCTGTTTAAAGATTTTTTTTCAAATAATAAAAAAGATTGTTAAAATATCTTATTGTAGGTTTTCTTTCTTCACTTCTTTAGATCTGGTAGTTTTTGCCTTATATATTTTGATACTGTTATTAGGTGCCTAAACACTTGAGAATATTTTAAATTATTTAATAAATTTGTTCTTTTATTAGTAGGGAATAAATTTTGTACCTCTAATATTACTATTTTTCTTGAAATATACTTTTTCTAGCATTGATACAGCCATTCTCACATTCTAATGCTGAGTGTTTATACATATTTTCTAATTTATTTTCTTTTAAACTAGTTGTGCCTTTATGTTGGCAGTGCACTTCTTATTGGCAGAATATATTTGCATCTTGATTCTTTACTCAGACTGATGATAGCTTGTTTTGAATTAGGTTATACGGGCCTTTTTTTGGTGGGGAGCAGAGGGAGAGGGAGAGAGAGAATCTTAAGCAGGCTCCATACCCAGAGCAGACCCCAATACAGGGCTCGATCTCATAACCATGAGATCATAACCTGAGCTAAAATAAAAAGTTGAATACTTAATTGAGCCACCCAGGTACCCTACACTGGCCATTTTTAATATAATTATTGATTTTATTGGTTTTTAAGTCCCCTATCTATCTGTTTTCTATTTGTTTCACCTGTTCTTTATTTCTTTTTTCTTGATTTCTACCTCTTTTTTGAAAACAACAAGTATATTTTGAATTCCATTCCTCTGTACTTTTGTCTGTTTAACTATAGTCACTATTTTAGTTTGTTTTACATATATAATTATTTCATTGCTTTCACTTAGATTACAATATCCACTCTGTACTTATGACAATCTTTTTTACATTAATATTATACAATTTTATATATAGGGTAAAAATCAAGCAACAATATACAACATATACCTGATAGTCAAAGTGTAGAAAAAAATAAATTGGGTTCAGAAAAGAATACATTTATGATACAATGACAAGAATGAGTACTAAATTATCAAGAGAAACAATGAAAGGGAAAAAAGCTAAACATCATTAATGTGCTTAAAGAAAAAAATTAAAAAATTGTTATATTCTAATTTAATAGCTATTTTAAAATGATTTTTAACATAAAAGCATTTAGATAATAAAAGCTGAAATAATTCTTCACCCACAGAAGTGATCTATAGAATATTTTTTGCTGTTATTGGGAAATATGACCAGGAAAAACCTGGAAGCTATCTAAAAAAATGACCATTCATAATGCTTACTATGTGAGTTAATGTACAATATGTTTTATTGCTTTCTTATTTATACTAAACACAGTGACTTTTCATGTAATAGTAATAATATATGGGTAGAGTAAAATTTGGTTTGAATAAAAATCACTTGACTAAAATGTCTAGTGATTTTTATTGTGTGATGGACATTGTAGATGCTACTGTTAGAATTATGTTCCTATCTGCCTTTCAAGAGTTTTAAGTTTGTCCTGATTGACAGATAATTTACTGGTAGATTCAACTTTCCAATATTTATTTTTAAGCTTTCAGGAAACCTTAGCTCTGACTATAAGACTACGTTAGCTCTACTTTTGAGATTTTGCTTTTCTAGGGCTCAACTGAATGCACATGTTATTCATGAGGATTTCCTCACTCTGTATAGGCAGAAATTAAATGTCTTATTTCTATCTGCTCTCCAGAAACTCTACCCTGCACATATTTAGCTAATTATTCTGCAGAAATTCCAAATTCTATTTGTATATGCACAGATTTTCCTTTCTGTGTGGGTTTCTCAGTTCTGCTAACTTGCAAATGAATTCTATCTCAGTTACCCTAAACTCTAATCAGTTTTCTCTGCCTAAGTAATACATATAGCTCTTTGTCTGGGCTCCACATCTCTGTATTTTTTAAAATGCCTTTAGGCAGAAAGTTGGGATTAATGCAGAGCTCACTTTGTGTGTTTCCTTTCCTTCAAGAACCAGGGATCCATGCCATTTATTGTAAAATAGTTGATTCATATATATTTTTCAGTTAAAAATTGTTTGCAAAAAGTGAGTCGGTCTGAAATACATTATTCTCTGATGACTAGAAAAAGTCCCTGCTGAAACAGTATTTCAACTAGGCTAAAATAGTTTAGAGCAAATATGATTGTAAATACAGAGTGACCTATTCAATCTTCCTGGAACAATTTATGTAATTTAATACATATTAAAGGAAAGGAAACCACTTCTAGAAATTAAAAGTTCAACATATTCTCCGAAGTAAAATTCAAAGTAACTGCCAAAATTTCAAATAAAAACATTATTTTTTTTCAAACAAAAACCCTCTTGATAGAGATTTAAAGACTCTAATATGTGTGTTATATATCAAACCTAGAAAGAAGAAAATCTAATTAGGATTAAAAAAGAAAGTATTTCAAATAAATAAACTAAAAGAAAGGAAACTATTTCAAATGTATGATTTATTTTTTCCAAATGAAATGAGTTAGAAGGAAACTTAAATATCAGTTACTTGTGATATGATAAAAACGGCAGATGATCTCCGTGAGACGTTAACTATTTAATGAAATTCAAATTTTTAAAAAGCTTTTTATGATTTTTCATTTTTCACATGCTTCTCCAAATTTTTATTATATATCTTCCTTTTTGGGGAAGCAGAATTATGACATAGAATTATACAAACATCCCAAGCTCATTATTCTACTTTGGGAGTAAATAATATTTATAACCATAATTTTGGCTTAAAATTGTTATTAACTTAGGAAAATATCATGGGAGATTTGATTTTTACTTACCAGAGTACAAATTCTGTGAATTTTTCAATATAGAAAAATAGTATAGTGGGTATACAGGGGGAAAAAGAAATGTTTGGAAATGGATATATTGACCTCCTCATGTTAACAGATAGAAAGTTGGGATACTGTCTAAAAGCAACAGGTCATGGGGCATCTGGGTGGCTCAGTTGGCTAGGTGTCTGACTCTTGATTTTGGCTCAGGTCGTGATCTCAGTATTTGTGAGTTTGAACCCTGCCTGGGCTCTGTGCCGACAGCACAGAGACTGGGATTCTCTCTTTCCTCTCTCTCTTCCCTTCTCATGCTCTTTCTCTCTTGCTCTCTCTCAAAAATAAATAAACTTAAAACAAATAAAGTAACATGACATAACATATAGTGATATATAAATATATAAATAGTAGTAAATAAATAAACTTTGTTTATAATTAATGAATCAAAAACTAAATATGTAATTATAACTGTATAACTGTATTATTTAATTATAGAGATAACCACCAACACTAAAAGCAGATAGTGAAATCCTTATTTCCACCACTATCCCAGAACCCACTTTGTAAAGTCAGAGAAAAGAGACAGAGAGAAAAGAAAAACACATCCCTAGATTTTAAGAGTTTGGTTGATATCAGGCTTCTAAGTATTAATCTCAAAGCCTAAAAGACAATGGAGCAATGTTTCAATATAACGAATAAGAATAATTTTATAGTATGTTATAGTCTTGAATTCACTAATCAAGGGGCATTTATTGGGAAATATATTTTTTTAACTGCAAGTTTACTAAGGAAGGAAAAGGTCATTTTATATTGAAGAATATTTTTCTAGTTAATCAAAAGCAATTACTGAATAAATTACGTTGGCAAGAGAAAAAATATGGAGAACTAGAAAAGGGCTGGAATGTTTATATTACAACAAGGAAAATTGGTAAGGCTGTAAAACAAGAATTTAAGAGCAATCCAACAACATTGTGCTGGAACCAGCATGGCAAGAAGGAACTGTTCAAAGATTAATGCACATATAAGCATAAGAAACAGCATCCAGGAAACAAGAATTATAATTTATTCAATGTAGCTCTGAGGCTCAAAGGTATTCACTCACATTTTTCTAAATTCCAACCTCCATAGTGAGCAGCAGAAAAATAAAAATTATTCTATCAATATGTACTTGTATAAAAATTCCACTGAAATATATTTGAAATCTAAAGTACCATTGAGAATTGCCACAAAAAGTGCACATTTAGCTACATACACTTTTAAATTTAAAATATATTTTTCACAAAGTGATTTTATTCTCAAACTCTATTGCACCCTAGACATGAATATCATATCCATCTACCCACTGCATCTTTTCTCTGGCAGTCAATTACCTATTTTAGAGAAATAAATAATAAATGGTGACCTAAGCGACTTAATATGTTGGCAGATATACCATGTATAATTTCCAAATGTTTAAGCTCCTTTCTTCTGAAATATGTTTAATACCAGAAATACTTCTTATATTATTCTAATTAAATCTTTATAACTGTGAATGCAAGAAATGTTTTTAGACATATTTGAGTTTATTAGTAATGTTAATTTTCCACTCCTATTATTGAGAAAGGCTGAATGCATATGTAGCTGACCTCTCTTAGAAACATATGTATAAATCGGTTTACCACAGAGCTGAAGATCCAAGAAAAATACCCTAGGAATTAAACTCTTTTATATATATTTTATCATGAGTTTGAACAGATTTCAGTATCAATCTCTTCTAAAACTTTTTAACAATGTCAGAAGCAGATGTAGTAAGATCAATTGGTCAACTTAAGCAATGTATTGGAAATGTATTATTAAGCCAAAAACACATCCTGTGTTGCTGAATTCTGACTGCACACTTAAAACTTTGGCTGACACTGATAAAATAAGTAATCTTAGAAATAGTTTTGTTACCTATTCCTGCTCTTATACTTTATTTAAAGAATTAACTGAAAACAACAGAGTTACTTTCTCAACTACACAATGTTACATACATTGTGCTCTCATTTACATTTATTATGTTTACAATACATGTAGCTCTCATATTAAGTCATGGAAGGACAAGGCATTAAGTTATTGAATTTAAGCAATACTATTAGCAGTGAAACATATAATATCACAATGCAGGGAAGAGAAAAAATGCATATAGGAAAACAGTTTTGATATTGCTTTTTGTTTTGTTTTGTTGATGTATGGGTGTGTATGTTGAGTGCATCTATTGCAAAAGGACAACCTAGATATTCTTTCCAACAGGAATGAAGGTAACTATAACATTTCAGTTTGTCATTTTCTGATATCTTCCTCTTTACTCATCTTCTTTCTGGGGCAGGCAACAACACAAATGTGTTCCCAGGAGACCCCAGCATGCTTACTTACAGAGACTATAGAGATGAAAATGTCTCCACCATTGGGGCAGAGATTGTCAGATATTTACTGAAGCCTGTTTTCCTTCTGGGTATGCAGCTAGACAGCATTTTCCATATCCCTGTGGATAGAAAAGTCTGAGTTATAATTAAAGTAGTGATATCATGTGAGTGGTAGGTGAATTTGTTTTCTGTTTTACTGCCTTGCCTGGACTATAAAATCCTCCAAATTTCTCTGTCCCTTTCTCTTCCTTGAAGGGACATGATGGCAAGATGCTAAGAGATGCTACTATCCTAGAGGTAAGGAGTCAAGGTCTCTGAATGGCACCTTTTAAAGGAACTGCCGCCTGCTATTACCTGAGAAAATTATGAACGTAAACTTGTTAATGAATACTAGAGTCCCAATACAACTTTACATGCCACACAATATACTTCACCACACAGAACTGAACAAACATAGCTATAGAAATAGCTAAGAAAGATTATAACTTTGAGACTGACCTTTGAACAAATATAGACAAATTGCCTATGTGATTATTATTATATCTGTCCAGATATTGTTAAATAAACACTGTGATGGATGCTGACATGACTATATCAGCTTCCAGTGAGCAAAAACTCCAGAAGAGAAGTGATAATCCAGATATTGAAGATAATAAATGCAATTAGGAGAAAGACATTTTTCATAGGCCATTTACCATAGACATTTCAGTGTGTGTGTGGGGGGGGTGTGTACTAAAGTACTATATTATTTTGTAAAATGTGTTGAAGTTAAAAACAGTGAATATTTATTCCTTTGTTTACAAAAAAAGTCTGCATTAAAGTAATACTAGCATATACTGAAAATATAGAGTAATAGTGACCTAAATAATTCAGCTCAACCCTCTCATTGAGAATTAGACAGATATGAAACTCTTGTTTGTTTGCTTGCTTGTTTGCTTTTTTTAAATCTACAAAGGGGTAAAATAGGCAGTAAACCATTATAGGACCAAGATTCTAGGTAATTAGGAATCAAAAGGAGGTAACTTTGGCAGTAGTAGCTGCTTTTCTCTTCTAAGCATCTGGTAATTCGAGATGAAGCAGACGGGATATGGAAAAGTTGAACAGAAGTTTTTGCAGCTTTATGAGGATGAGGAACAACAACAACAATAACAATAGCAACAAATAAGCCCTAGGAGTGGGCAAGTTGGGGAAGCTTTTAAGCCCATTATGCTTTGTCTTGAGACCATAAAATGCTAAAATCTAGAAGTAAGAGTGAATCGGAAATATACTGGAAGTTTTAAGAACCACAGCTTTGTTTCAAATATTCTAAACTCCCATGAGAAGATTAAGGTTATCTAGGGTTGCTATTGTTCTTGACACCTGACAAGAGTAAATAAAAGTCCTCTTTAGAAAGATGTAAACTAATTGCAGTGTTTAACTATTTCTACAATTTTTATATATTATATTCAGCACTATTTTAAACCCTTAACTGACAAAAGTGAACAAGATGATATTAATACAAAACAAAAATACAATAAACTATAAAAACAGATCCAAAAGAGATCCATATGATGTAATTATCCAGATAATGTAATGTTCAACATAGTCAAGAATATAAAACACAAGATAGAAAACTTGGCAGAGAGCTGGAAAGTATGAAAACCAGTAAAAATCTAATCCATTTAACAGGAGAATAGATTAAGCTGAAGAGAAAATAATGAGTTGGAAGATAGGTTTGAAAATATTCAGACTGGAGGCAGGCAATGAAAATAGTAAATGCTGAAGAAAGGATAATATATAGGCACAGTAATGGAGTCTAATCTGAATAAGTGAAGAGTCAGAAAGATAGAAGAAAGAAAATAAGCCTAAAGTAATATGTGCAGAAACAATGCCTGAGAATTTTTTAAAAGTGATGCAAGATATTCAGCTACAGATTTAGAATTCAGTAAGACCTAAAAAATCCTAGAAGAGAACACAGGCAGTAACTTCTTTGACATTGACCACAGCAACTTCTTCTAGTATGTCTCTTGAGGCAAGGGAAACAAAAGCAAAAATAAACTACCAGGACTACATCAAAATAAACTGCTTCTGCACAGCAAAGGAAACAACCAACAAAACTAAAAGGCAACCTACAGAATGGGAGAAAAGATTTGCAAATGACATATCTGATTAAAGGGTGAGTATCCAAAATATATAAAGAACTAATACAACTCAACATGCCCAAACAAGTAATCCAAAGGTAAAATGGGTAGAAGATATGAATACACATTTCTCCAAAGAAGACATCTCAATAGCCAAGAGACACAGATAAAAGATAATCATCATCACTTACCATCAGGAAAATGCAAATCAAAACTATAATGAAATATCACCTCACACTTGTCAGAATGGCTAAAATCAAACACACACACACACACACACACACACAAACAGGTGTTGGTGAGGATATGGAGAAAAAGGAGCACTCCTACACTGTTAGTGGGAATTCAAACTAATGCAGTCACTGTGGAAAAGTGTATGGAGTTTCCTCAGAAAGTTAAAAATAGAACTACCCTATGATCCAGCAATCACACTACTGGGTATTTACCCAAAGAATACAAAAATACTAATTCAAAAGGATACATGCACCCCTATGTTTATGGCAGCATTATTTATAATAGCCAAGATTTGGAGGCAGTCCAAGGGTCCATCAATAGATGAATGGATAAAGAAGAGATGATATATAATACAATGGGATATTCTTCAGCCATAAAAAATAATAAAATCTTTCCATTTGCAACAACTTGGATGCAGCTACGTAGTAAATGCTAAGGGAAACCAGTCAGAGAAAGACAAATAGCATATGATTTCACTCTTACATGGAATGTAAGAAACAAAACAATGAGCAAAGGGAAAAAAGAGAGAGAAACCAAGAAATAGGCTGTTAACTATAGATAATAAATTGATGGGGGCGCCTGGGTGGCGCAGTCGGTTAAGCGTCCGACTTCAGCCAGGTCACGATCTCGCGGCCCGTGAGTTCGAGCCCTGCGTCAGTCTCTGGGCTGATGGCTCAGAGCCTGGAGCCTGTTTCCGATTCTGTGTCTCCCTCTCTCTCTGCCCCTCCCCCGTTCATGCTCTGTCTCTCTCTGTCCCAAAAATAAATAAATGTTGAAAAAAAAATTAAAAAAAAATAAATTGATGGTTACCAGAGGGGAGGTGAGTGGGAGAGTGGGGGAAGTGGGAAGGAGTGCATTTGTTGTAATGAGTACATGATGTATAGAATTGTTGAATCACTCTATTGTATACTTGAAACTAATATATAGCACTGTTTGTTAACTAACTGGAATTAATTAAAATAAAACCTAAAAAAAAAGAATTAGGGGAGAAAACAGAGATAGGTTTATCATAGTTAAGCGACAAAATAAAGACATATAAGAATGTGCAGGGTAACCTGGAATTGAAAGGCCAATATACCAAGAAGAAGAAAGCTTTTCTGAAGTAAGCTCAACATTTTGCAAAGCATTCTTTCTCCAAGTTTGAGTCACTTCTTAAGAGTGGACTGAGCAACCGAACAGTACTTTTAAACCCAGAGTCTCTAGGAGAGTCATAAGACTAGGAATAGAAAGCTGAAGTTCAAGGCTAGTAAGGCAATCAAAGCTTGAGGGACAAGATCCTATAGAAAAAAAGAACTGCAGAGAAGTAAGGCCAAACCTGTCCTAGCACCCCACCCCAGTCTTCCCAAAGTGTTTTCAGTTTTCTTAGACTATACCTGAGGCTTTTAGGACATAAGTAAAATGTACCAGCTAAAAAGCAGTAAAAATAATAAAGACTTTCTACAATTCCAGTGCTGAGAATACAAAATCAAAGTTAAGAGACCACCAGGTTACTACTAGAGACCTCATATGGGACACATCCTAGGAGTAAACACAAACCAAAAATGATATGCCTTAAGAAAATTAAATGCAAGGCACTTGGATGGCTCAGTCGGTTGAGCATCCGACTTTGGCTAAGGTCATGATCTCGCTGTGAGTTTGAGCCCTGCATAGGGCTCACTGCTGTCAGCCTGTCAGTGCAGAGCCTGCGTTGGATCCTCTGTCCCCATCTCTCTGCACCTCCCCATTTGCACACGCTCTCTCCCTCTCTCTCTTTCCCAAAATAAAAAAATAAATAAATTAAATAAAACATTAAAAAATACACTTAAAAATTTTAAAAAAGAAATAAAAAGAGAAAATTAAATGTAACTTCTAGATATTGCTTTCCCTAATTGGAATAATGATCAGACTACATATAAACCCTTATTGTAGGAAGATGATATCAACCAAAGTCGCTAGAAGAGCCCTTTCCAACGAAATGTTCTGTCATTGTGAAAGCTGTATTGCCTCAAAGTGTAGCCACTAGTCACAGAAGGCTATTGAACACTTGAAAGTTGGCTGCTCTGACTTAGGAGCTTAGTTTTAAATTCTATTTCATTTCAATTACTTAAATTTAATTTTAAATAGACACATGTCCTTCATGGATATTTTACTGGGCAGCACAATTTTGGCAATTTCCAACACTGATTCAAAAGTTATCGTATATAACAAGAGATTGGAATAAATTATAGTAACTGAGAGGTGAAGGAACATTATTAAAAGCAACCTACTAGATGCTACACTCTCTGGAGTTTTCAGGTATATGTATACATGTATACTTTTGCCTCTCCCCCACCCCCCATCAACCCTCAGTTTGTTCTCAGTATTTAAGAGTCTCTTATGAGTGAAAACATATAGTATTTGTCTTTCTCTGTATGATTTATTTCACTTAGCATAACACTCTCCAGTTCCATCCACATTGCTGCAAATGGCCAGATTTCATTCTTTCTCATTGCCAAGTAGTATTCCATTGTATTTATAAACCACATCTTCTTTACCCATTCATCAGTTGATGGACATTTAGGCTCTTTCCATAATTTGGCTATTGTTGAAAGGGCTGCTATAAACATTGGGGCACAAGTGCCCTTATGCATCAGCACTCCTGTATCCCTTGGGTAAATCCCTAGTAATGCTATTGCTAGGTCATAGGGTGGATGTATTTTTAATTTTTTGAGGAACCTCCACACTGTTTTCCAAAGCAGCTGCACCAGTTTGCATTTCCACCAACAATGTAAGAGGGTTCCCTTTTCTCCACATCCTTGCCAGCATCTATAGTCTCCTGATTTGTTCATTTTAGCCACTCTGACCGGCATGAGGTGATATCTCAGTGTGGTTTTGATTTGTATATCCCTGATGAGGAGTGACATTGAGCATCTTTTCATGTGTCTGTTGGCCATCTGGATGTTTTCTTCAGAAAAGTGTCCATTCATGTCTTCTACCCATTTCTTTACCGGATTGTTTTTCGGGTGTGGAGTTTGGTGAGTTCTTTACAGATTTTGGATACTAGCCCTTTGTCCGATATGTCGTTTGCAAATACCTTTTCCCATTCTATTGGTTGACTTTTAGTTTTGTTGGTTTTTTGCAGTGCAGAAGCTTTTTATCTTCATGAGGTCCCAATAGTTCATTTTTGCTTTTAATTCCCTTGCCTTTGGAGATGTGTCAAGTAAGAAATTGTTGTTGCTGAGGTCAGAGAGGTTTTTTCCTGCTTTTTCATCTGGGGTTTTGATAGTTTCCTGTCTCACATTCAATTCCTTCATCCATTTTGAGTTTATTTTTGTGAATGGTGTAAGAAAGTGGTCTAGTTTCATTCTTCTGCATGTTGCTGTCCAGTTCTCCCAGCACCATTTATTAAAGAGACTGTCTTTTTCCATTGGATATTCTTTCCTGTTTTGTCAAAGATTAGTTGTTCATAAATTTGTGGGTCTAGTTCTGGGGTCTCTATTCTATTCCATTGGCCTATGTGTCTGTTTTTGTGCCAATACCATACTACCTTGATGATTACACCTTTGTAGTAGAGGCTAAAGTGTGGGATTATGATGCCTCCTGCTTTGGTTTTCTTCTTCAATATTACTTTGGCAATTCGGGGTCTTTTGTGGTTCCATAAAAATTTTAGGATTTTTCATTCTAGCTTCGAGCAGAATGCTGGTGCAATTTTGATTGGGATTGCATTGAATGTGTAGATAGCTTTGTGTATAGACATTTTAACAATATTTATTCTTCCAATCCATGAGCACAGAATGTTTTTCCATTTTTTTTTTTGTATCTTCTTCAATTTCCTTCATAAGCTTTCTATAGTTTTCAGCATACATATCTATTACATCTTTGGTTAGGTTTATTCCTCGGTATTTTATGATTCTTGGTGCAATTGTGAATGGGATCAGTTTATTTCTCTTTCTGTTGCTTCGTTATTGCATTAAAATGCAAACGATTTCTGTACAGTAATTTTGTATGCTACGACTTTGCTGAATTCATGTATCAGTTTTAGCAGACTTTTGGTGGATCTGGCAGGTTTCCCATGTAGATTATCATGTCGTCTGTGTAAAATGAAAGTTTGACTTCATCGTTGCCAATTTTGATGACTTTTATTTCATTTTGTTGTCTGATTGCTAATGCTAGGATTTCCAACAGTAAGTTAAACAACAGCAGTGAGAGTGGACATTCCTGTCATGTTCCTGATGTCAGGGGGAAAGATCTCAGTTTCTCTCCATTGAAGATATTACCTGTGGGCTTTTCATAAATGGTTTTTATGATGTTTAAGTATGTTCCTTCTATCCCAACTTTCTTGGGGGGGTTTATTAAGAAAGGATGCTATATTTTGTCACATTTTTTTTTCTACATCTATTTACAGGATCATATGGTTCTTATCCTTTCTTTTATTAATGTGATGTATCACATTGATTGATTTGTGAATATTGAACCAACCCTGCAGCCCAGGAATGAATCCCACTTAAAAATGGTGAATAATTATCTTATTAAGCTGTTGAATTTGATTTGTTAGTACCTTGTTGAGAATTTTTGCATCCATATTCATCAGGAATATTGGCCTGTAATTCTCCTTTTTTGTGGAGTGTCTATCTGGTTGGGGAATCAAGTAATGCTGGCCTCATAGAATGAGTCTGGAAGCTTTGCTTTCATTTCTATTTTTTGGGATAGCGTGAGAAAGAGTTATTAACTCTACTTTAAATGTCTGGTAGAATCCCCATTGGAACCATCGGTCCCAGGACTCTTATTTGTTGGGATATTTTTGATAACTGATTCAATTTCTTCACTATTTATGGGTCTGTTCAAATTTTCTACTTCTTCCCATTTGAGTTTTGGTAGTGTGTGGGTGTTTAGGAATTTGCCCATGTCTTCCAGGTCATGCATTTTGTTGGCATATAATTCTTCATATATTCCCTGATAATTGCTTGTATTTCTGAGAGATTGGTTGTAATAAATCCATTTTCATTCATGATTTTATCTACCTGGATCCTCTCTGTTTTCTTTCTTCTGTCTAGAGATTTATCAATTTTGTTTATTTTTTCAAAAAACCAACTCTTGTTTCCATTGATATGTTCTACTGTGTTTTGGGATTGTGTATTGTTTATTTCTGCTCTGATCTTTTTTATTTCTCTGCTTCTGCTGGGTGTCTTTGCTTTTCTACTCCTAGTTCCTTTAGGTGTGCTGTTATATTTTGTATCGGGGATTTTTCTTGTTTCTTGAGATAGGCCTAGATTGCAATGTATTTTCTTCTTAGGACTGCCTTTACTGCATCCCAAAGGGTTTGGATTGTTGTATTTTCATTTTCATTTGTTTCCATATATTATTTAATTTCTTCTCTAATTGCCTGGTTGACCCATTCATTCTTTAGTAGGATGTTCTTTAACCTCAATACTTTTGGAGGCTTTCCAGACATTTTCCTGTGGTTGCTTTCAAGTTTCATGGCATTGTGATCCGAAAGCGTGCATGATATGATCTCAATTCTTTTGTATTTATTGAGGGCTGTTTTGTGACCCAGAATGTGATCTATATTGTAGAATGTTCCATGTGCACTCAAGCAGAAAGAATATTCTGTTGCTTTGGGATGCAGAGTTCTAAATATATCTGCCAAGTCCATCTGGTCCAGTGTATCATTTGGGATCATTGTTTCTTTACTGATTCTCTGTCTAGATGATCTATCCATTGTTGTAAGTGGAATGTTAAAGTCCCCTGCAATTACCACATTCTTATCAATAAGGTTGCTTATGTTTGTGATTAATTGTTTTATATATTTAGGTGCCTCTCAATTCGGCACATAGAGATTTATAATTGTTACCTCTTCCTGATGGATAGATCCTGTAATTATTATGTAATGCCCTTCTTCATCTCTTGTTACAGTCTTTAATTTAAAGTCTAGTTTGTCTGATATAAGTATGGCTACTCCAGCTTTCTTTTGATTTCCAGGAGCATGATAGATAGTTCTCCATCCCCTTACTTTCAATCTGAAGGTGTCCTCAGGTCTAAAACGAGTCTCTTATAGACAGCAAATAGAGGGATCTTATTCTTTTTTTATCCAGTCTTATACCCTATGTCTTTTTATTGGAGCATTTAGTACATTTACATTCAGTGTTATTATTAAAAGATATGGGTTTAGAGTCATTGTGTTATCTGTAGGTTTCATGCTTCTAGTGATGTTTCTGGTACTTTGTGGTCCTTGCAACATTTTACTCACAGAGTCCACCTCAGGATCTCTTGTAGGGTTGGTTTAGCGGTGATGAATTCTTTCAGTTTTTGTTTGGGAAAACTTTACCTCTCCTTCTATTCTGAATTGCAGGCTTGCTGGATAAAGGATTCTTGGCTGCATATTTTTCCTCATCATCACATTGAAGATTTCCTGCCATTCCTTTCTGGCCTGCCAAGTTTCAGTAGATGGGTCTGCTACTACCCCTGTGTGTCTACCCTTGTAGGTTAAGGCTCATTTGTCCATAGCTGCTTTAAGAATTCTCTCTTTATCTTTGTATTTTGCCAGTTTCACTATGATATGTAGCACAGAAGATTGATTCAACTTACGTCTGAAGGGAGTTCTCTGTGCCACTTGGATTTCAATTCCTGTTTCCTTCCCCAGATTGGGGAAGTTCTCAGGTATGATTTGTTCAAGTACACCTTCAGCCCCTTTCTCTTCTTCTGTAATTCCTATGATATGGATATTGTTCTGTTTTATCGAATCACTTAGTTCTCTAATTCTTCTCTACTGATCCTGGATTTTTTTTATCTCTTTTTCTCAGCTTCCTCTTTTTCCATAATTATATCTTCTAATTCACCTATTCTCCCTTCTGCCTCTTCAGTCAGTGCTGTAACCACCTCCATTTTATTTTGCATTTCATTTATAACATTTTTTAACTCATCATGACTATTTTTTGTCCCTTGATCTCTGCAGCAATAGATTCTCTGCTGTTCTCTATACTTTTTTTCAAGCCTACAATTAATTTTATGACTATTATTCTAAATTCTTGTTCAGTTATATTCCTTAAATCTATTTTATCAATTCATTAGCTGTCATTTCTTCCTGGAATTTCTTTTGAGGGGAATTCTTCTATTTCCTCACTTTGGCCAGTTTTCTGTCCCTTATGCATTTTAAAAGCTTGTTGTGTGCTCTGCACTTGCAAGCACTGCTCTATTAAAGGAGGGCATACACTGTCCGGGGCCTGGTGCCGGAGTCCAGCTCCAGCAGGTGCAGGGGTTCCCGAAGGAAAAACGGTGTCAGTGAAAATAAAACAAAACTAAAATTAAAAACTGGAAAATAAAGAACTAAAATAAAAAACTAAAACTAAAATAAAAATGGACACAGACAACAGCAGTGTGTTGAACTGGACGATTTATTGTAGCAAACGTGGCATTATATATGCTAGTGATTTCCTTGTAGCATACGTCAACTATGTTTTTCTAACATTACCTAATTTTGAAAATGTTCCTATATATAAACAACCTTTAAGAAATAACATGGTGATTTTCCCCTAACTTTCCCACATACCCTTTGATTATAGATTAATTTCTTACATTATTCCATTATGCATCTGCATTTATCTATAATCTACAAAGCATTTGCTTTGGTCTTCTCGTGAAACGCCCTCCATTTCTCAACACTTCAAGTGGAACAGTTACAGGGACATGACCTCCTAACCACATGAGGCCAGAAGAACAATGTGTTTGCCTCGGTCCAAGGTGCCAGAAAAGGGCTGAAAAACCTTAGAAACCCATGTCTCATACATTCTGAGAGAGACAATGCACCTAGGAACCAATGAGCCATTCTGTAGCTAAACTAATTAGGTTCAGTCATCATCTGGAATGCCTCCGGGGGGCCAGGTGGGCCTAGGGGTTGACGTCACCTGTGCCCAGAGATACATTCCTTAGTTGCCGGAGTGAGGCTTTCAAATCCGTATGTCTGTCCTTTACAGGCCCTCTTTGCTGGCAAAGGTATGAGGCTATCCTTCTTGTAAGTAGAGGAGTCTCCATAGGGGATGGCAAGGGCTAAACATGAGGCCACACAATTTCTTGAGGAACCTTATTTTCATCCCTAATAGTTCTTTTCCCAGGAGACCTGCCAAGGGCAATTCCCCAACAGACAATACCCCAGGTAGTTTTAAAGATGTATTACCTAAAAGCTGGAGTACAAGAAGCTTCACTGTTGGCAGGCCGCCCTGCAGTCACCAATCCATCCACAGCCCGGGCCCTGCCACTCAGGCTGGGTTAGCTTGGCTTCCAACAACCTGGCCCTTCAGGAGGTGTTTTTTCAGAGTTTGTTACTCACTCTCTGTTGTTGTGACTTTGGTTATTTTATTACCCTACTCGTAGTGATATTTTGGGCCCTCTACCAGGTGCGTTTTGATTTGTTCCTTGGAGTATCCGTGTAAAGGAAAACAGACAAACAGGAGACAAAAACAGGCAAACATACAAACAACACAAACAAACAAGTAAACAAAAACAAAACAAACAAACAAAAAAAACTAAAAACAATCCAGAAGCAAAAAAACAAAAAACACCAACTACAAGTAAAGAACAGGGTGCTGTGGTGCTGATGGAAAAGCACATACAAAGGGAGAAATGACAGGAGCAGGGGCTGGGCGGGGGAGGAAAAATAAACATTGATTAGGCAGAGAGACTAAAAGGCTTAATCTAGAGAGAGAGAGAAAGGAAAATAAAAAGAAACAAAGATAAAGTTACCCAGACAGAGAAACTATATGTGTTGATTATTCCAGAGAGAGAGAAAGGAGTATAAAGAAGGAGGTGTAGAACATGTATCAAGAGAATGGATTAAATATGTCTGTCCAGACAAACCAATAACCAGAGTTACCAACACAGAGGAGGGAAGAGTTAAGGAGGAGAAATGGTGGGAAAATATATCTACATATCCAGGACTGACCTAGAGTTAATCCAGACAATGCTGCAGTGCTGGTCTAGAAGAGCCATCCATCTCCTTAAACAAAATCTGTCTCGCTCCAGCAGATACACCATTATCTGGTGCAAAGGGGCATGGTTTGGTGTAGGCTGGTCGTGCCTCCACTGTCACCAGTGGACAGATCCCTGAAGCCCCACCTTGGTGGTGGGGGGTGGGGGGAGGAAAATGGAGATCCCCAGTTTCTTCACAGAGCCGGACCAGTGGACTCCATTTGAATCGTCCTCACTATGCCGTGGGCACAGATGGGGCAGTCCTTCTCGCTTCACCAACTCCCATGACCTTGCGGTTGTCTAGGATTCAAAATCCCGCTCTGTGTGCTCTGGCTCTGGGGAAGCGCCTCTCAGTGTGGCCCCATATGTGGTCCTGGCTGGCTTTGTCTGTGCCTCCGCCCTTCAGGGAGGACCGCCTGCTCCTACTGCGGACTGTGCCACCGAGCTCGCCACGGAGCCCCAGGGGTGGCAGACGCAGGCAGGCTTTGGCTTTTTCCGCAAGACTCCAGGGAGGGGGCCTCTTTCTCCTACTGTGGACTGCACCCCTGGTCCACCACCAAACCCAGGGCTGGCTCCCCTCCTCCCCAGGTGCGTGAATAGGGAGCCATCCCCAGTCGGAAGAAAGACCTGCAGTTAGAGATAGGATCCCTCTCAGTCCCAGTCTGAGCGCTTTCTCTAGTCCAGATATAGTCTTGCACTTCCCCAGCCCCTCTTTCTCTTCCCTTTGTCTACCTGCAGAAGGGGATCCCTCCCCCCTGTGCCTACGCAGCCTGTTTGATCTCCCCTACTTCACAATCACCCACCTATCTTTTCACCAGTTGACCCATTTTCTTCATGGTAGATTCAGTCTCTTTTCCACCCAGACTCTTGGGGTTCAAAGTCCTTTGGCCTCAGCACCTGGCAGGAAGTCTCTCCCCCTACTTCTCCGCCATGTTGGCCCTGCTCCTCTGGTCTTTTATCTCTATCCAGTCTTATTTTAACTTTATTTTAAAACCTATGATAGGGAATTCCATTATCTGAAGCTCCCATGAATCTCTCTCTCTATGGTCTTTTTTTTCCTTCATTCATTATCATCTGCATTAATGTGTTCCCTTATGTGCTAAGTTCCTTTTAATTCAGTGCTGAATTTTTGACATCTTATTATTTTTATTTTTCTCTGTCTCACTTAGGATTTATCATTTATACATGAACCACTCCATGTATTTCAAGTAAGAATTTGAGCTTAAACTACAATTAGAAGGGCTGGGAGAACAAAGGTTAATGAGGATATCTCTGTTTTTCAGACAATTGGAAAGTTCAAAAGTCTCAAGAGAAGTTGATGGCAGCTTCGGGAGCAGCAGAGGGTATGATTCTGAGGGAGATGCGTGAAGAGCCCTGGCAAATCCCCACATTTCTCGCATACATGTGCCACATGCTTGCTTTAAGCTTTTACCAAAGAATAATAGCTTATTTTTCTTACTCCACTTTTCATCTATGAGAGTTCTTTCATCAGCTAAGTGTAACTGAAACCCTGCTGGCAGAAATGCTAGGAAAAGTAATTTCTAGTCTTTCAAATCTTTTGACACAGAGGAAATTTTAGAATGTTGGAATGAAACTATGTATCAAATGAAGTATCTGGACACATCTTGTTTGCTTTCCCCTCCCCCCCCCCCCCCCCCCCCCCCCCGCCATCTGGTAACCTAAATGCTTTTCTTTTCAGGACACATAACGTAAATGTAGGTTTGAAAATAAATAATATACCTTTTTAACTTCCCCTAACAAATATAAGCCTTAGTTGAGGAGGATTTTAAAGAGACAGACATATTGTTAAAGTATAGTACTGTGATTAGAAATATTTAGAAAAAAAATACAAGCTTTGTTTGGATTATTAGTCATTAGTCATGTCACATGGGACAGATTCCTTCATTTCTTTAACATGCTGCATTGTACATTGATACATCTCTAAAATTGTTATTATAGGGGCACCTGGGTGGCTCAGTCAGTTAAGGGTCTGACTCTTGATTTCAGTTCAGGTCATGATCTAGTTGTGACATCAAGCTCCACGTTGGGCTCCGCATTGACAGTGTAGAGCTTGCTTGGGATTCTCTCTCCCTCTCTCTCTGCCCCTCCCCCACTCATGTTTCTCTCTCTCACTCCCTCCCTCTCTCCCTCTCTGTCTGAATAAATAAATATTTTACTATATTTCTATCATCATCTTCATCAAAAGCTCAGGTATGCCTACTGTGCAAAACAGAACCCTGATATTAATAGGTAGATTGGTCCCATTTAGTTCAAATAGTTCTATTTAACAGCACACAAATTTTTTTTTGGAAGCCAGAACTCTATAAAAATAACAAAGATTTGTTGAGAATAACTGAGCCTATACTCTAAAAAGAGCTATAAATATTTTACATTACATGGTGTTGGCCTTTAGATAAAAGAATACAGTTTTCTTCTGCATGGATACATTTCTCCTTCACTCTACTTCCAGTGACAAGTCAGTAAAAATTTATTTCTCTTCAGTCCCAAGAAAAAGACCTGTTATGATTCATCAAGTCAATAACATTTCATGAAGCCAGGATTGTTTCCATTTCCCCTGCTATTCCAAATAATCTAAATCCAGAGGACACACTTTTGTGTGTATTTATAAGTACATTTGGAAATTGCCCATACCCTCCTGCACCAAAATGTTTATTTTCAACAAAGTGTGTGAAGTGACCTAGAATTGTCTTGACCGAGTCTTATTTGCCATCTTTTGTGACATATGGTAATCAACTAGGAGCTCGGTGAAAAATGCAAGCACTTTAATCTATTTTGTTTCTTTTTAGCCTAGGCTAAAGAAGTTGTCCTAATGATCTATTTTGCTTTACTGGATCTTAATCTGATCTTTGAGGCCAACATTTATTAATAAAAACCAAGTACTTTTGTAAATTTTCATTCTATCTTTAGGTATTTTTCTTAAACACATGCAGGAAAGGGGTAACACTTTGACAAGACTGAGGTATTTGTGATGGCCTTTGTCCAAACAACACCTGTTCAGTTTCCTAGGGCTGAACAAAGTGTTATAAACTAGATAACTTAAAATAACAGAAAAGTATTATCTCACAGATCTGGAGGCTACAGGTATGGATTCAAGGTGTCAATATCATGGGTTCTTTCTGAGGACTGTGAGGGAAAATCTGTTCCATGCCTCTCTCCTTGCATCTGGTGGTTTGCTGTCAATCTTTGGTGCTCTTTGGCTTACAATTATATCACATTCATCTGTCCTTCATCATCTCATGACTTTGTCCCTATGTTTGTTTTTGTGTCCAAGTTTCCCCTTTTTATAGAGACACAGTCATATTGGATTGGGACTCAGTCTACTAACCTCATCTTAATTTGATCACAAAGACCAAAGCTTTTAGGATAGATGCCTGATTGAATATGATTGCACTACGACCTTTCAGTTTAATTCTTCTATGCATAATATAATATAGGCTGAAATGCAAACATCTATTTTATTTTTGGTTGACGATTCTTTGTTCAACGAAAAAAATCTTCAAACGGATGTAATACGGCAATGCTTAAATAGCTTTATTCAGAACAGAAAGGTAAATCTTCCCTCACCTTTCTGTAGCTGAGAACTTGAGTTCTAGTGCTGTTAACAGAGACAATAAATGTGGTCATGAGCCCGTGTAAGCCAGGGAACTAACTAGAGATGAGATCCCTCTGGAAAACAGAAAGGGCTGCCCTTCCATTAAAGAAGATAGGAAAATCTCTATACATGATTCACACTTATGCCAGTGCAGGAAATAATGTCTTATTTATTTATTTATTTATTTATTTATTTTGAGCAGGAGAGAGAGAGAGAGAGAGAGAGAGAATGAGTGGAGGAGGAGCAGAGAGAGAGAGAGAGGGAGAGAGAGAATCCCAAGCAGACTCCGTGCTATGAGTTCAGAGCCCCACACAGGGCTATATCTCACTAATCGTGAGATTGTGACCTGAGCCAAAATCAAGAGTTGGATGCTTAACTGAGCCATCCAAACACCCTGATCTAATGATCTGTGTGTGGAAAACAATTGATGGTTCCCCAGTACAGAAAACCTGGCTACAAATTAATATAAAATTATCATAATCATAAGATTAAGAATCATATGAGAGGATCAATAATGGAGGTATCAAACCCAACAAAAAGGAGATACAATTCTACAAGAAATGGAAACAGTAACATATTCTATAAACTAAAAAAAAAAAATACATGCAATAAAAATGCCTAGAAAATGGGCAAAAGAAATCAAAACCATGTTAAAATAGCACACACCAGGAAATAATCTGAAGACCACTGCCTGGGTTTAACTCCCAATTCTACTTTTTGTATAATATTTGATACTCTTCTTGTCTGCTATGTCCTTCAGTTTACCCATTTGCAAAGTGGGGATAATTACAATATCTACCTCATTAGGTTGTTGTCAACAAACACTAAAAATCTTATAATGTGTAGTCCGTAGTTTTTTCCCATAAAGTAATAAACTTAGAAATGAGTAAAAGAGAGTATTTTTTTAAGGGTGTGTGGGTGGCTCAGTTGGTTAAACATCCAACTCTTGATTTCAGCTCAGGCCGTGATCTCACAGTTCATGAGATTGAGTTCCTCAGTGCTGTCCACACAGACTCTGCTTGGGATTCTCTCTCACTGCCCCTTCTCCACTCATGTGTGCGCATATGAGTGCGCTTAATCACAATTAAGCTAAAGTTAATAAACTGAATAAGCTTCCAGAACCAAATAATAATACTAATAATACTAATAATAATTAATGTAGAAAGAAAAAAATAAAAAAAACCCTCTTTCTTACATATTCTTCCAGAAACTAATAGAAAGGGGAACATATATAAGTCCATTTAATAATCTTATCTAATTGAAAACTAGACAAGGACAATACAACAATACAAAAGAAGAAAATTAAATTTAAGTTTATGTTTAGAGATTAAAAGAAAATCATAAATAAGATACAAGAGATAGTTAAAATACATTTTAATCCATTATGGAGTTGTTCAAGAAATGCAAAAAAATGTTTTACTATTGGAAAGCTCTTTAATGCAATTTACCACATTAACATTAAAGAAGTTATTGCGTGTAAAATTTTATTGGGATACAAAAAACACATTTGATATTAAGCCATAAACTCATAACAAAAAATAAACCCTCCAACAGCTTAGGGATAGATGGTAATTTCCAAAACCAAATGAAAGGGATCTAGGAAAATTCTAATACAAACAGAACACTTAAAAGTGAAATATTAGAATATTTTTTCTAAAATCCAAACATGATATATCTATCTGATACCAGGGCTTATAATCAGTATATATTGGAGAATCCAGTAGAATAAAATAAAAAATAAGTAGTAGCTATAAGAATAATAAAGAGGAAAACATTTACAGACAATATGAGCATCAATAAAAAAAATCCATTAAGGTACAAAGATTTAATATATGAACTTTTCAAAAAATTTGTTAGATGCAACATCAAGATGAAAAAAAAATGAGAATATTGTTATTGGTATTTTATGATTTTATCAGCATCAAGATACACCAGTGGATATAAGATAAAAATATTCATTTTGTGGAAATTAGAAATCAGAACATATAAATAGAAATTCCTAGTAACAGCTAATAAATGATTTAATTATTTCAGTCATTTGATAGCCTTTAGTCATTTTTGCCTTTTTTAAACACAGCTGTCATATAACTCACCATAAAATTACCTCTTCTAAATTTTACACATGAGTGGTTGTTAGTAATATTCACAAGGTTCTACAACCACCATCACTCCTATATAATTCCAGAACATTTTCCTCACCCCCCCAAAGAAACCCCTATTAATTAGCAATCACCCCCAATCCCTTCTTTTCCTAGTTCCTGAGAGCCACGAATTTTTCTATTATTATGAATTATCCTATTCTGGATATTTCATTTAAATGGAATCAGACAATTTGTGACCTTTTGTGTTGGCCTTCTTTTGCTTAGCACAATGTTTAGAAGGATATAGAAAAATTTGAGGGAGGTTGCGGCAAGATGGCGGCTTAGGAGGACGCTGGGCTCACCGCACATCCTGCTGATCACTTAGATTCCATCTACACCTGCCTAAATAACCCAGAAAACCGCCAGAGGATTAGCAGAACGGAGTCGCCGGAGCCAAACGCAGACGAGAGGCCCACGGAAGTGGGTAGGAAGGGCGGCGAGGCGGTGCGCGCTCCACGGAATGGAGGGAGGGAGCCGGGGCGGAGGGGCGGCTCGCCGGCCAAGCAGAGCCCCCGAGTCTGGCTGGCAAAAGCGGAGGGGCCGGGCGGACTGTGTTCCGACAGCAAGCGCGACTTAGTGTCTGGGAGGTCATAAATTAACAGCTCTGCTCGAAAAGCGGGAAGGCTGGAGGACAAAGGGAGGGAGAGCTGCTGAGCCCCCTGACGACAGAGCTCAGTTTGGTGGGGAACAAAGGCGCTCGCCTGCGCCATTTCCCCCGCCCAACCCCCAGCCGAAATCCCAAAGGGAACCAGTTCCTGCCAGGGAACTTGCTCGCTCCGCGCAAACACCCAACTCTGCGCTTCTGAGGAGCCAAACCTCCGGCAGCGGACCTGACTCCCTCCCGCTGCCACAGGGCCCCTCCTGAAGTGGATCACCTAAGGAGAAGCAATCTAAGCCTGCCCCTCCTGCCCCCGAGCACCTTGCCTACCCACCCCAGCTAATACGCCAGATCCCCAGCATCACAAGCCTGGCAGGGTGCAAGTAGCCCAGACGAGCCACACCACCCCACAGTGAATCCCGCCCCTAGGAGAGGGGAAGAGAAGGCACACACCAGTCTGACTGTGGCCCCAGCGGTGGGCTGGGGGCAGACATCAGGTCTGACTGCGGCCCCGCCCACCAACTCCAGTTATACACCACAGCACAGGGGAAGTGCCCTGCAGGTCCTCACCACGCCAGGGACTATCCAAAATGACCAAGCGGAAGAACTCCCCTCAGAAGAATCTCCAGGAAATAACAACAGCTAATGAGCTGATCAAAAAGGATTTAAATAATATAACAGAAAATGAATTTAGAATAATAGTCATAAAATTAATCGCTGGGCTTGAAAACAGTATACAGGACAGCAGAGAATCTCTTGCTACAGAGATCAAGGGACTAAGGAACAGTCACAAGGAGCTGAAAAACGCTTTAAACGAAATGCATAACAAAATGGAAACCACCACAGCTCGGCTTGAAGAGGCAGAGGAGAGAATAGGTGAACTAGAAGATAAAGTTATGGAAAAAGAGGAAGCTGAGAAAAAGAGAGATAAAAAAATCCAGGAGTATGAGGGGAAAATTAGAGAACTAAGTGATACACTAAAAAGAAATAATATACGCATAATTGGTATCCCAGAGGAGGAAGAGAGAGGGAAAGGTGCTGAAGGGGTACTTGAAGAAATAATAGCTGAGAACTTCCCTGAACTGGGGAAGGAAAAAGGCATTGAAATCCAAGAGGCACAGAGAACTCCCTTCAGACGTAACTTGAATCGATCTTCTGCACGACATATCATAGTGAAACTGGCAAAATACAAGGATAAAGAGAAAATTCTGAAAGCAGCAAGGGGTAAACGTGCCCTCACATATAAAGGGAGACCTATAAGACTCGTGACTGATCTCTCTTTTGAAACTTGGCAGGCCAGAAAGAATTGGCACAAGATTTTCAGGGTGCTAGACAGAAAAAATATGCAGCCAAGAATCCTTTATCCAGCAAGTCTGTCATTTAGAATAGAAGGAGAGATAAAGGTCTTCCCAAACAAACAAAAACTGAAGGAATTTGTCACCACTAAACCAGCCCTACAAGAGATCCTAAGGGGGACCCTGTGAGACAAAGTCCCAGAGACATCACTATAAGCATAAAACATACAGACATCACAATGACTCTAAACCCGTATCTTTCTATAATAACACTGAATGTAAATGGATTAAATGCGCCAACCAAAAGACATAGGGTATCAGAATGGATAAAAAAACAAGACCCATCTATTTGCTGTCTACAAGAGACTCATTTTAGACCTGAGGACACCTTTAGATTGAGAGTGAGGGGATGGAGAACTATTTATCATGCGACTGGAAGCCAAAAGAAAGCTGGAGTAGCCATACTTATATCAGACAAACTAGACTTTAAATTAAAGGCTGTAAACAAGAGATGAAGAAGGACATTATATAATAGTTACAGGGTCTATCCATCAGGAAGAGCTAACAATTATAAATGTCTATGCACCGAATACCGGAGCCCCCAAATATATAAAACAATTACTCATAAACATAAGCAACCTTATTGATAAGAATGTGGTAATTGCAGGGGACTTTAATACACCACTTACAGAAATGGATAGATCATCTAGACACACGGTCAATAAAGAAACAAGGGCCCTGAATGAGACATTGGATCAGATGGACTTGACAGATATATTTAGAACTCTGCATCCCAAAGCAACAGAATATACTTTCTTCTCGAGTGCACATGGAACATTCTCCAAGATAGATCATATACTGGGTCACAAAACAGCCCTTCATAAGTTTACAAGAATTGAAATTATACCATGCTTACTTTCAGACCACAATGCTATGAAGCTTGAAATCAACCACAGAAAAAAGTCTGGAAAACCTCCAAAAGCATGGAGGTTAAAGAACACCCTACTAACGAATGAGTGGGTCAACCAGGCAATTAGAGAAGAAATTAAAAAATATATGGAAACAAACGAAAATGAAAATACAACAATCCAAACGCTTTGGGACGCAGCAAAGGCAGTCCTGAGAGGAAAATACATTGCAATCCAGGCCTATCTCAAGAAACAAGAAAAATCCCAAATACAAAATCTAACAGCACACCTAAAGGAACTAGAAGCAGAACAGCAAAGGCAGCCTAAGCCCAGCAGAAGAAGAGAAATAATAAAGATCAGAGCAGAAATAAACAATATAGAATCTAAAAAAACTGTAGAGCAGATCAACGAAACCAAGAGTTGGTTTTTTGAAAAAATAAACAAAATTGACAAACCTCTAGCCAGGCTTCTCAAAAAGAAAAGGGAGATGACCCAAATAGATAAAATCATGAATGAAAATGGAATGATTACAACCAATCCCTCAGAGATACAAACAATTATCAGGGAATACTATGAAAACTTATATGCCAACAAATTGGACAACCTGGAAGAAATGGACGAATTCCTGAACACCCACACTCTTCCAAAACTCAATCAGGAGGAAATAGAAAGCTTGAACAGACCCATAACCAGCGAAGAAATTGAATCGGTTATCAAAAATCTCCCAACAAATAAGAGTCCAGGACCAGATGGCTTCCCAGGGGAGTTCTACCAGACGTTTAAAGCAGAGATAATACCTATCCTTCTCAAGCTATTCCAAGAAATAGAAAGGGAAGGAAAACTTCCAGACTCATTCTATGAAGCCAGTATTACTTTGATTCCTAAACCAGACAGAGACCCAGTAAAAAAAGAGAACTACAGGCCAATATCCCTGATGAATATGGATGCAAAAATTCTCAATAAGATACTAGCAAATCGAATTCAACGGCATATAAAAAGAATTATTCACCATGATCAAGTGGGATTCATTCCTGGGATGCAGGGCTGGTTCAACATTCGCAAATCAATCAACGTGATACATCACATTAACAAAAAAAGAGAGAAGAACCATATGATCCTGTCAATCGATGCAGAAAAGGCCTTCGACAAAATCCAGCACCCTTTCTTAATAAAAACCCTTGAGAAAGTCGGGATAGAAGGAACATACTTAAAGATCATAAAAGCCATTTATGAAAAGCCCACAGCTAACATCATCCTCAACGGGGAAAAACTGAGAGCTTTTTCCCTGAGATCAGGAACACGACAAGGATGCCCACTCTCACCGCTGCTGTTTAACATAGTGCTGGAAGTTCTAGCATCAGCAATCAGACAACAAAAGGAAATCAAAGGCATCCAAATTGGCAAAGATGAAGTCAAGCTTTCGCTTTTTGCAGATGACATGATATTATACATGGAAAATCCGATAGACTCCACCAAAAGTCTGCTAGAACTGATACAGGAATTCAGCAAAGTTGCAGGATACAAAATCAATGTACAGAAATCAGTTGCATTCTTATACACTAACAATGAAGCAACAGAAAGACAAATAAAGAAACTGATCCCATTCACAATTGCACCAAGAAGCATAAAATACCTAGGAATAAATCTAACCAAAGATGTAAAGGATCTGTATGCTGAAAATTATAGAAAGCTTATGAAGGAAATTGAAGAAGATTTAAAGAAATGGAAAGACATTCCCTGCTCATGGATTGGAAAAATAAATATTGTCAAAATGTCAATACTACCCAAAGCTATCTACACATTCAATGCAATCCCAATCAAAATTGCACCAGCATTCTTCTCGAAACTAGAACAAGCAATCCTAAAATTCATATGGAACCACAAAAGGCCCCGAATAGCCAAAGGAATTTTGAAGAAGAAGACCAAAGCAGGAGGCATCACAATCCCAGACTTTAGCCTCTACTACAAAGCTGTCATCATCAAGACAGCATGGTATTGGCACCAAAACAGACACATAGACCAATGGAATAGAATAGAAACCCCAGAACTAGACCCACAAACGTATGGCCAACTCATCTTTGACAAAGCAGGAAAGAACATCCAATGGAAAAAAGACAGCCTCTTTAACAAATGGTGCTGGGAGAACTGGACAGCAACATGCAGAAGGTTGAAACTAGACCACTTTCTCACACCATTCACAAAAATAAACTCAAAATGGATAAAGGACCTAAATGTGAGACAGGAAACCATCAAAACCTTAGAGGAGAAAGCAGGAAAAGACCTCTCTGACCTCAGCCGTAGCAATCTCTTACTCGACACATCCCCAAAGGCAAGGGAATTAAAAGCAAAAGTGAATTACTGGGACCTTATGAAGATAAAAAGCTTCTGCACAGCAAAGGAAACAACCAACAAAACTAAAAGGCAACCAACGGAATGGGAAAAGATATTCGCAAATGACATATCGGACAAAGGGCTAGTATCCAAAATCTATAAAGAGCTCACCAAACTCCACACCCGAAAAACAAATAACCCAGTGAAGAAATGGGCAGAAAACATGAATAGACACTTCTCTAAAGAAGACATCCGGATGGCCAACAGGCACATGAAAAGATGTTCAGCGTCGCTCCTTATCAGGGAAATACAAATCAAAACCACACTCAGGTATCACCTCACGCCAGTCAGAGTGGCCAAAATGAACAAATCAGGAGACTATAGATGCTGGAGAGGATGTGGAGAAACGGGAACCCTCTTGCACTGTTGGTGGGAATGCAAATTGGTGCAGCCGCTCTGGAAAGCAGTGTGGAGGTTCCTCAGAAAATTAAAAATCGACCTACCCTATGACCCAGCAATAGCACTGCTAGGAATTTATCCAAGGGATACAGGAGCACTGATGCATAGGGCCACTTGTACCCCAATGTTCATAGCAGCACTCTCAACAATAGCCAAATTATGGAAAGAGCCTAAATGTCCATCAACTGATGAATGGATAAAGAAATTGTGGTTTATATACACAATGGAATATTACGTGGCAATGAGAAAAAATGAAATATGGCCTTTTGTAGCAATGTGGATGGAACTGGAGAGTGTGATGCTAAGTGAAATAAGCCATACAGAGAAAGACAGATACCATATGGTTTCACTCTTATGTGGATCCTGAGAAACTTAACAGGAACCCATGGGGGAGGGGAAGGAAAAAAAAAAAAAAGAGGTTAGAATGGGAGAGAGCTAAAGCATAAGAGACTGTTAAAAACTGAGAACAAACTGAGGGTTGACGGGGGGTGGAGGGAGGGGAGGGTGGGTGATGGGTATTGAGGAGGGCACCTTTTGGGATGAGCACTGGGTGTTGTATGGAAACCAATTTGTCAATAAATTTCAGAAAAAATAAAAAAAAATAAAAAGAAAAAGAAAAAAAAAAAAGAAAAATTTGAACCCTCATACTCTGCTAGTGGAAATGTAAAACAGTGCAGCCATTTGGAAAACAGTTTAGTGGTTCCCCAAAAGGTTAAAGTTACATTTGACCTAGACTTCTTACCTTTTTGCAGTTCAATTTCCAAATAATCAACCTGACCTGTCGACTCGCTACCCTGCAGTTACCCTACAAGCCCACAAGAGGCAGTATAGTGTAGTATTTCAATACCAAAACTCCGAAATCAGGAAAAGCTAGATTTGCATCTGTTTCACCCATTTACTTGGTGTTCACCACTGTAAAAGGTCAATAATATTGCCATCTTCACTAGGTTGATATGAGGACCAAATAGTTAATTTGTATATACTGTCTAGAACAGTGCCTGAGAGCCAATGATGACTTCATTTTTCACTGGGCAAATACTTTAGAGCTTCAGCTATTTGTTTCACATTATCCTAAGTGCTAGAGATGTAATGACAAGAGAAAAGGCTCTAGCTCACACAGTTACAATTCTATTGGAAAAGAAACAATGTATGTTTTAATGTTACTATATTTATTTTTCTTACATAAGTTAATATGTTAAAGATATTATATATCTTTATAATATTTACATATAATAAAATCAGATGGTGATAACGTTCATGAAGAAAAATAAAGGTGAAAGCAATAGAGACCATGTGTGTGACGCGTGCAAGTTGCATAGTCACAGGTGGTACCTTTGTGAAGGTGACATTACTGCACAGACCTGAATGAAATCACAGAGAGAGTCAAGCAGATATTTATAGGTACAGCATTAGAGCATTAGAAGCAAAATAAAGAAAAGTGGAAATACCTTCACAGTATTAGTTCCAGTGGTACAGGAACAGCATGGTGGCCTAGGACAGCAGCAGGACAAGGAGCATGAGTGTGGTTCCTCGGGTCAAGTAAAGAAAATAGTTCAAAAAGAGGTTAGAGAGGGAGGGAGCCAAAGCATAAGAGACTGTTAAAAACTGAGAACAAACTGAGGGTTGATGGGGGGTGGGAGGGAGGGGAGGGTGGGTGATGGGCATTGAGGAGGGCACCTGTTGGGATGAGCACTGGGTGTTGTATGGAAACCAATTTGACAATAAATTTCATATTTAAGAAAAAAACAAAAATAAATAAAATTTAAAAAAAGAAAATAGTTCAAAAAGGAGAAGGTGACCACCTGTCCCAATTTACTCAGAAAAGCCTTGGTTTTACTACTGACACTGAGACATGTGGTCACTCACTAATGAAGATGAAAAACTGACACTAGGATTGGCAACGTGGAAACCTTTCTTGACCTAAGAGTATGAGTAAAATGGTGCGGAAACGTCTGATTTTCTTCTGCATTCAAGAGAATATAGGAGGAAGTCCCAAAATTAGATTCATGAGGAATACACAAATCTTTCAGAGTTTTTATAAGGAGAACAGAAAATAGGAAGGTAGATCAAGCGTTTTCAGTTTGTTTTCTTTGTTTTTATTAAAAATATTGATCCCCACCCGGATCCTTCCATTCAGTAATTTTCTCAATTCATCAGTTTGGTGTATATACTACCTTTTGTCAATCCTTCTGCTATAGATTAAATGTATCCCTTCAAAATTCATGTTAAATCCTAATGCCTAATGTGATGGTATTTGGAGGTGGGGTCTTTGGGAATTTGATTAGGTTACAAGGACAGAGACTTCATGATTGGGATTAGTACCCTTATAAAAGAAACCCCCTTTGGGGCGCCTGGGTGGCTCACTCGGTTGAGCGTCCAACTTTGGCTCGGGTCATGATCTCACACCTCGAGAGTTTGAGCCCCGCATCGGGCTCTGTGCTGACAGCTGGGAGCCTGGAGCCTGCTTTGGATTCTGTGTGTCCCTCTCTCTCTGCCCCAACCCACTCACATTCTGTCTCTCTCCAAAATAAATAAACATTTAAATTAAAAAAAAAAAAAAGAAACCCCCTTTCCCCTTTGTGAGGATACAACAAAAAAGGGCCCTCTATGAACAAGAAATCAGGGCCTCTCCAGACACTGAATTTGATGGCACCTTGATCTTGAACTTCCCAGCCTACAGAAGTGTGAGAAATAAATTTGTTTTATAAGATACCCAGTTTCTGATATTCTGTCATAGCACCCCGAACTAATTCAAATATAATTCGAATTAAGGAATTTTGGAAAAGTCACTAATATTTAATAATCTCATTCCAAAGTCCTTCCTTCTTCTTTTGAACAATTTCAATCCTATATTTTCCTCAAGACCCGTTTAAAATGTTATTTTTTCCATAGATGAGGCTCAATTGTATCCTCTACTTTTTTTGTTTTTGTGGTACCTTTAATTGGCTTTGACATATATCATGTTCCTGGACCCCTAGTTGACTTTAAACATCTGAGTAGTGGGTAATGGCACATTTCTATTTCTTCTGACTCCTCTTTTGTCCTCAGTGTGTGTGTGTGTGTGTGTGTGTGTGTGTGTATGTATGTGTGTGTGTGTGTGTGTGTGTGTATGTGTATGCAGTACCTAGTCAGAGTACTTTGCAAGGAGAATCTGGGCATGTCCATTAGAGGATTTTATGTTGTAAATTCACCCAAAAAATCCCCTAATGGACGTGCTCAGATTTCCTTGCAAAGTACTCTGACTAGATACTGCATACAGATTCCGTGCACTGCTTTAGCTAAAAGACGCTTTGCTTCCAATACCCACTTCATTATTATTCATCTCAAGGTAATAGAAATACATTCTTCTCTCCTTTCTGCACTGATGTCCAAACAGTCAAGCACAATCGTCGTGTTCTCTTCTTCTCCTAGAGGTGTAATTTAAATTCTGAGATACTCAGAGTGAGGAATTAGAATGCCTTTTGCTTCATTTATAAAACCTGACAGCTTAATTCCAAATACTTTGGAGATTTAATTAATGAGAAGTGAATCAACCCTTCAACATTAAAAAGAAAATCTATAATTTGGCCTCTTCTAGTGAGCAGAGTAAAATGTCAAATTATTTTAGGCCAATGGACAGGATTTTTCATAAATTTTATGATGTAAATGTTTCATAATAATGTCAAAACTTCTGCTCTATTAAGCCAGCATGTAACTGATCCAATACAAATTGCCCATGACACGAAATTGTATTGATGTCTTCTTACCACAGAGATAAACTTGGCTGTGGAAAGTGGGCCATGCCCCCTCTGCAGCAAAAGAACGATATTTGGGAAATCAAGTGACCAAGCTCCTTACTCCTCCTGGAATTGCTTGCCGGCAGCAGCAGCTCTAAGGTGTACCTGCTTAACCTTGAGTAATAAGAGTGGAAAGATCTAAATTGGAACTGACAGTCGGGTTTTATATGGTAATTTTCTATTTGCTCTGGCTTCTCTTTTTACTCAGCCTTTAGGTATATACAGGGTACCTATTAAAAGCACTCTAAGCTACAAATTCTGAAGGATCAAATGCTTGGCCCAGACAGCAAATGAAAATGTTGACAAATGTGATTTCCACAAGTTGCTGCATTTATACCATTTTATATCACTTTTCAGGGTATATATATTTATTCTTCAATTATAAGAACTGATTAAGAGCTATAAATAATTTGATAATAACTCATAATACTATGTGCATGTATTTGCAATTACAAAAGATCTTGATAGCTATCACAAAGCCTTTAGTTGTAAAGCATGGTAACCTGTACTACTGTTATATATTTATGGAATAAAGAAAAGCAAGACATGGGAATATTTGTTCTTATAAATGGCCAAATGAAATACAAACACTTAACCAAAGTAAGACAATGTTGAAGATAACTTTTCAAATAAAAAAGTAAGGTGAAGTATAAGGATGAGGCACATTGTTTAATGCTTAAAAGACAGTGTAAGAAGGATAGAGATGATAGGAGGGTATATTTCAACTCAACAAAAGAAGTGTCTTCCTATATTTATTTAGAATTAGTTCAACATTGAGTTAGTTGGTTGGGGTAGGCAGTGAATTTTCCATTTCTGGATGTTTAAGCAAAGCATATATCAATCTTCTTTTCACTATGCCTCATGTTATAAAATACCTTTACCATTGCCCTTAATAAACACATGTAAGCTTTATAAAACATTGTTTATCATTTATACCTATGATGTATTCTGATACTATCTGTATATATTTAAGAAAAACTCCTGTTATGACCCTTAACATTGATTTTTGCATGTTACTAATATTTCATAACAATTTGAAAATCACTGAAATAAATATTCTTTTAAATCTCTTTCAGTCTTATGATTCTATCAAAATAAAATGATAATACCCAACAAAATGATGCAAAGAACAGCAACAACAACTTCACATCTCTATTGTTTGAATCAGCTAAATTTGACTTGTAACTGACTCGGAATTGGAAGAGATTGTTTCTCAGTCATATGGTAGAGGTCTTAATCGTTTCTAGAATCATGTCAGAATCTTTTGGAGGCCCAGTGTCTTCGTCCATTCAGACTATTATTTTGAAATATTACAGGGGAGCCTGGGTGGCTCAGTTGGTTAAGAACCTGACTTCATCTCAGGTCATGACCTTGCCATTTGTGAGTTCGAGCCCCGCGTAGGGTTCTGTACTGACAGCTCAGAGGCTGAAGCCTGCTTTGGATTCTGTGTCTCCCTCTCTCTCTGCCCCTCCCCGCTTGTGTTCTCTCTCTTCCATTCTCTCTCTCTCTCTCTCTCTCTCTCTCTCTCAAAAATAAACATTAAAAAAATTTTGAAATATTACAGGCTAGGTAGCTTATAAACTAGAGAAATTTGTTTCTCACCATTCTAAAGGCTGGAAAGTCCAAGATCAAGGTGCCAGTATGGTCTTGTTCCAATGGAAACTCTCTTCCTAGTTCATAGCCAGTACCTTTTCTTCGTGTCCTTTCATGGTAGGAAGAGAAAGGGATCTCTGTGGATTCTCTTTTTTAAAGCACTAATTCCATTCATGAGGGCTTCACCCTAATGACTAAGCAGCTCCCAAAGGCCCAGCTCCTAATATCATCATTTTTGAAGATTAGTATTTAAATATATGAATTTGGAGGGCATGTAAATATTTCTACCATAGCATTCAGAAATTTAGAAGAAGGTAGCAGAGAACCCTAGTCACCAGTGTCAGAGTCACCCTTAAAGTGTTCATTGCCCAAGATCCTGTCATCTTCTTGAGAGAGACAGCCCCATTAACTCTAGACTAAGAATACATACGGGATCTTCAATTTCAGTACTATGGCCATGGTTATGGATGTCTAGTTCCCTTGACAAGAGAAGCTGGAAATCTCAGTGTCTATGCAACAAACCATTAAAATCTTAGATGCATAATATGTATATTATGTTAAATACGTAATCGAAATGTTTCAAAAATGTGGCAACCGATGACTCTATTTTTGCATATAGCTTTATATTGTGCTTTTTTTGGAAGATTATATGTGGTTCAATATTCCTTCATTGTATTAAGTCTTAGCTAGTTTTGGTAAAATTATATACATAAGAGTGACTGAGATATAGTATAAAATAATTGATAACAAAATCTGATAGACCTGAATTAAATTCCCATGTCTTCTTATTTAATGTGCCTGAAAGGCATGGTTTTTCTCACTTGTAAAATGAGTCTCAAACCTGTAGGGTTATTTGAAGATTAAACCAAAAAAGAGTGCCTAGAAATTGCCAGTGCCAAGAGGAACTTATGAAGACATGAGAGTGTAATGTGATATCCTATCCCTGGAACAGCAAAAGGACATTAGATAAAAGTTAAGGAAATCGTAATAGAGAATGGACTATGGCTAATAATAATGTATCAATATTGGTTCATGAATTGTGACAGAGGTACCATACTAATTTAAGATGTTAAAAATAGGGAAAGCAGGGTATACGTATATGGAAACTCTCCAGACTATCTTTGTAATGTCCTTGCAAATATAAAAACATTATAAAATTAAAAGTGTATTAAAAAGAATGCCTTGAACAAATTACACAATTGCTTAATACACATATACAAAGAGTTTGTGTATGTATATATGTGGATATGTAGACACATTATACATATTTGTATAGCTATGAGTAGTTGATTGAATATGTATGTATATATGCATATATGCTCAATAGATGAGTATTTACACATATATATGTATATACTCAATATATGCATATATAACTATGTGTCAAAACTCATAAGAATATACATATATACATAATATGCTTATATACACATGCAAATATAGGGTCATGAATTTCTAAAAAGTTACCTCAACTTTTGAAAGTTCTCAAAATTTTTGCAAGTTACATGAAATAGAACAGAATGAAGAGATATTTAATATTTTTCTTTAGTTTTAATTTTTAAATTTTATAACATTCAGTGAGGTCTTCTTAAGTTTCTGAGCCTTCACTAATTAGACAGATGTGGTTTACATAAATCTGTATTAAAGAAGTGACTAAATAATCTTCTGAAGGTGATAACCAGTTTGTATTCTAATAAGGATACAGTTTAGTAACAGCAGACCAAAAGACTCAACTGCAGGCCAGTCTCTATAACTCTGCTTAATTGACTATTAGAAGGTTCATCCTGTTGGCATTATTAGTTCAGAATCATCCATTCTCTTATGTAATAGTTAATTGCCATTCAACATTAAGGCAAATGTTATATCAATTTCTTCTCCTTGGGCCTCAAATTATTACTTTAAATTGTTAGGTTTGCATTTACTGATATCACTAATATAGATAAATCCACAATAATTATGTCACTTAAAAATACCATTTAAGGGGCGCCTGGGTGGCGCAGTCGGTTAAGCGTCTGACTTCAGCCAGGTCACGATCTCTCCCCACGTGAGTTCGAGCCCCGCGTCAGGCTCTGGGCTGATGGCTCAGAGCCTGGAGCCTGTTTCCGATTCTGTGTCTCCCTCTCTCTCTGCCCCTCCCCCATTCATGCTCTGTCTCTCTCTGTCCCAAAAATAAATAAACGTTGAAAAAAAAATTTAAAAAAATACCATTTAATAATATAACCTAACATCTATATTGCCCTTTTGTAAGATTAAAAAAAAAAGACAGTCTCTTTAGCAAATGGTGCTGGGAGACCTGGACAGCAACATGCAGAAGAATGAAATTGGACCACTTTCATACACCATATGCAAAAATAAATCCAAAATGGATGAAAGACCTAAGTATGAGTGAGGAAACTATCAAAATCCTGGAGGAGAACACAGGTAGCAACCTCTTTGACTTCTTACTTGACACATCTCCGGAGGCAAGGAAAATAAAGCAGAAATGAACTACTGGGATCTCATCAAGATAAAAAGCTTCCACACAACAAATGAAACAATCAGTAAAACTAAAAGGCAACTAATGGAATGGGAGAAGATATTTGCAAATGACATATCCAATAAAAGGTTAGTATCCAAAATCTATGAAGAACTTACCAAACTCAGCACCCAAAAAAACAAATAATCCAATGCAGAAATGGACAGAAAACATGAATAGACACTTTTTCAAAGAAGACACCCAGATGGCAAACAGACACATGAAAAGATTTCTCAACATTGCTCATCATCAGGGAAATACAAATCAAAACCACAATGAAATAACATCTCACACTGGTCAGAATGGTTAAAATTAACAACTCAGGAAACAACAGATGTTGGCAAAGATGTGGAGAAAGCCTATTGTGGGATGTGGAGAACCCTATTGCACTGTTAGTGGGAATCAGAACTGGTGCAGCTATTCTGGAAAATAGTGTAGAGGTTCTTTAAAAAATGTAAAATTGAACTATCCTATGACCCAGCAATAACACTACTAACTATTTATCCAAAGGACACAAAAATGACGATTCAATGGGGTACATGCACCCCGGTGTTTATAGCAGCACTATCAGCAATACAATAGCCAAATTATGGAGAAAGCCCAAATGTCCATCAACTAATGAATGGACAAAGAAGATGTGGCATACACACACACACACACACACACACACACACACACACAAAGGAATACTACTTGGGGATGAAAAAGAGTGAACTCTTGTCATTTGGAACAATGTGGATGGAACCAGAGGGTATTATAATAAGCAAAATTAGTCAGAGAAAGACAGATATCATATGATTTCACTCATATGTGGAATCTGAGAAACTTAACAGATGAAAAGAGTGGAAGGGAAGGAAAAATAAGATAAAAACAAAGAGGGAGGCAAATGATGAGACAAATACAGAGAACAAGTTGAGGGTTGATGGACAGAGTGGGGCGGTAGGTTAAATGGGTGACAGGTATTAAGGGGGGCATTTCTTAAGATGAACACTGGGTGTCATACATAAGAGATGAATCACTGGGTTGTACGCCTAAAACCAAAACTACACTGTATGTTAACTAACTTGAGAATAAAAAATCAATAAAAATGAAAACATCCAAACTGCAAAATAGCTTCTTCACATTCATCACTCTTCTTCCAACACAGGCAGTCAACAGATGTCACAATATTAGGAATATGTATTTTAGAATTAGAATTTAACTGAAATATTGGCCCTACTATATTGTTTGTGCAGGTTACGATTTTCTCACCTGAAATTAAGCAATGGTGTGATATCCAAAATATCTGAAATTATTAAATTTCTGAGATAATGTGGCCATCAGCTCAGGTGCCTCTCTGTCTCCAACACCTTCCCATAACCATTGTATGACTGATTTCTAGTCGTTTTTTTTCTCCATGTATTCATATTTATTTTCAACCAGAATTAACTTCATGACTACCTTATTTTAATACTTCTTTGTGAACTTTGAAAACTACTAGGCTTAATGCTTTACCACCATTAACTTTGAAGATTCTCTACCTGAAGTAGTATTATGACTTTCACTACAAGATTTTATGGTATCTATAATTATATAATACTGTGTTATTTAAAATTTCACCTACAAAAAATTATGCCATAGGACATGTAAATTTCACCAGCTAAAATGTGATGGTGTTAGAATAAATTAACAATCCCTTTGTACTTGTTATAGTAAATAGTATTTTAGTCTGTTTTAAACCTGTGTAAAATAAGTAAATTTCTTAAAGATGATTTTGTTACTATAAAAAAGTACTAAAAATGTTCTATAAAAACAGCAAGCAAAAGTCCATTTAAAGGTTATTTTTCGTAAAAAACAAAAGTATTTATAATATATCATACAAAGTCTAAGGAATGATGCTTTTATCTCCTGCACTTATTTTGTAATAACTTGAGACCCCCCTTTCTCTTTGTATCCTTGAAGTCAGTTTGCCTGTGGAAAATCTAGACTGATTTGCATGATGTAAACATAAATACAAGCACCAAAAAAGGAAATCAAAGAAGTGATAATAAATTAGAATTTTTGGATAAAAGAAGATTAGGAAAAAAATAAAGTTAGGATAAAATAAGTTAAGATGAAATAATATTAAAATATATGCTATTCAAAAGAAGGCAAGGAGGTGAGAATACAATGAACAAAAAGCATATACAATAATAGAACATAAACATCCATGACACACAGTTAAACCAACCCGTACTGATAATTATAATAAATTTACACTGTTTTTAAAAGCCAAATACTAGACACAGATAATCAAAATGGATAAAGCATGACTCAACAATATTGTGTCTATATGTAATATATAAAATAATATGTAGGTTCAGAGTAAAAAGATGGGAAAAGATATGACATGCAAAAACTGATCAGTAAGCTGGAGTAACAGCATGTATATCAAACAGAATAGATTTGAAGATAAAAAAAAATGTATTACCAGTAAAAGGGATCCAGGACCCATTTCCCAGTGTTGAGGAGGGGAGGTTTTTCCACACACTACCAAGCAATCTGTAGACACAAACTGAGAGTCCTACAATTCAACTAAATTCTATCAACTGACACTATCTACCCAAGTCAGCATCAGATCCCACAGGTTAAGGACTCAGTCCTACAAAACATGCCCCTCCCCAGAGCCTTCAGATGCCAGTTGAAAGCACAGGTTATCTATCACCTGTGCTTGTGACCAAAAAGCTATAGATTAGAGGTTCTAATGACCTCTTTGGGTTCCATTAATTAGCTAGAGCAACTCACAGAACTCAGAGAAACAATATAGATTCCTAGATTACTAGAAATACTAGATTATGGGTTCATTATTAAAAGATGTTATTTAGAAAAGTTCAGATGGAAGAAATGCATAGGGCAAAGTAAGGGGAAAAATGGGCAAAGGAGGCATAGTTTGTATACCCTCTTGTAGCAGGCCATTCTCCCCAAGTCTCTACCAAATTGAAAGGTCTCCCAAACATCTCCTTTTCATTTTTTTATGGAAACTTCATTGCATAGGTAGGATTGATTAAATACTTGGTCACTGGTGATTGGACTCGATCTCTAGACCCTCTCCTTTCCCAGAAGGTCAAGGGATGGGACAGAAAATTTCAACACTCTACTCACAGGATTGGCTCCCATGGAAACCAATTCCCACCTTCAGGGGATTTCTAAAAGTCATCTTATTAACATAAGCCAAGTGGTCGAAAGGGGTTGTTCTGTATGGAGATTCCTTAAAAAATTAAAAATAGAATTACCCTACAACCCAGCAATAACACTACTAGGAATTCATCCAAAGAATATTGGAGTGCTGACTCATAGGAGCACATGCACCCCCAATGTCTATAGCAGCGCTTTCAACAATAGCCAAATTATGGAAAGAGACCAAATGTCCATCAGCCAATGAAAGGATAAAGAAGATATGGTATACGTATGCACACGCTCACACACACACACACACACACACACACACACACACACAAAGGAATACTACTCGGCAGTGAGAAAGAATGAAATCTTGCCATTTGCAACAATGTGGATAGAACCAGAGGGTATTATGCTAAGTTAAATAAGCCAGAGAAAGACAGATATATATTTTCACTCATTTGTGGAATTTAAGAAACTTAACAGAAGCTCATGAGGGAAGGGAAAGAAAAAAAAAAATTGTTACAAACCAAGAGGACAGCCAAATCATAAGAGACTCTTAAATTTGGAGAACAAACTGAGGGTGGGTGGTGGGGGGGAGAGAGAGGGGAAAATGAGTGATGGGCATTGAGGAGAGCACTTGTAGGGACTAGTACTGGTTACTGTATGTAAGTGATGAATCATGGGAATCTAATCCCAAAGCCAAGAACACACTCTATACACTGTATGTTAGCTAACTTGAGAATAAATTATATATATAATTAGCTAACAATATATAATAATAGAATATATAATATAATAATACATATAATAATAATATATTATATATACATATATATATAGGGGTTTGTTACATATAGCAAGACACATATTTCATCATTAAGGCTCTGAAGCTATTGCAGGAACTAAGGACAAGAAAACAAATATTATAATATTATTATATTTAATATAAATATATTAAAATATATTATATATTTAAAATATTATAATTTAACAGATATATATAAATATTATAAAAGATGCTCCTGTTGCTCGTATCACACAGGGAATTCCAAGGGTTTGGGAGCTCTGTGTTAGAAACAAGACAAAGACCAAATACATTTATCTTTTTGGCATATATAATATTTTATTATTTATTTATTTATTTAAATATAATTTATTGTCAAGTTAGCTAACATATAGTGTATACAGTGTGCTCTTGGCTTTAGGAGTAGATTCTCATGATTCATCACTTACATAAAACACCCACTGATCATCTCAACAAGTGCTCTCCTCAATGCTCAGCACCCATTTTTCCCTCTCCTCCACCCCTGCATCAACCCTTAATTTGTTCTCTGTGTTTAAGGTTCCCTTATGGCTTGCCTTCCTCTCTGTTAGTAACTAATTTTTCCCCTTCCCTTCCCCAATGGTCTTCTAAGTTTCTCAAATTCCACATATGAGTGAAAACGTATGATATCTGTCCTTGACTTATTTCACTTAGCATAATACCCTCCAGTTCCATCCATGTTGTTGCAAACGGCAAGATTTCACTCTTTCTTATTGCTGAGTAAGTATATATATATATATATATATATATAGCTAATTAATATATATATATGTATATATATATAGATGTGATATATATATCACATCTTCTTTTTCCATTCATCAGTTGGTTTGGGCTTTTTCCATAATTTGGCTATTGTTGATAGCACTGCTATAAACATTGGGGTACAAGTGCCTCTATGAATCAGTACTCCTATATCCTTGAGATAAATTCCTTGAGATAAATTGCTGGGTCATAGGGTAATTCTATTTTTAATTTTTTGAGGAAACTCCAGTTTCCTCAAATAAGTCAGTTTTCCCGAGTGGCTGCTCCAGTTTGCATTCCCACCAAGAGTGCAGTAATGTTCCCCTTTCTCCACATTCTCACCAACATTTGTTGTTTCCTGAGTTGTTAATTTTAGCCACTCTGTGTTTGAGGTATTATCTCATGGTTTTGACTTGTATTTCCCTGATGATGAGCGATGTTGAGTATCTTTTCATGTGTCTCTTAACTGTCTGGATATCTTCTTTGAAAAATTGTCTATTCATGTTTTCTGTCCATTTCTTTTTTTTTAATTTTTTATTATTTTTTTAAAATGTTTATTTATTTTTGAGAGAGACAGACAGATAGAACATGAGCAGGGGAGGGGAAAAGAGAGAGGGAGACTCAGAATCCTAAGTATGCTCCAGGCTCTAAGCTGTCAGCACAGAGCCGGATGCTGGGCTTGAACTCAGGAATGGTGATATCATGACCTGAGCCAAAGTTGGACATTCACCCTACTGAGCCACCCAGGCATCCCAGTCTTCTGCCCATTTCTTCACAGGATTATTTGTTTTTCAGGTGTTGAGTTTGGTAAATTCTTTATTGTTTTTCGATACTAACCATTAATCTGATATGTCATTTGCAAATATCTTCTCCCATTCCATCAGTCGCCTTTTAGTTTTGTTGATTGTTTCATTTGTTGTGTGGAAGTTTTTTTATCTTGATGAGGTCCCAATAGTTCATTTCTGCTTTGATTTCCCTTGCCTCTGGAGACATGTCAAGTAAGAAGTTGCTGCGGCCAAGTCAAAGAGGTTGCTGCCTCTGTTCTCCTCTAGGATTTTGATGGTTTCCTGTCTCACATTTAGGTCTTTCATCCATTTTATTTTTGTGTATGGTGTACAAAAGTGGTCCAGTTTCATTCTTCTGCATGTTGCTGTCCAGTTCTCTCAACATCATTTGTTGAAGAGACTATCTTTTTCCCATTGGATATTCTTTCCTGTTTTGTCAAAGATTACTTGACTATACAGTTGTGGGTCAATTTCTCAGTTTTCAATTCTCTTCCATTGATTTCTGTGTCTGTTTTTGTGCCAGTACCAAATACATGTTTCTTATTATAAATCACAATATCACTACCAGTGATAAAAAAAAATTTGATAAAATTTGATCAAAAAATAATGATAAAAGGATCAATTATGAATATATAAAAAATTTTAAAGTGTCTACATCTAAGAAGTAAATTTTTAAACATATGAAAAGCCATATATCCCCCTCAACCTTTCATCTCTGTCATCTCTCTCTCTCTCTGTCTCTCCATAAAAAGAAAAATAGATATATGAATTCCATTTGTTCCTGAGTGATTTTATAGTGCTGGTGAAAATGATCTTCTATTTATTTGTGTATATTTACCTTACAGGGTAAATCAAATTTCCTAAGAAGAGCTTAACTCTTCTTTCAGATGCAATCTATGTACATTTAGTATTTTTATTTTAGTGTATTTAGAACAGCAACGCATTAATTTTTTTCAGCATACAGACTAGACTAGTCCATTAAAACAAATTGTGTCTTTTTCCCTCTAAGTCATTATATAATCCATTTATTTTTTTCATTTAAAAAATAAAATAATAAGAAAACCTCATTTTCTAAAGCAGTGTAAATTCTCCTGGGATTTTTCTTTTCTTTTCTTTTCTTTTCTTTTTTTTTTTTTTTTTTTTTTTTTCTTTTTTTTTTTTTTTTTTTTGCGGAGAGAGGGGGAGAGAGAGAGAGAGAGAGAACATGCATTCACGCATGAGCATGAGCATGGGAGGAGCAGAAAGAATCTTAAACTACATGCTCAGCACAGAGCACAAGACAAGGCTCAATCCCACAAACCTTGGGATCATGTCCTGAGCTGAACTCAAGAGTCAGATACTTAACTGACAGAACCACCCAGGTGCTCCTGTTCTGGGATTCTTTATATAGGCTAGGCATCAGACTGCCTGCAGCCTGAAAGGGTGAGTGGATTTGAAATTTATTTGATTAAACAGGGGCACATGGGTGGCTCAGTTTGTTAAATGTCAGACTCTGACTCAGGTCCTGATCTTATAGTTTGTGAGTTTGAGCCTCGTATTGGACTCTCTGCTGTTGACAAAGCCTAGTCCAGTTCTTCTGTCCACCACCCCCCCAATCTCTGCCCCTCCCCACTGGTTCCCTCTCTCTTTCTCTCTCTCTCTCTCAAAAATAAACTTAAAAAAATCAGAGGAATCAGAATTGTCACATGCAGGACTTTTCAAGGGGAACAGAATTTGGGACCCAAAAATAAGCCTCTGGAATCCAGATTTATCTGGAGCATGTATTTTTGAGAAATAGCAGACACAGGATTAACTGAAAACATAATCGATGTTACCCTTTTGTAAGAAACATTTACATTTGTAAGGGAAAGCTCCATTTGTAGGAGAGTCTTCCTCTGTACCAGGAAAAGGAGGATGGCTAAATCTCTAGAAATGCTCTTCAATGGAGAAGGCAGGAACGTAAATCTGCATGATAACCATATAGTTTACTGTGCTTTGTCTGATAATCTCCCATAATTAGCTCTTCACCTTCCAACATCTTTTGTCTTCAGATGAAAAAGGTATTTAAGGTGAGGGCTTAGGGAGTTTTGCTGGGTATCTCCCTTGTATAAGGGAGGTATATACATGTTATTAAACTTCTGTTTGTTTTTCTCCTGTTACTCTTGCACACTAGAACTGCAATAGGTGACAGATGTCACCTTTTGTGACCCTCTCAAGTGACCTGAAGGAAACATGAAAAACAGGAAGAACTGGAAAACCAATTAAGCAGAGGCATGCAGGCAATATTTTCAGATAATCAAATATGATAGAAACATAATATATTAAGATGACCTAAAGGTCTTTCTCAGGTGTAAGTGTAAATCAGAAAACCCTAATTTTTTCAAACATCACAAATTATACTGGGGACACACATGTATCTGGAAAACCCTTTTCCCCTTTTGTATATATAATGCCCTACAGCTAACAAGCTTCAGAGCTGTTCTTTAGAGCAATCTGAAAACTCTCCCAGGCTATAATCCTCAGTAGGAAAATGAATAAAGCATTTACTAACCTACTTCGTGGTTGGCTTTCTTTTAGCCCACAATCTGTCTTTCATTACATAATGGGTCCCAGCCAAGAACCTAGAAGGGTAGGGAAAATTATTTTTCCTCCTCTCTACCACCATAAGTGATGCTGATGCACTTTCATGAGGATTGAAAACCCCTGATTCCTAGAAATGTAATCAAACTAATGTGAGTTTGCTCCTTGGTGAGTTACAGCTAGAGATTTCATCAGGTGGAGTTGTCACCAAAAGGAAACTTTATTTGCTACAAATAAGGAGGTCATGGGGAATAACTGCCAAAGCCATGACTTCCTGAGCGGGATTGAATGGGTTCTTTATTTAGGGTTTAGAATGAATGAATATTCATTCATTCTAAAGAGGAGTTTTGTCATGGCAGGTAAAGGTGGGCTGAAGACGGTGCCTGTGTGTTTAGAAATCATGCCTATAAAGGCATCCCGTGTTACGTTAATGAAGCTTATGCCCCCCCTTTGGGTGGAGACATTATAATGAGGCAGAGATAACTGTTGGACAAGGAGAAGGGACTTTGGGCATGCTTCTGTGAGCCAGTATAAACCAGATGCCATCTTTGGCTTATCTCATGTAAGCAATGTAACACCTTGCTTCCTTTTGAACAGCACTGGGAGTTTACCACTTATATGTTGTCTCTGATATGGTTAGAGTATTTCCTGGCCTGGTAGAGACTCTTACATTTTTGTATTCATTTAAAATCCATAACTACTGAGGCTTTTGCATTTTTTTGTGCTTCTGACAACTCCTATTTTCCGTGATCTATGACCTACGATCTATGACCTGGGGGCCTAACGTGACGTCTCCTATGTCACAAAACCAAAGTCTCATCTTTCTTTTTCTGGGCATTCCCAACTCTTTCTGCTTACAGGAACACAATCTAAAATCATTTTTAAATTCTGATTCAGACATATGTTGTATTGTACACCGAAGTATAGGTGTAGCAGAACAGTGTCAGCTTACTTCTGCTCTTACTAATACTACCTGTTTTATAAGTGAGATTGAGGATTTTTTTTATGTATTAATAGTTCTCTCATTGTGACTCAATGAAATGAAACATATTTGAAGATCTAAAATTCTAATTTTTTGCATACAAACATTATTTCCAAATAAGTAAACCTGAGCCTCACACTCTATTTTGTAAATATTCATACCATTCACCTGAGACGTATATTCTAAATGTCTCAGCTCAAAAAAACAGCCATTGATCCATATTAAATCTAAGTGAATATTTGGCTTCTCTTATTAAAAAAAAATAAACCTCAAGCATCTTGTATTTGTTGGATAAATTGTGCTTGCAGTTTTCATATTCATGAATATAAATTTCAACTTCAACCACATGTTTTATCACAATAGATTTACGTCCTATTGAGAAGGAACAGAATAGGCTATTCCAAAATGTACTACTTCGGCATGAGGATGGTTTTGAGATAGAGATAATGAAGAACGAACAGGTTCAGGAAAAGCTTTGTATCTCTCCTTAACTGTCTAAAAGACTTTAGATAGGAGGCCTGTACCAGGAAGAGAGCTATTACCAGAGATAAGATTTTATATAAGAAAGATTTACTTGCATGGCATGGCAAACAATTGTTAACAAAACATTTGCTCTTTTCATCTTCCTGTGATTTATCTTCCTCTTCTTTAAAGCTCCAGACCCCTCCTAGCATCTCTTTAACTTAGTCTGGTGTATGAGGCTCAATGGCCTGACGACATTGGTTTGTGGGACTCCAGTAAGTATGTAGTTATTTTTTTTCAAATTAATCTGTTTTATGTCAATATAATTAATTATTAGGCCAACCGAAGAATATAGAAGGGAAGAAGGGAACATTTTTCTTCTCCTAGATTATTTTTGGCTAATAGAATCTAGATTATTCTAATGGGTTAAGTACAGATATATATCTAGATTACAAAAAAAAATGTGGGCTTCATTGTAAAAAGTAGTATTAGGATATAATATTTATCCTAGTTGTTAAAAACAAGACAAGGCCAAAATGGAGTCACTTATGCTAAGCCCCACATCACCAAAACAAGACTTAAGTATTTTTAGTATTCTCAGAAATAGAATCTTAAACCAATTGCAGGCGAGGAAGAATTTCCTGACCCCTTCAAGGTCTCTCTAACTGTTCTAATAATCAAATTGACACAAGGCAGATTAGCAAACAGAAGAAAAGCAAATTTAATTTACTACATATGGGGAATTAACATGAAACTCCAAGGACAGTCAAGGAAAATGAGGTATATATGTCATTCTAAACTAAGGATACAGGGTAGGAGTCTAATACTTCAAAGAGAAGACATGCAATTCATAGGACAATGAGAAGAATTGCAGATGTTTGATAATGAGTTTTGTCTTACCATAACGATAGGTCACTCAGATAAAATTTATCTCTGGTAACAACCATCCTTTTGGGAAGGACTCCTCAATTTAGATTCTTCTATGTAGTTAAGTGAGAGGCAAAAGTTTCTCTTGAGCCCCTAGGGCCTTGATTGCCTTCAGCTTAATATAGTTTTCATGCTTAAGTGGCACATCGGGGGTACCTGTTCCAAACTCCTTCACAGTCAGTCAGGAATCATGTGATCAGCACTAAGTAGGTAATCTCCCTGATAACTCCTGCTATCCCCTCAAGGAAAGTTACTCTGCCATAACCAATCTGCTTTGTTGCCTGGTATAACTTCTTTGTTCCTGTTCCCTTCTGCCTCTAAAAGTGTCATTTTGTACAGCTCCCTGAAGCTTCTTTTCAGTGTGCTAGATTGGATGCTGCCCAATTCACAAATCATTGAATAAAGCCAGTAAGATTTTTTAAATTTACTCAGTTGAATTTTTTTACACTGTTAATATTCTGTAGAAGTTTTGTTTATACTATTGAAAATTCAGTGCTTTATACATTAGTTCATTTTTTTTTCATTCAGAGGATATTATGTTTGTATTGTGGGATAAAGAACAAGACTAATTTAAATGATATCTTTTAAAGAGTATATTTTCTACACTGAACAAAGGGTAGAGAAATACAAGTTAAATAAGTTTAAGTAACAACCTTTACATAATGAATTTGATTTGGAAGTATTAGTATGAACCCCTCACAATGCCATTTAAAAAAAGTTTTTTGTTTTTAATTTTTTGTTCCTTAAAAGTATCAAGAAAGAAAATAGTCAACTTAGTGACCAAATTGTGGTCTCTAAAACTCTTTTCAACTAAATTAAACCACCATTTCTCAGAGATGGCTGATTCCAGGTCTAGAACAGGAAATACACTAGACCAGCCAGGAATGTCTTATATAATAAAGCAAAAAAATTTTTCCCCCACTCCCTGATATCATATAAATGATTTCAAGAGTGAACTGAAAGGTACTCTCATTTACTGAATAATAAAAAAAACTCGATCATCAAGAAGAAAAATAATTATATTAGTTGAGATGCATCACATTTATTTAAATCCATGAGATCATACTGGCATTAAAGAAAATAATAAAAATAATTTACTGACATTATAAAATTCTAAAAAAAAAACAAAGACCCCACTGAAAACTACAGACCAATATCCCTGATGACTATGGATGCAAAAATTCTCAACAAGATACTAGGAAACAGGATCCAACAATATATTAAAAGATTCATAGGGGCACATGTACCCCAATGTTTATAGCAGCACTTTCAACAATAGCCAAATTATGGAAAGAGCCTAAATGTCCATTAACTAATAACTGGATATAGAAGAGTGGTTTTATATATATATATATATATATATATATATATATATATATATATAATGGAATGGTTTATATATATATATATATATATATATATATATATATATATAAAATGGAATATTACTCAGCCATCAAAAACAATGAAATCTTGCCATCTTCAATGATGTGGATGGAACTAGAGTGCATTATGCTAAGTGAAATCAGTCAGAGAAAGACAAATATATGATTTCACTCATCACTCATATGTGGAATTTCAGAAACAAAACAAATGAACATAGAAAAAGAGAAGAAAAAATAAGATAAAAACAGAAAGGGAAACAAATCATGAGAGACTCTTAAACACATATAACAAACTGAGGGTTGCTGGAGCGGTGTTGGGTGGCAGGATGGGTTAAATGGGTGATGGACATTAAGGAGGACACTTGTTGGGATGAACACTGGGTGTTATATGTAAGTGATGAATCACTAAATTCTGCTCCTGAAACCATTCTTACACTATATGTTAACTAACTTGGATTTAAATAAATTGGAAAAAAATTCTAAAGAACCCAGTTATTATTTTGAAAACTGAAAAGAAGCATAAGAAACAAGAATTTATATCACCTTGCTGTTCAAAGTACCTTTCTGGATAACTAAATAATTGAGAAAGGCATTTCTCTTTATCAGAGCATTCTAGTTTTAATGAAAAGAAAGAACAGAATTAGAATATCATCATTTGTAACCACAAATGAAATTATGGATCTAGGCAATGATCACTAAAAGGAAGCAATTAGACACAGAGGCTTCCTAATGGAAGAATACAATAGCGACTAACTACACCATGTTCTTGTAGAAAATCAATCTTAAATTGATCAGACTTCCAGATCTGAGTTTCAGTTTACAGAAAATATATGAGACAGAGGAAGAAATAAAATGCCATCTCAAAAATATAGCCAACAGTTCCAGACTAATATGTATGGGATAATGTATAGACAAAAAACATCTAATACTTTTAACAGACAAAGTGTAAGTTAAAGACAAAAGACAGAGAGTCATTTCTTTGGTCTTTACTTTCCAATTCCGCAGTCACTTGCCGCATGTGGCTATTTTAATTTACATCAATAAAAATTAGATTAAAAATTCAGTTCATCCAAGTGTACTTCAAGGGCAAAATAACCACACATAGAGACCATACGTACAGAAGATTTCCATGTTCACGGCAAGTTCTATTAAACAGAAATGCTATAAACTGAAAGGAAATTCAGAGCTGTATTAACCAAATATAATGTGTGTATTTTATTTGGATCCGATTGCAACAAGCAGGGGTGCCTGGGTGACTCAATCGGTAAGCATCTGACTCTTGGTTTTAGCTGAGGTCATAATCTCACAGTTTCTGGGTTTGAGTCCAGAGTCAGGCTCCACACTGACTTGGGATTCTCTCTTTCCCTTCCTCTCTGCCCCTCCCTCGCTTGTGTATGTGCGAGTTCTCTCTCTCTCTCTCTCTCTCTCACTCTCTCTCTCTCAGTTTTATCAAGGCCTAATTGACAGATAAGATTATATATGTTTAAATTGCACATGTGATGATGTGGTACATATGTACATTGTGAAGAAGTTACCACAATTAAATTAAGTAATACATCAATCATCACACTATAGTTAAAAACACTGTATTGCATATTTGATATTTCTGAGAGTAAACCTTTAGCATTTTCATCACAAAAATGTTAAATTTTTTGAAGAAAACATTAAATGTGAAAGAATATATGTTTTAAAATTTCTTTTAAGGGTAACGTGAGCAAAAGTTTGAAGACCATTATTAAAACACTCAAGTGCATAAAAATCATTGTTAAAAATGCAGATTTTCCATTCTGCCACCTGGGATTCTAATTCAATGGGTTTGTGCCTGGAGTTTAGAAAGCTTCTAACTTTGGAAGTTAGTTTCTTTTCATAAAACTGTGAGAGATGCTGCTTCTGTAAGCATTGGTATGGCCCTCCCCAACTATCTCTTGCAATAAATGTGATACAACAGAAATCACTCACTCAACTTAGCGGGTGTTGCAGCCCAAATCCTCAACACCCATTGACCCAACCTCAGAGAACTGAAGTCTATTAGGATATCAATGATGATTTTCTCTCAACCCTAACTTACTCCATTTACTCTACCTAACTAAATCCTAAAATTTCAGGATGTGACTGAAAAACTGCTCTATTCATGATGCCTCTGACAGATTTCTTTCTAAATGGCAAGGATTTAGGGAAGCTTAACGTACATCGATCCAAATATTATAGAATGTAGCTATTTTGGTCACTGTGAAATAGGCTTAAATCTCTACAAATCTTCATATAATGCGCCAAAACACAAGCCACCCGTCAACTACTTCTGCATTAACATGATATCTGGAAAATATTACATTTGTCTTGTTTTGGTTTGGCTGATGAGCCAGTAAAGTAAAAAAGTGCAACTGGATTCATAGCAAAAGTTGGTTTTTGTTTTTGTTTTTTTTTACATAGCATAAAATACTAGTATTTAAGCCTAATTAGAAAGTTCTATTTTACCATTTTCATGAAACTCCTAAGTGTTTCACTACTTTGAACAAGACTGGGATCTAATTAGCCATCCTCTCATCTTCCTGAAAGACAATGTCAGGCTTATAAAGGATGATCATCATCACTGTTAATCTTTGTTAAGCCACCCACTTATTGACTGAGGGCTCAAAAGAAGATGTCACTGTCTCATGGTCTATTGACTGGGGGAGTAGAGGTCAAATCAGAAGGAGAGAGTGCTCTACTAGTGAGAAGCAAGAGAATCTAGAAAATAAACTGTCAATTGTAGACCCTAATGGAACAGCTTCTGTATTTGTAGAACTCAGACAAAATAAATGTAGAGTAACTACCATGAAGAATCATGTTTCTGCCTTCAAAAAAAGGGCCATAGTTAGTTTGATGTTATAGCTAAGTTATACATCACTTCCATTTCCAGTTGCTCACATCTTGCTTTTAACAACTTCCTTGCGGCTTTCCTGTCTTTTTTTTTCTTGTCGTATTCATCCTATATATCAAGGATAAAGTAATCTTTTGAAAACTATTTCTTTGTTGACATCATCATCATCGTAAAAATCTCCAGCACATTCTCAATTAGCTATTAATTGAAACCCCAACTGCTTGCATTAACAAGCAAGACTCCTCATTAGATGATGATTCCTAGCCAGTTCATCAGCATTCTTCCATATCAGTTTGCAATGAAAGCCTTTTGCTTTAGCCAAGCTGAGATATGCTTTTCAAACTTGACATCGTTCACGTGGAATGGAATGTCTTTTTATCATTTGTTACTCAGAATGAAGTTCAATGCAATGTCTTCTCTGATGCTTTCTCAGGTCACATCATCCTGAAAAGACTCATCTCCCAGATGATCTCTTAAGCCACTTTATTGTACCAGTGATATAACACTTGTCACATAGTATCTTTTACTGTAGCTTTCTGCGTGTGAATGCGCTGACACATCCTCCTGGTATGTTTGGGAAGAATCTTGACAGTGATCTTGTCCTCAAAGGAAAATTTGTAATTTGGCAGATAGGACATAAGGAAGCTCAGAAAGGATGCAGAGGTATAAAAGGCAGAGGCATGTATATTCAGCCGTGTACAGGGCCCATTGTTTTCATGACACAACTGGCAGTAAAAAGAAAACTAAATCAAGTCAGATATCATCTTTGAGCTTTAGTATCCTCAATACTATGATTATGAAATGTGAGACTATATTACAAAGAGCAGAGTATGCTTACTAACATATAGGAAGTACCCATTCGCTTCTGGTTTCCTTTGTTTTCCTCCATCATCTTCCCTAACTCTGTTTCCCTAACTGGATCAATTTGCATGATTCAATAGTACTAAGCATAAAAATAATTCTAGAGTGTTCTCTTCTTTCTTTCTTTCTTTCTTTCTTCCTTTCTTTCTTTTTTTTCTACAGTAAAAGGTAACTATACTGAAATTAGGCAAAACCTGCATTCTGGTCCTCTTTTAACTAGAATTAGGATCAGGGCGGCTGGGTGGCTCAGTCGATAAGCATAAGACTCTTGGTTTCAGCTCAGGCCATGCTCTCATGGTTCATGGGCTCAAGCACCTCATCAGGCTCCGTGCTGCCAGTGAGGAGCCTTCTTGGGAATCTCTCCCCCTTTCTCTCTGACTCTCCCCAACTTGTACTATCTCTGTCTCTCTCAAAATAAATAAATAAACTTAAAAAAAATTTTTAGAATTATAATCTTATGCAAGTTAGTTCACTTCTCTCTGACTCATTTTCTTCATCTCTGAAGTAAGACTATTAGATTAGATACATTTCAACCTTCCCGCTGTGGCATTTCATGAAATTCTCACAGGTATTTTCCAAAAGCAAAATTATTCCATTATGAAACCTATGTGGTCTCTTGGAGGTCAAAGTCCTTTTTGCTGCATTTATCATGCTTCTGGATTCAGTCCATTTCCTCCTATCCTGCAGGTAGACAGAAGACAATGATAAGTAGTCCTTGATACATATATGAGCAGATTTTCTGTGAAGCCAAGAAAGCTCAGACTCAAAGATGATCGCTCACTTGTATGGATTGCAATCAAGTCCCCAGGAGTTTTTGATGCTTGTGGAAATCAACAGATACCAAAATTCACTGTGTATTTTTTCTTATTTCTAGATACATAGTAACATTTGTACCTCTTTTTTTTTTTTTTTGGTAATTTCTTATCCTCTTTCCTAAAAAGAATCACACACATTTTAAAATATCTAGGCCCACCAGAACTTGGGTCTGCCCTGATGAGACCCCTGCTAATTTGGGATTCTTTCTTGAAATGTACCATTAAGAACATAAATAACTAGAGAAGATAAAATTCCATGGCCTATGAATATATTCAAATGCATACTGAACTTTAAGAGTTAAAATAAAATCAACATATTGGATATTAAAACTAAAGAATTTTTGGGGCGCCTGAGTGGCTCAGTCGGTTAAGCGGCCTACTTCGGCTCGGGTCATGATTTTGCGGTCCGCGAGTTCGAGCCCTGCGTCGGGCTCTGTGCTGACAGCTCAGAGCCTGGAGCCTGTTTCGGATTCTGTGTCTCCCTCTCTCTGACCCTCCCCCATTCGTGCTCTGTCTCTCTCTGTCTCAAAAATAAATAAACGTTAAAAAAAAATTTAAAAAAAAACTAAAGAATTTTTGCATGAAGTGGTATGGTTTAGGGTGAATTAAGCTTAATTAGGATAATTTGTTATAAATACTTATTAATTTTTTCATATTTTCAAAAAACGTTTTAATCTTTATTTTTGAGAGACAGAAAGAGAGACAAACACACTGTGTAAGCAGGGGAGGAACAGAGAGAGATGCACAGAAACTGAAGCAGGCTCCAGACTCTGAGCGGTCGGCATGGAGTCAGACATGGGGCTCAAACTCACCAACTGCGAGATTATGACCTGAGCAGAAATCAGATGACTAATTGACTGAGCCACGCAGGTGCCCCGTCATATTTTCACAGTAATAGTTATTAAGCATTAGTTACTTTCAAATCCTTACTAAACAAAAAACTAAAAGTCACCTTACATACATTTAAATAAAGGATGATGTTTAGAACTTCTTATTGCATTAATTCTGAGAGACATGTTTTTATATCCAATTTAACATTTCTTAACTGATGGCCAGTTGTCAGTCATAACGTCGTTGCCTCTGTGACACATCTCAAGACTTGATTAGTGTTCCTGATGGGAACAATAACTCTGAATTTTCAGTAAACAAATCTTTTAAGAACCATTTGAAGAAGAACTATAGCTTCAGGTGTTGTTTCAAAATTTTCTGCGATACTTTCTGGCATGACTTTAAGAATGTGAGTGCCCACCCATTGCTGGTGGTAATGTAAAATGGTCCCACTACTGCGGAAAACAGTTTGGTGGTGTCTCAGAAAGTTGAACATAGAATTACCACATGATCCAGCAATTCCAATTCTACGTATATATCCAAATTAATTGCAAACAGGTGCTTAACCAATAGTCAAAAGATGGAAACAATCCAAATATCCAACTGATTAATAGATAAGCGAATAATGGAATAGGCATACAATATAATATCAATCAGCCATAAAAAAAGAGTAAAACTCCTGATCCATACTACAACCTTAATAAACCTCAAAAACGTTATGCTAAGTTAAGGAAGACAGATACAAAAAGTCACATATTATATGATTTCACATACATGAAATATCCCGAAGGGGTAAATCCATAGAGACAGTGGGCAGATTGGTGGGTGTCAGGGACTAAGGGGGAAAAGGATGGGGAGTAACTGCTTGATGGATACACTGGAAATGGAAGAGCAGAAACTTTGGAATCGAAATCTTGGTGCAGGTGGGGCCCAAAGTAAAAGCGTCAGAAAGAAGTTGCATGCACTACGTTTTAACGCATGTGAAGATACCTAATGGTCTGGGCAATGCTGATCACACTCTAGTTTCCTCCCTCTTTCCATCTTAACCCTCAATCAGTGGTCCAGTCTAATATAAGTAAATGGCACATTAGTCAAGGAAAGTTTAGTAATACCAATAAATGAAGTCAAATATTAATTTACTTGTGAGGATTCACAATGAAAATTTTTGGTCTCCCCTGAATGCCAGTTACTTACTATTTAATTAGATTTTCACATGTAAACAAAAAATACTTTAATATAAGCTACTAATTACCTATTTTTGGATTTAACTAGAAAGCGTATATGCAAACAAAACAACCAACTTAAATAGCATAGGGTTGATAATTTGATTAGTCGCTAATTAGCCTGAGTCTGCCTGAAATATCAGTTTTGATTACACTACTGATATTATATCCGTGACTGGATAATGATAATACAGTTAAGTCAATATCATACATGGGCGCCTGGGTGGCTCAGTTGGTTAAATGTTCAACTCTTGATTTTGCCTCATGTTGTTATCTCGCAGTTCATGAGATCAAGCCCCATGTGGGACACTGTGCTAACAGCACAGAGCCTGCTTGGGATTCTTTCTCTTTTCCCTCTCTCTCTGCCCCTCTCCCACTTGCACTGGCACATGCTCTCTCTCTCAAGATAAATAAATAAGAACTTTATATATATAAATATATATACATATAACAGAAACTTAATATCTATCTTTATGTATATCACTCAATATATATCAATATATATCATAGAAACTTACTCAATTTCTTGAAAATGTAAGAACAGATAGGGTAGGTGAATATAGCAAGCAATGATTTTGAAATAGGTAGTATCTGACTATTGCCATTTATATATACAAGGCTTATTTTGAGAAAGTGGTTTAAAGTGTCAGCGTCTTATACTGACAAGATATAGCACACACCAAAATCAGAAGTCTGAATACAATTTACTTACGACTATTGATTAATTCTGTGGAGTCTCACAGATAGGTCTTGGATATAACTGAAATATGTAAGAATCTCTGTACAAAATAATTTTAAGTTTAAAATGAATATGGCTAATAGCTTGTGTCCTTTCCTCCAAGTTCTTCTCAGATTGTGTATTTCAGAGAAAATGGGGACGTGATAACTCTTGAGAAGACACATTGTTTTTTCTACTCAAATATCGGAAAAGATGAAATGTTTGCATTTATTTTACAGAACACTTTCTCTACTTTGACCTATTTCTGCTCTTTCCACACCTATGATCTGTCTGATAATTCAACTGTATGTTACATTTAGACAAGATAATTTTAACTTTGTTGATTGTAGCTGTATATGTGGGAAATGGACTTCTTGATTATTTAAGAAACAAAATTTTAAAAAATATGTTTCAAGGTTCCAATGGGCATATTTTCTTCATAAATAGATAATAGATTACAGGAATATTTACTAATAAGTTTAAATCCTTATTTGGTTTATTTGTTTACCATAGATGTCATAATATAGTCAAATCAAGTATAGTCACTTCTGTAATAATGGTAATTAGATCATACATAATAAGTAAATAATAAATTCTTATGTGATAGAAATTAATTAGATTAGAATGAATGTAAAATTTATTCTAAAATAAGTGTGAAATCTATTGAATGATGGGATAGTTGTCTTAAACTACATGTTACTATTTTTAAAATATTTATTTTAGTTACAAAATAACATAGTTCTAAAACTTCATTTCTGAAGTTACCAATAAACTCTGTTCTCTTTGATTCCGAGGCCTAGAATTATTGAAGGAACAGTTTAGTGATATAGAAACATAGAAAATATTATCCAGATAATACAAAAAGGTTTGCCAAATCATGAAGTCAACAGGTCTATTCTTATATTTGCTTTCCAGTGAATTGGCTGTTACAGGATTTAAAATTCAGTGGTGTTTTGTAGCCTTTATGTTTCCATGTTCTTCTTTATTCATAGTGAAATTTATAATACACGGGGAAACAATTTTGTTGAAATACATATCCTGGTTACTACCAAATACCAAATTTGTGACTCAGATATCATGAAATTTTTCACACAGCAAAATTATCTATGTAAGTCAAACCTTGTTAATAGAAATTAAATAAATTTTTTTTTCAACATTTATTTATTTTTGGGACAGAGACAGAGCATGAACGGGGGAGGGGCAGAGAGAGAGGGAGACACAGAATCGGAAACAGGCTCCAGGCTCTGAGCCATCAGCCCAGAGCCTGACGTGGGGCTCAAACTCAGGGACCGCGAGATCGTGACCTGGCTGAAGTCGGACGTTTAACCGACTGTGCCACCCAGGCGCCCCTAAATTAAATAAAATTTTAAAATGGAATGATTTTTAGAAAATGATTAAAACTTTACTCTCAAATGAGAACATATATTTTTTCTGAAGATACTTAGAGGCTGTAAGCTTCAATGGTTTGGAATGAGTTCTAATATCAAACTTATTTCTCCTCACCGTACACAGGAGGATGAATTATAAAGAGTGTGGTCAAGAATAGATTTCTGCTTTGGCCTGATTTTTTTTTTCCTGAACATTCTCAAAACCTAGCAGGATATTGCGTGTTGCTTTTTCCCTTTACCTTTGTATCCTATACGCACAAAATAAAAGGAAAAAAAAAAACCTTAATTTTTACATAAAAAACACCTAGTCTTTTTAAATGATATTATTATCTACTGAAATATAAGAAAGACTTGTTTTCCTCCAAATTATTATTTGAAATGTTTGTTTCTTGTATTACTTGTTAATGGGAATGATAGTAGGATTTATAGTAACTTATTCATATTTCCATTCTCTCTCTCTCTCTCTCTCTCTCTCTCTCCCTCTCCCCCCCTCCACTGCATGCTTTGTCTCGATATTTCTATGTGGTTTTACAATTTTATTTTCTCTTCTACCATCCCTTTTCCACGTGAACTATATATTTTTTTTCTCTCTATGGCAGTAAAGGGAAGGGCATTTTAACCTCTTTGGGATCAAAGAGTCCTTTTTTCCTTTGAATTCATATGAAAACTGATTCCCTGCTGTGCAGTGTTATGAAGCTTCCATTGAAAATCCATTAAACATCTCCTTAGGAGCTAGGAAAGCGATGAGTTTGCCATTTAGATTATTTCATATCCATATTCCCTTGGGCCATATTATACTTGAACTTCTGCTGTACTTTTCCTTTCAAATCTAAGTAAAACTAGAAATCTTTAAGAAACTTCAAAAAAGAGAGAAAGATAACTCAAACAGTTCATTTATTCTTGCTCTTCTAGTATTTTCCTGATAATCTTTAAAACTTGAAAGGTTTTATCAGTTCAAGATGATTCCTCTTTAGATGGGTAGATAAATGGAAAGATGGCTGGCTGCTATTTCTAACTTCCTTAGTAGAAATTGTATTGATTCTAAGGCTGTATGAGCTATGATGGAAAATTAGTGTGACAAGAGAAGAAATGAGGTTTGTTTGAACAGATGTGAAAACTAGAGATTAATTTACCATTAATATATCTTAAATTATAAATTTTCTTAATCTGGCCCTAACCCATGTATATTTATTTCTATAGCCTCGAACTCTTACATTATTCTGCTTGTCACACACAAATTATTTAAAATTATTTTTACATAAGAATTGTTACAGACCAAATAAAAGTTAAATAGAACATTCTACTTTATTTTTTTTTTATTTTTTTTAAATGTTTATTTATTTTTGAGACAGAGAGAGACAGAGCATGAATGGTGGAAGGGCAGGGAAAGAGGGAGACACAGAATCGGAAGCAGGCTCCAGGCTCTGAGCCATCAGCCCAGAGCCTGACGCGGGGCTCGAACTCACGGACCGCGTGATCGTGACCCGGGTGAAGTCGGACGCTTAACCCACTGAGCCACCCAGGCGCCCCAAGAACATTCTACTTTAAAGGGAATTTGTTTTTTAATTGATGGATACTAAGTACATAGTTGTGCAACTTCAAAATTTATTTTTATTTGTTTTAATTATTTTTATTTTTTTTTAATTTATTTATTTTTGAGAGGGATCCTGCTTGTCTGCACGCAAATACGTGTGTGAGGAGGGGAGGGACAGAGAGAGAGGTGAACAGAGGATCTGAAGCAGGCTCTCCACTGATAAGCACAGAGCCTGATGCTGGTGTTGAACTCACCAACAGTGAGATCCTGACCTGAGCTGAAGTCAGAAGCTTAACCAACTGGGCCACTCAGGCACCCATCAAAAAAATTTTTTAATATATTATTTTTAGAACTCCATTGGGTTGTAAAGCCTGGGTGCTAACCATTGCTAAAATGGTCTACCAATATCTTTTTGCAAAGTAAATATGAGCATGGTAAGTAGAGGACCTGTGGTTCAGTTCCATCTTCTAAAGACTTTGGAAGTTATCACTTACATCCTTACAGCAAGAAAAAGCTGGAAAAACTGAAATTTAAGGACATTTTGAGACTTCTCAAAGAACTAAGTTACAGGCCAAACTTCTACTTCAAAATCTGGAAACAGAGGTGCATCCAGAGGCACAGCCAAAATGTGCAGGTCTGGAGCAGAAATTGCTGAGGCAAAATAAAGGAAAGGGATATTTAAATAATATTATGATTACTAATATTATGATAATTTCGATAAGTCATTGAAAACTGACTGTTGCTTAGCATCAGAGTAAGAAATTCCTTTGGACCAAAACCACAGATTCGTGGGGTTTACACATTCAAGAAGCCTACCAGGTTCTCACTCAGAAGATTTGAAAAAGGGCCTTCCTAGCGCATTCATTGTAAAATACTGCAAGAGCCTTCTCTGTGACAGAGGTCCATTCCTCAGGACAAAAGACTTTACCAGAGCCTAATCTCAGCTGGGACATGGGCATTTCTCCTATCCCAGCCTGCTCAGGATTTCTGGTTTTACCAAATGGGGGTCAACTATTATCAAGATTTCAAAGAAGAGAGTATGAGTAGGTGGAAAGGGATACTACACCATTGGAGAAACACTCATGAGGGTCACAGGCCCCAGACCCAGTCTTATTAAAACAGTGAAATTTATCTGAAGTTTATAAAGCACTTCCCTTTCTCTGCACCATACCATACAACAAATAGGGTCCAGTGTAATAACGGTGGATTATAATGAATCGAGCTGCAAGACAGACTCTCCGAGGTGGAGAGCTCAGTCTAGCCAGGGTCAAGAGATAAGACACAAATAAATAATACTAGAAGAATTTAAAGACTGTCACCTATAACTACTTTAAACATTAAAATGAACCCAAATCCTAGAAGTCTATTTCACACAAAGCTTATCTTATCAGTAATTGATACAACAGGTCTATTTTTTGTTTCGACAGAAAATTACAAAGCATGCCATCTACCCAGAATAAAACCACGATCTAAAGAGCAAAGCATTCATGAAAACTGTATTCATGTATGATATAGATCTTGGAATTATCAAAAAGGAGATTTAAAATAAGGGATTAATATATTAAAAGATTCTAGGGGCGCCTGGGTGGCGCAGTCGGTTAAGCGTCCGACTTCAGCCAGGTCACGATCTCGCGTCCGTGAGTTCGAGCCCCGCGTCGAGCTCTGGGCTGATGGCTTGGAGCCTGGAGCCTGTTTCCAATTCTGTGTCTCCCTCTCTCTCTGCCCCTCCCCCGTTCATGCTCTGTCTCTCTCTGTCCCAAAAATAAATAAAAAACGTTGAAAAAAAATTAAAAAAAAAAAGATTCTAAGGAAAAAAAACTGCACATAACAGTAGATGGATAATATGGGGCGCCTATTTGGCTCAGCGCCCAACTTGGGCTCAGGTCATGATCTCGCAGTTCATGAGTTATCGGGCTTTGTGCTGACAGCTCGGAGCCTGGAGCCTGTTTTGGATTCTGTGTGTGTGTTTCTCTCTGCCCTCGCTTACTTGCACTCTGTCTCTCTCTCTCTCAAAATAAATAAGTATTAAAAAAAATAATAGAATGGGCAATGTAAACAGATATCAAACCTCTAATAAGGAGTCAAAAACAAATGTTAGAAAGCAAAATTAACAGAAATGAAGAGTGTTTCAATGTACTCATCAGGAGACTCAGTGTGGTCAAAGAATGTTCAGAGATGTTGTAGACTAAGTGAACAGCTACTTTCCAAACTGAAATATGAGGAGAAAAAAGAAGAAAAGAACAGAGCAAAACATCCAAGAGCTATGGAGCAATTACAAAAGATGTTACATATACATAATTGGAATGATTTGAAGGAGAAAAGAAAGAGCAGCAAAAATACTTCAAGTAGTAATGATTGTGAACTTGCCAAAATTAAGGACAGACATGAAACCACAGATTTAGGAGCTCAGAGAATACCATTCAGGATAAATGCTAAAGAAGTGTTTTTGGTTTTTTTTCCTTTTACTTAAAAAAAAAGCCCTCATACCTATGCAGATTATATTCAAATTGTAAGATACCAAAGACAAAGGGAAATTCTTGAAAAGAGACAGAAAGAAAAACTTTATCAGTGAAGAACAAAAATAATAATTACAGCCAACATCTATTCAGAAATCATTCAAGCAAGAAGATAATAAAGTGAAACACTTTAAAGTATTGAAAAGAACAACTATAAACCTCAAAGTCTGTATCCAGTGAAATTACCTTTCAAAAATAAAGGACAAAAAGACTTTCTCAGACAAACAAAACTGAAGGAGGTCATTGTCAGCAGACGTTGCAAGAAATGTCAAACTGAGTTCTTCAGGCAGAAAAAAAGGATTATAGGTCAGAAACTTGAATCTATGTGAATAAAAAAAGAGCATTAGCAAGGCATGAATGAAGGCAAATAAAATATTTTATTTTTCTCATTCTTATTGAATTAAAACAAACAAATATTTGTTCAAAGTAATAATAGTAATACAGTGGACGATACTAGCATATGCTTAAATAAAAATAATAAAACAGTATCGTGAGTAGTGTGAGGGGCGAATTGTGAAGTCTGTTATAAGGCACCTGCATTACACGGATACTATTAGTTGAATGTGGACTTCCAATGGCTTAAGATATATATTTTAAACTCTAGGACAGTTTCTAAAAATCTTTAAAAATATAGATATGACAGAAAATATATTTTAAAAAGATATCAGGGTTTGAAGGCCCACATTCACCCCAATGTTTATAGCAGCATTATCAACAGTAGCCAAATTATGGAAAGAGCCCAGATGCTGATCAACACATGAATGGATAAAAAAGATGTGGTATATATCTATACAGATATATTGATGTTTCGATTAATATAGTTGGATGTTATTCAGCCATTAAAAATAATGAAATCTTGGGGTGCCTGGGTGGTTCAGTTGGTTAAGTGTCTGACTTTGGCTCAGGTCATGGTCTCACAGTTTGTGGGTTCGAGCCCCGTGTTGGGCTCTGTGCTGGCAGCTCAAGCCTGGAGCCTGCTTCAGATTCTGTGTCTTCCTCTCTCTCTGCCCCTCCCCCGCTCATGTTCTGCCTCTCTCTGTCTCAAAAATCAATAAAACATTGAAAAAAAACATTGAAAAACCATTTTAAAAAAAGAATGAAATCTTGCCATTTGCAATGACACAAAGCTAGATTGTATTATGCTAAGCAAAATAAGTCAGAGAAAGACAAATACCGTATGATTTCACTCCTGTGTGGAATTTAAGACACAAAACATGAACATATGAGGAGGGGTAAAAAAAGAGAGAGGGAAGCGAACCATAAGAGACTCTTCACTATAGAGAACAAACTGAGGTTTGATGGAGAAGAGAGATGGGTGGGGGAATGAGCTAGAAGAGAGATGGGAATTAAGCAGGGCCCTTGTCTTGTGCACTGGGTGTTTGTTATACGTAAGCAATGAATCACTCAATCCTACACCTGAAACTGATAGTACATTATATGTTAACTAACTAGAGTTTAAATAACAATTTGAAAAATACAAAATAAAATAAAATAGATACCAGGAACACAAATGCAGCAAGTAGAAAACAGTTACAGACATTGTGGAAATTAGCCTAACCGAGCCAATAATCAGTTTAAATGTAAATAATACAAATGCAATTAAAGTTAAGGATTCTAAGAATAGATTTAAAAGCATCCAACTTGTTTTAACTATTTTAATTTTAAATATATATACATATATGTATGTACATATACTCAAAAAGGTTAAAGGAATGGAGAAAGATAGACCATGCTAATAGGAACTGAAAGGACTTTGGCGTGTAATAATATAGTAATACTGTTGTATGGTAACAAATGGTAGCTACACTTTTTGTGGGTGAGCATAGTCAAATTCATAATTGTTGAGTCACTAATGACAACTATACTTCAATAAAAAAAAAGGAAGCTGGAGTGGCTATATTACTTTCACACAAAGCCGACCTCAGTATAAGGGAGATTACAGGAATATAAGAAACATTAAACAATAATAAATTTGTCACTTCTCCGGGAAGACATACAATCGTAAATGTGTACACGCTTACCAACAGACCATCACAATATGAGACAAAAACTGAGAGAATTTTAAGAAAAAAAGAAAAAAAGAAAAATCTACTATTATACTGGAATACCACCTCACCCTTCTGTAATTGACAAATCAAACAGAAAGAAAATAAATATTTAGATGACCCAAACACTTCTAACAATTATGTTTGAACTGACAATTACAGAATAATCCATCCAACAAGAGCAGAATATACATTCTTCCCAAGTTCTCTTGGAACAATCACCAAATTAAGCCAACGGAATGAAACTGTATATCAGTAATGGAAATCCAGAAAATCATCAAATACTTGGAAATTAAATAACAATATTATTTTTAAAAACATGGATCAGAGAAAAGTCCCAAGATATTTTTTTAAATTTTGAATCAATAGAAATATAACTTATGAAAGTTTGTGGGGTACAGTGAAAACAATGCATAAAAAAAATCATAGCCTTAAAGGTATCTATACTAGATCTAATATAAATAACTTAAGATTCCGCTTTAGGGAAACTAGAGAAAGAAGAACAATTTAAACCTAAAGCAAGCAAAAAAAAAAGCATAATAAAAATTAGGACAGAATTGAATAAAATTGAAAACAGTGGGAAAAATTAAAGAAACCAAAAACTGTTTCATTTTTAAAAATCAATGAAATTGATATGCTTCTACGCAGGCTAAATAAGAAGGAGAAGATAAAAATTACCAATATCATAAAAGAAAGAACGGTCATTATGTGTGATCCCATAGACATTAAAAGGGTATTAAAAATACTATGAAAAACTAAATGTTCACAAATTTTATGACTTGTTTGAAATGGACCAACTGCTAGAAAGACAAAACTACCAAAAACACAAAAAAGGAATAGATAATCCTAACAGACCCATAATTATTAAACAAACTGAATTAACAATTAATCACCTAAATAAGAAAGCAACCAAGCTAATGGTTTCACTGATGAATTCTGCCAAATATTTAAGGAAAAAAATAGAGCAATTTTCTGGATTTTTTTTTTAGAAATTAGAAACAGAAGAAATACTTCTAACTCATTGAAAAGAAAGCTGAAGTAGCTTTATTAGGTTCGTACAAAACTAACTTCAGAACAAAGATTTTCAAGGATAAAAGGGCATTATATAATGATAAGTGTATCAATTCTCCAAGAAGATATTCTAGGGCAGCATTTCCCTAAAATTAAAAATAGCTAAATATGTTACAAAAGAAACTACAGCCCAGTATCTCTTAGGAATAGTACGTGCAAAATTCTTCAACAGAATATTAGAAAATTTAATCCAACAATGCATGGAAAGAGTCACACACCACAGGCAAACATGCTATATTACAGGTATGCAAAGCTGGCTTCACATTTGAAAATCACTCAGTGTAAGCCAACGCATCATCAAGCTAAAGAAGAAAAATCATATGATCATAATAACTGATGCAACAAATATTGGACAAAAACCAACATCCTTTTGTGATAAAAAATATGTCAGCAAACTAGGAATATAAAAGAACTTCCTCAATTTCGTAAAGAACATCTACAGAAAACCTTACAGTTGACATCGTATTTTATGATGAGAAACTGTTTCCCCCCTGAGGTGAAGAACAAAAAAAATGTGTCTGCTCTTACCACTTTCATTTCAACAATATAGTGGAATCCTAGCTAGTGCAATAAATAAGAAAAAGAAATACAGTATACAGTTTGGAAGTGGATAAATAAATCAATAAATAAAACTATTTATTTGCAGATAGTGTGCTTGTATATGTAAAAATCCTTAAGAATCTATTAAAAAACATGCCTGGAGCTATCAAATCAAATGAGTATAGCTTCATTTCTGGTTTGCAGATGTCTCTCTTCTTGCTGTGTCCTTACATGGAAGAGATGGAGAGACAGAGAGAGAGAAAGACCACTCCTTAGTATCTTCCCCCTGCTTTTTTTTTTTTAATGTAATTTCAGTTGACATACAGTACAAGTTTGATTTCAGGAGTAGGATTCAGTGATCCATCACTTAATACAACATCCAGGGCTAGTCAAAAGTGCCCTCCTTAGTGCCCTTCACCCATCTACCCCATCTCCCTCCATCAACCTGCAATTTGTTCTCTATCATTAAAGAATGTCTCGTGGTTTGTTTCCCTCTCTTCTCTTCCCCCCTTTCCCATATATTTATCTGTTTTGTTTATTAAATTCCACATATGAGTGAAATCATATGGTATTTGTCTTTCTCTGACTTATTTCACTTAACATAGTACATTCTACCTCCATCCACATTATAGTAGATGGCAAGATTTCATTCTTTTTTTAAGGCTGGGTAATATTCCATTGTATATTTATACCACAACTTTTGTGTCCATTAATCAGTCAATGGACATTTGGGCTCTGTCCATAGTTTAGCTACTGTTGATAATGCTGCTGCTATAAACACTGGGGTGCATGTACCCCTTCAAATCTGTATTTTTGTATCCTTTGGGTAAATACCTAATAGTGCAATTGCTGGATTGTAAGTAGTTCTATTTTTAGTTTCTTGAGGAATCTCCATACTGTTCTTCAGAGTGGCTGCACCAGTTTGCATTCCCACCAACAAGGCAAGAGGGTTCCCTTTTCTCTACATTCTCTCCAACACCTGTCGTTTCTTGTGTTGTTAGTCTCAGCCATTCTAAGGGTGCCAGGGTGTCTCCGTCAGTTAAGCATCTGACCTCACTTCAGGTCATGATCTCAGGGTCTGTGAGTTTGAGTCCAGTCTCAGGATCTGTGAGGAGAGCTCAGAGCCTGGAGCCTGTTTCAGATTCTGTGTCTCCCTCTCTCTCTCCCTCTCCCTCCACGACTGACTCTCTCTCTCTCTCTCTCTCTCTCTCTCTCTCTCTCTCAAAAATAAATAAATATTAAAGAAAAAATTTTAATTTCAGCCGTTCTGATAGGTGTGAGGTGATATCTCATAGTGGGTTTGATTTGTATTTCTCTGATAATGAGTGATGTTGAGCATCTTTTCATGTATCTGTTAGCCATCTGGCTATCTTCTTTGGGAAAAAAAAATGTCTATTCATGCCTTCTACCCATTTCTTAACTAGGTTATTTGTTTTTTTGTGTGTTGAGTTTGATAAATCCCTTATAGATTTTGGATCCTAACCTTTTATTAGATATGTTGTTTGTAAATATCCCCTGTCATTCCCCAGGCTGCCTTTTAGTTTTATTGACCTAATATCTCTTTTTCAAGGACACTAATCCTATTAGGTTAGGGTTCCACCCTTCTGGCCTCATTTAACCTTAATTGTCTTCATAAAGGTCATATCTTCAAATAAAATCACCTTGAGGATTGAGGCATCTACATATGAATTATTAGAAAAACACATTCTACTCATAACAATCATCAGTGAAAGACAAATATTTGAAATTCTAAAATATAATTTGTAATAGAACCAAAATAACAAGATACAAAGGTATAAATCTAACAAAATATGTATAGAATATGTATATAGAAAACTAAAATATTGATGAAAGGAATCAAAGAATATCTAAATGATAAGTAGATAGTCTATGTTCATGGATTAGAAGACTCACTTTTGTTAAGATAATGGTTCTTTCTAATTTTATTTTATTTTTTTAATGTTTATTTATTTATTTTGAGAGAGTGGGGAGAGAGTGTGTGAGCGAGCATGGGGCAGAGAGAGAGGCTCTGTGCCGATAGCAGAAAGTGGAGCTGAATCCCACAAACCTGATCCCCAAATCATGACCTTACCCAAAATGAAGAGCTGAACACTTAGCCAAAGGAGCCACCCAGGCACCCCTCTAATTTTATCTATACATTCAATGTTATAGCAATTAAGCTGATTTATTCCTAGTTCGGAAGGTAGGTTTCATATCTGAAAATTATTCTCTGTAAACTGCACCTAGAGGCTAAGGAATAATATAAATTGATGGTAAAAATTTATTTGGTAAAACTCAATACGCACTTGTGGTTAAAAAACAAACAACAAACCAAAACTTTAACACACTATTTTGCAGATATTAAAACAAAACAAATAACAACAACAATAACAAAACTGGTTCTAAAGTTCATATGGAAAAGCAAAGACCTAGAATGAAGGTTGAAGAACTTACACTAATTAATTTTCACACCTATGATAGTAAAACTATAGTAACCAATAAATAATCCCACTCAAATACTGCCAACTAGTCTTTGACAAAGGCACAAATGAAATGTTGCTGGAACAACTGGACATCCATGTGCAAAAAAAGAACCTAGACACAGACCACAGACTTTCATAAAAATGAATTAAAAATGGATGATACAGGAGCGCCTGGGTGGCTCAGTCAGTTAAGTGTCCAACTTCGGCTCAGGTCATGATCTCGTGGTTCGTGAGTTCAAGCCCCGAGTCAGGCTCTGTGCTGACAGCTCAGAGCCTGGAGCCTGTTTCAGATTCTGTGTCTCCCTCTCTCTCTGCCCTTCCCCCACTCATGCTCTGTCTCTCTCTCTGGCTCTCTCAAAAAGAAACATTAAAAAAATTTTTAATTGGATGATACATTAAATGTAACATCAAAACTGTCAAATTTTTAAACAAAACAAAACAAAAAAAACAAGAGAATTTGTATCTTGGGGTTTGGTGTTGTGTTCTCAGATATAACACCAAAAGCAAGATCCAATAAAACAAAATAAGTTGGACTTGGTAAAATTAAATACTTCTGCTCTATTAAACACACTGTTAAAAGAATGAAGGATGAGCCAAGACTGGGAGAAAATATTTGCAAACACATATTTCATAAAAGACATGAATCAAAAATATTACAAAGAACTCTTAAAACTCAGCAAGAAAACAAACAACCCAATTTAAAAAATGGGCCAAAGAGCTGAATAAACACCGCATCAAAGAAGATATAAATAGCAAATAAGCAGAGGAACAGATGCTAACCATCAATGTCTTTAGAGAAATGCAAAGCAATACAACAATGTGATGCCACTGCACATTTGATAGATGGTTTAAAAGAAGAAGAAGAAGAAGAAGAAGAAGAAGAATATTCACTTTCAAGAATACCAAGCAACAGTAACTCTCATTTATTGTTGATGGAAATGCAAAAAAGTGCAACTTCTTTGGAAGACAGTTGGAAATTGCTTATAAAGTTAAACATAACACTATCATACAATCTGATGGTTGTACTCTTAGATACTTTTCCGAATGGTTTGAATACTTAAACGTACAGTAAAACATGCACACAAATATTTATAGCAGCTCTATTCAAAATTGCCAAGCATGGAAGCAGTCACTATTTCTTTCAATAAGTGAATGGGTAAACAGGTATGGTATATTCACAAATAGAATATTATTCAGCAATAAAACAGGAATGACTTAATAAGCCACACAAGATGGATGAATCTTAAATGCACATTGCTTAGTGAAAGAAGCCGATCAGAAATGCTACTTAATGCATAAGTCCCTTTTTTCTAACATTCTGGAAAAGTCAAAACTATAGAGCTGGTAAACATATCCAAGTTTGCCATGGATTTGGGATGGGAGGTATTGACTAGGCGAAGCATACTATAATTTTATGGCATTTAAATTGTTGTGAATGATACTGTAATGGTAGTAGACATGGCACCATGTATTTGCTAAAAGTCATAAAACTTTACAGCACAAGGATTAGACCTTAATGTATGCAAATTAAAAAAAAATCATTTCAGAGGTGAGGGGGTCACAGGATGGAATGTAGGATGTAGCCGAAGATTTAACTGGATAATAAATGTGTGAAACACCCTCACTGAAGGAGATAGGGGAAAAGAAGCTGACCTAAGTAATTTTGGAAATAAGTGAAGTGTGTAAGGTTACATACAAAGGGAATAGTATATAAACGCTGTACTCTAGGTGAGTTGATAAAATGGTTTCCCATGGAGGTCAGCATTGACAATTCTGAAATCACTAAACAGGCACAATGGAATTGAACCGTTAAGTAAAAAGATCAGCTAGTTTTCTTGGTTTGAGGGGTTAGAGCAAGAGGATGATGAAATTATCTACGTGATAATGGATTCGATTCAGATGAATCAGTATGAGCTCGTGAGTAACTTAATATAGACATGGATGAATACATATAGAAATATTTATAGATACGTGTATATTCATGGGTTAGCACACACACATGTATTTCTTTGCTCTAGCATCCGAGATTATCTATAAGCAACAATAATCCTAATACCTGCATCTTGGTTTTTAATATTATTCTTCAATAAAAGGAACTTGGGTTTCTTGGAGAAATGACTGATTCCAGAACTGAGGCAGTAAATATGTAAAATGAGCCTGGTGCGCCTTTGTAGTGCCAGAAACTAAGCCAGCATTTGGAAAAACCACAGGGGAATGTCAAGAAGACACAGGGGTCAACTAAATGAGCTTGTGGTTGGTAAAGTTTCCGTTAAACATCTGAATTCAATCTAAATAGGTGTTAATATATTTGAAATTTGAATATAAAAGAAAAAGTGGAATCTTCCAGTGAAATATATGCTACCATAATGATAATGTATTAGTAGTAATAATAAATAGTAGTATTATAACCATTTATTAATGGAAGTTATTGAATTACCAGAAAACAATAACGGATGAAAATAAAGAGCTTAGGCACAGCCATAAAATATGAAGAATTCACTTAGTAAAATTTAAAATAGCAAATATATCTTTTGAAACATGTATTTCTCTCAAACATCACTTACACAAAGCTAACATAGAAATAGATACATAGACAGATGATAGATCTAGATGGATAAATAGTATATTTTCTGAAATTTCTGTGTAGTGGAGTGAAGAAAGAAATGTGGAGTGAACAAAGAAATGCGGCTACCATTTTTCACATGCCTCTTCTCCCAGCCTGAACTCTTTATCTTCCCTTATTGATGGCTCTTAGTATTTTGGAATAACATACCATAAAGCAGAAATTATTTAACTGATAGATTCTTAAGACAGAAACTCTCATTTGGAACACGGGGAATGAGGGAGAAAGACATTTAGGTTTTGTTTGCATTTAAACATGAAATTGTCAGGTATAATACATTTGATCAAGTTGTTCTTGAACTGGCTGGATAAGTTTTCAGCTCCTTCTCAGAAATAATGTCTTGAAGTAAAAAAATAAATAAAGTTGTTTCAGGACAATAAACGTATATTATTTTTCTGCCAAGTTTGAAGATTCAGCTATATAAAAATGATAGACCATAGCTTTATATTTTACTCAGGTGAGTAACATAGCAGAAAACAAAGTTTAATTCCTGGGATCTGTGAGATTACTTTTTCTCTTTAATATGGATGCATACATATTTGTTAGCGAATTTTGACAAGTAACGCATTCATCTATTTTTGAAAGCTATAGCTTTGAGATTCTTTTCTATTCTGGTTGTTCTTTCTAGATGTTCTGTCCTGTTCTCTACAAAGTGCATTGTATTTCCCTTAAAAAATGTCAGACATAGGAGTGTGGCTATGATTCTTAGTCCTTACACCAGTATTTTACCATTTTGCTTTGCTTTGTTCCATTTTGTTTTACTGCAGCTATGAAACTGTAGTAGCTCACAAGCAAAGCCATTGTTTCATCTTTCCTACCTTAAATTTGTGCCATTTTAAAAATGCCATGCTTGAAATTAATTTATAAACTTGTGTTTTTTATGGCTGAATAGGTGAAAATATTTTTCCAAGCTTAAGGCTGGTAGAGAAAAGTACATTAAGAAAACATTGAATAGCTGTATTCCATGAATAGAGATAGAGTAGACGTTTGATTCCTCCTTCCAATTGTTCTCAGAGGAGGAACACTGACCTTCGACACTCCATAATTTACTCTCAATAGACTATTTAGCAACATAAACATCTACATTTGTTGTTGATTTTTTTCCTGTCAGAAGTTGTTTAGAGTGTCCTTCCTCCCTTTGGACATAAAGTGCTCATTCATTATATGTGTTTCCATTTCTGAACAAAATTCAACATTTGGTTAAAGCACTTCTGGGACTCATACTACTAAGTTTCTTGAATTAGGTGTACTAAAAAAAAAAGTACATAGTTGTCATGTTTTCTTTCCCTATAAACATAGACTTTATTTTGCTATTTGTAGCAATGCACTTTTTTCCATCTAAGACAAAAAACAAATGTAAGAGGCAGTGGAGTGAAGGGCATATTTAAGAAATGTGAAGTTTTAATAGTTATTTTTTAAATGCCATGAGATTTGTGATTGTTTTTATGATAGTATATTTTTATATCTTTATGGAAACTCTTTATTTCACTGTGCTGTGTCCTTCTTACTGATATGTGTTCAGAAAAAATCTGACAAGTATACATGAAATAGGTTATATAACAGGACAGAAAATACAGAAATTCGCCAAAAAATTATAAAGAAAGAAAAAAAAACAGTATAAGGCATCAAATAACTGTAGATTCCATCCTAGAAAGCCTGACAGAAGTTAATCTGTCAAGTGTCTGTTTTAAAAGTTTATTTTAATATAAAGTGAAGCTAGAATTCTAGTCAAACTAAACTAGCAAATACATATTTTGAAATAAAAATATCTGTCAAACTCTGGGTACAAGGTGTAAAGAAAACAATTCAGTGAGAAAATCAAAATGAACTCAATTTTTAGATGTGAAAAGCTAGTTATGTGCTATTGAAAAGATACGTGATAATTGTGCTATTGAAAAAGAATTCCATTTGTTTCTAAAATCAATAGCTTTATAATCATGATTGTTTTATAAGATTTTTAAATCATAACTTTGAATAAACATGATTACAACCAAATTTAATTAAGATTTTTCAGCATCTTTGCTACTATCTGTATAATAGAAAAATAAAGAAGTGCTTAAGTAGTTGATTGGAGCAAATTTTAAATGTTGCTGTGGTGTCCAACTCAAACTGAATGTGTGATTGCTGTGATTTGAATAAGTAATAGGCTCATAGGAAAAAAAATTCCAAAATTTCTAGATTAGATGGGTAGACTTTTGATAATTTTGGTTATTCACCAAAATAAGCAATGGTGGTGACAGAAGTCTAGTTTTTGACAGAGGTGGAAATATGATGAGTGAATTTAATAAGATTTGGGTAGTTTTTATACAACCAGATGGAAAACTTCAATAGACATTTCAAGAAAGTTGTCTGTACTGGAGAAGGGGCTATTGTATTTATGGATAAGAATAAGTAGGCCAAACTGAGTAGAGGTTAAGAAATGGAAATGTACATTTAAGGGCTCTATAAGAAATGCTAGTGATGTTTAAATAGAAATGGGAACATTGGGGCACCTGGGTGGCTCAATCGGTTGAACATCTGACTTTAGCTCAGGTCATGATCTTACTGTTCATGGGTTTGAGCCCTACATTGGGCTCTGTGCTGACAGCTCAGAGCTTGAAGCCTTCTTCAGATTCTGTGTCTCCCTCTGTCTCTACCCTTCCCCAACTCATTCTCTCTCTCTCTCTCTCTCAAAAATAAATAAACATTAACAAATATTAAATAGAAATGGGAAAAGAATATGGTTTGGGAGGCCAAGGAAGGAGAAGAATAATTTAAAAATATTTTCAATAATGTTAATTGCTGGAAAAATCAACCAAGACTTTATGCTACTCACAATATAATATAATGAATAATGACTAATAGATCTTGTTTTTAGATGACCTTAGCAAGAGGTGATGTCTGAGAAGTGAAAACACACAATATATGAGGCCTAATAGGAAGATGACGACATAAAAGCAAGTACTAAAAGCAGACATTATTTTTAGAATATTGGCTATGAAAGAAAGGAGTGTGTGATTTCTGAGTTCATGAATGGATTTTTAAGATGGAATTTATACAAATCGTCATGATAGTGTATTGATACATTAATCCATTTTAGTCTGTTTATAAAATCAGTTTAAATGTTAAAATGTTGGATAAACATCAATTTCCTTAATGTTTTCTCTTTCCTACATTAAACCATAAGAAGAAGAAGAAGAAGAAGAAGAAGAAGAAGAAGAAAAAGAAGAAGTAGAAGAAGGAGGAGGAAGAGGAGGAGGAGGAGAGGGAGGAGAAGGAGATGGAAATGACATGACAAACAATTATCCTTATTGAGCAATACACTTCTATAAGCCAACTTTACCCTACCACTATACAACTCCAGGAAGTCAATTTTTCTCAATGTGTGGTCAACTGACTACTGTCATCAAGAACATTTGGAAACTTGTTACAAACATATATCCCTGGGTATCCATTAAAGGAAAATAAAATATCTTTTTTTAAAAGAAACCCAAAGTTGTCCTAAAGTTACATTTCATTCTAAGTTAAAAAAAAGACAAGAAAAAGAAAAAAAGAAACCCAAAGTAATATTTATGGTAAGGAAGGTAAGGCGAATAATATATCATGGAATAGGAGTTTGAAGCAGTGGGGCTAAGGAATCTCTATTTGAATCAGTAACACAGAGTTTTAGAAGTTTTGATGTTTTTGTCAGTATCAATTTTCTTCTCACAATACTGGTTGGTGCAGGGGAAGTGGTAAAGTATATCTTTAAATGCCTATTCTAGTTCTAAAATCTTAAGCTGATGCAAAATACATGAAATACAGACATTGCTTAAATTCCAAAATAATGATTATAGGAATAATTATTTTAGATTAGGTCTGAAAATGTCTTATTCCTACTTCTTTGCCATTTCTTGTTCTCCTTTCATTATCATGATAGTTTTTATTTTAAAAACATCTGAGGAGGGATTCTGAGAAGATGGCGGCGTAAGAGGATGCTGGGCTCACCGCGCGTCCTGCTGATCACTTAGATTCCACTTACACCTGCCTAACTAACCCAGAAAACCACCAGAAGACTAGCAGAACGGAGTCTCCGGAGCCAAGCGCAGATGAGAGGCCCACGGAAGAGGGTAGGAAGGGCAGAGAGTCGGTGCCTGCTGCACGGACCGGCGGGAGGGACCAGGGCGGAAGGGTGGCCCGCAGCAGAGCAGAGCCCCCCGAGTCTGGCTTGCAAAAGCAGAGGGGCCCGACGGAGTGTGTTCCGACAGCAAGCACGACTTAGCATCTGGGAGGTCATAAGTTAACAGCTCTGCTGGAAAAGCCGGAAGGCCAGAGGACAAAGGGAGGGAGAGTTGCTGAGCCCCCGGACAACAGAGCTCAGTTTGTTGGGGAACAAAGGCGCTCGCCAGCACCATCTCCCTCGCCCATCCCCCAGCCAAAATCCCAAAGAGAACCAGTTCCTGCCAGGGAACTTGCTTGCTCCGCGCAAATACCCAACACTGTGCTTCTGCGGAGCCAGCAGATCCCCGGCAGCGGGTCTGACTCCCTCCCGCTGCCACAGGGCCCCTCCTGAAGTGGATAACCTAAGGAAAAGCAAACTAAGTCTGCCCCTCCTGCCCCCGTGCACCTTGCCTACCCACCCCAGCTAATAGGCCAGATCCCCAGCACCACAAGCCTGGCAGTGTGCAAGTAGCCCAGACGGGCCACGCCACCCCACAGTGAATCCCACCCCTAGGAGAGGGGAAGAGAAGGCACACACCAGTCTGGCTGTGGCCCCAGCAGTGGTCTGGGGGCAGACAGCAAGACTGACTGCAGCCCCACCCACCAACTTGAATTATACACCACAGCACAGGGGAAGTGCCCTGCAGGTCCTCACCACTCCAGGAACTATCCAAAATGACCAAACGGAAGAATTCCCCTCAGAAGAATCTCCAGGAAATAACAACAGCTAATGAACTGATCAAAAAGGATTTAAATAATATAACAGAAAGTGAATTTAGAATAATAGTCATAAAATTAATCCCTGGGCTTGAAAACAGTATAGAGGACAGCAGAGAATCTCTTGCTACAGAGATCAAGGGACTAAGGAACAGTCACGAGGAGCTGAAAAGCGCTTTAAACGAAATGCAAAGCAAAATGGAAACGATGACAGCTCGGATTGAGAGGCAGAGGAGAGAATAGGTGAACTAGAAGATAAAGTTATGGAAAAAGAGGAAGCTGAGAGAAAGAGAGATAAAAAAAATCCAGGAGTATGAGGGGAAAATTAGAGAACTAAGTGATACACTAAAAAGAAATAATATAGGCATATTTGGTATCCCAGAGGAGGAAGAGAGAGGGAAAGGTGCTGAAGGGGTACTTGAAGAAATAATAGCTGAGAACTTCCCTGAACTGGGGAAGGAAAAAGGCATTGAAATCCAAGAGGCACAGAGAACTCCCTTCAGACGTAACTTGAATCGATCTTCTGCACGACATATCATAGTGAAACTGGCAAAATACAAGGATAAAGAGAAAATTCTGAAAGCAGCAAGGGGTAAACGTGCCCTCACATATAAAGGGAGACCTATAAGACTCGTGACTGATCTCTCTTTTGAAACTTGGCAGGCCAGAAAGAATTGGCACGAGATTTTCAGGGTGCTAGACAGAAAAAATATGCAGCCAAGAATCCTTTATCCAGCAAGTCTGTCATTTAGAATAGAAGGAGAGATAAAGGTCTTCCCAAACAAACAAAAACTGAAGGAATTTGTCACCACTAAACCAGCCCTACAAGAGATCCTAAGGGGGATCCTGTGAGACAAACTCCCAGAGACATCACTACAAGCATAAATCAAACAGACATCACAATGACTCTAAACCCGTATCTTTTTTTTTTTTTTTTTTTAATTTTATTTTTATTTATTTATTTTTTTCCTGAAATTTATTGACAAATTGGTTTCCATACAACACCCAGTGCTCATCCCAAAAGGTGCCCTCCTCAATACCCATCACCCACCCTCTCCTCCCTCCCACCCCCCATCAACCCTCAGTTTGTTCTCAGTTTTTAACAGTCTCTTATGCTTTGGCTCTCTCCCATTCTAACCTCTTTTTTTTTTTTTTTCCTTCCCCTCCCCCATGGGTTCCTGTTAAGTTTCTCAGGATCCACATAAGAGTGAGACCATATGGTATCTGTCTTTCTCTGTATGGCTTATTTCACTTAGCATCACACTCTCCAGTTCCATCCACGTTGCTACAAAAGGCCATATTTCATTTTTTCTCATTGCCATGTAATATTCCATTGTGTATATAAACCACAATTTCTTTATCCATTCATCAGTTGATGGACATTTAGGCTCTTTCCATAATTTGGCTATTGTTGAGAGTGCTGCTATGAACATTGGGGTACAAGTGGCCCTATGCATCAGTGCTCCTGTATCCCTTGGATAAATTCCTAGCAGTGCTATTGCTGGGTCATACGGTAGGTCTATTTTTAATTTTCTGAGGAACCTCCACACTGCTTTCCAGAGCGGCTGCACCAATTTGCATTCCCACCAACAGTGCAAGAGGGTTCCCGTTTCTCCACATCCTCTCCAGCATCTATAGTCTCCTGATTTGTTCATTTTGGCCACTCTGACTGGCGTGAGGTGATACCTGAGTGTGGTTTTGATTTGTATTTCCCTGATAAGGAGCGACGCTGAACATCTTTTCATGTGTCTGTTGGCCATCCGGATGTCTTCTTTAGAGAAGTGGCTATTCATGTTTTCTGCCCATTTCTTCACTGGGTTATTTGTTTTTCGGGTGTGGAGTTTGGTGAGCTCTTTATAGATTTTGGATACTAGCCCTTTGTCCGATATGTCATTTGCGAATATCTTTTCCCATTCCGTTGGTTGCCTTTTAGTTTTGTTGGTTGTTTCCTTGGCTGTGCAGAAGCTTTTTATCTTCATAAGGTCCCAGTAATTCACTTTTGCTTTTAATTCCCTTGCCTTTGGGGATGTGTCGAGTAAGAGATTGCTATGGCTGAGGTCAGAGAGGTCTTTTCCTGCTTTATCCTCTAAGGTTTTGATGGTTTCCTGTCTCACATTCAAGTCCTTTATCCATTTTGAGTTTATTTTTGTGAATGGTGTGAGAAAGTGGTCTAGTTTCAACCTTCTGCATGTTGCTGTCCAGTTCTCCCAGCACCATTTGTTAAAGAGGCTGTCTTTTTTCCATTGGATGTTCTTTCCTGCTTTGTCAAAGATGAGTTGGCCATACGTTTGTGGGTCTAGTTCTGGGGTTTCTATTCTATTCCATTGGTCTATGTGTCTGTTTTGGTGCCAATACCATGCTGTCTTGATGATGACAGCTTTGTAGTAGAAAAACCCGTATCTTTCTATAATAACACTGAATGTAAATGGATTAAATGCACCAACCAAAAGACATAGGGTATCAGAATGGATAAAAAAAAACAAGACCCATCTATTTGCTGTCTACAAGAGACCCATTTTAGATCTGAGGATACCTTTAGATTGAGAGTGAGGGGATGGAGAACTATTTATCATGCTACCGGAAGCCAAAAGAAAGCTGGAGTCGCCATACTTATATCACACAAACTAGACTTTAAATTAAAGGCTGTAACAAGAGATGAAGACGGGCATTATATAATAATTACAGGGTCTATCCACCAGGAAGAGCTAACAATTATAAATGTCTATGCGCCGAATACCGGAGCCCCCAAATATATAAAACAATTACTCATAAACACAAGCAACCTTATTGATAAGAATGTGGTAATTGCAGGGGACTTTAACACTCCACTTACAGAAATGGATAGATCATCTAGACACATGGTCAATAAAGAAACAAGGGCTCTGAATGACACATTGGATCAGATGGACTTGACAGATATATTTAGAATTCTGCATCCCAAAGCAACGGAATATACTTTCTTCTCGAGTGTATATTCTTCTTCCAAGATAGATCATATACTGGGTCACAAAACAGCCCTTCATAAGTATACAAGAATTGAAATTATACCATGCATACTTTCAGACCACAATGCTATGAAGCTTGAAATCAACCACAGAAAAAAGTCTGGAAAACCTCCAAAAGCATGGAGGTTAAAGAACACCCTACTAAAGAATGAGTGGGTCAACCAGGCAATTAGAGAAGAAATTAAAAAATATATGGAAACAAATGAAAACGAAAATACAACAATCCAAACGCTTTGGGATGCAGCGAAGGCAGTCCTGAGAGGAAAATACATTGCAATCCAGGCCTATCTCAAGAAACAAGAAAAATCCCAAATAAAAAATCTAACAGCACACCTAAAGGAAATAGAAGCAGAACAGCAAAGGTAGCCTTAATCCAGCACAAGAAGAGAAATAATAAAGATCAGAGCAGAAATAAACAATATAGAATATTAAAAAAAAAAAATGTAGAGCAGATCAACGAAACCAAGAGTTGGTTTTTTGAAAAAATTAACAAAATTGACAAACCTCTAGCCAGGCTTCTCAAAAAGAAAAGGGAGATGACCCAAATAGATAAAATCATGAATGAAAATGGAATGATTACAACCAATCCCTCAGAGATACAAACAATTATCAGGGAATACTATGAAAAATTATATGCCAACAAATTGGACAACCTGGAAGAAATGGACAAATTCCTAAACTCCACACTCTTCCAAAACTCAATCAGGAGGAAATAGAAAGCTTGAACAGACCCATAACCAGCGAAGAAATTGAATCAGTTATCAAAAATCTCCCACCAAATAAGAGTCCAGGACCAGATGGCTTCCCAGAGGAGTTCTACCAGACGTTTAAAGCAGAGATAATACCTATCCTTCTCAATCTATTCCAAGAAATAGAAAGGGAAGGAAAACTTCCAGACTCATTCTATGAAGCCAGTATTACTTTGATTCCTAAACCAGACAGAGACCCAGTAAAAAAAGAGAACTACAGGCCAATATCCCTGATGAATATGGATGCAAAAATTCTCAATAAGATACTAGCAAATCGAATTCAACAGCATATAAAAAGAATTATTCACCATGATCAAGTGGGATTCGTTCCTGGGATGCAGGGCTGGTTCAACATTCGCAAATCAATCAACGTGATACATCACATTAATAAAAGAAAAGATAAGAACCATATGACCCTGTCAATCGATGCAGAAAAGGCCTTTGACAAAATCTAGCACCTTCTCTTAATAAAAACCCTTGAGAAAGTCGGGATAGAAGGAACATACTTAAAGATCATAAAAGCCATTTATGAAAAGCCCACAGCTGACATCATCCTCAATGGGGAAAAACTGAGAGCTTTTTCCCTGAGATCAGGAACACGACAAGGATGCCCACTCTCACCGCTGCTGTTTAACATAGTGCTGGAAGTTCTAGCATCAGCAATCAGACAACACAAGGAAATCAAAGGCATCAAAATTGGCAAAGAGGAAGTCAAGCTTTCGCTTTTTGCAGATGACATGATATTATACATGGAAAATCCGATAGACTCCACCAAAAGTCTGCTAGAACTGATACAGGAATTCAGCAAAGTTGCAGGATACAAAATCAATGTACAAAAATCAGTTGCATTGTTATACACTAACAATGAAGCAACAGAAAGACAAATAAAGAAACTGATCCCATTCACAACTGCATCAAGAAGCATAAAATACCTAGGAATAAATCTAACCAAAGATGTAAAAGATCTGTATGCTGAAAACTATAGAAAGCTTGTGAAAGAAGTTGAAGAAGATATAAAGAAATGGAAAGACATTCCCTGCTCATGGATTGGAAGAATAAATATTGTCATAATGTCAATACTACCCAAAGCTATCTACACATTCAATACAATCTCAATCAAAACTGCACCAGCATTCTTCTCGAAACTAGAACAAGCAATTATAAAATTCATATGGAACCACAAAAGGCCCCAAATAGCCAAAGTAATTTTGAAGAAGGAGACCAAAGCAGGAGGCATCACAATCCCAGACTTTAGCCTCTACTACAAAGCTGTAATCATCAAGACAGAGTGGTATTGGCACAAAAAGACGCATAGACCCAATGGAATAGAATAGAAACCCCAGAACTAGACCCACAAATGTATGGCCAACTCATCTTTGACAAAGCAGGAAAGAACATCCAATGGAAAAAAGACAGCCTCTTTAACAAATGGTGCTGGGAGAACTGGACAGCAACATGCAGAAGGTTGAAACTAGACCACTTTCTCACACCATTCACAAAAATAAACTCAAAATGGATAAAGGACTTGAATGTGAGACAGGAAACCATCAAAACCCTAGAGGAGAAAGCAGGAAAAGACCTCTCTGACCTCAGCCATAGCAATCTCTTACTCGACACATCCCCAAAGGCAAGGGAATTAAAAGCAAAAGTGAATTACTGGGACCTTATGAAGATAAAAAGCTTCTGCACAGCAAAGGAAACAACCAACAAAACTAAAAGGCAACCAACGGAATGGGAAAAGATACTTGCAAATGACATATCGGACAAAGGGCTAGTATCTAAAATCTATAAAGAGCTTACCAAACTCCACACCCGGAAAACAAATAACCCAATGAAGAAATGGGCAGAAAACATGAATAGCCACTTCTCTAAAGAAGACATCCGGATGGCTAACAGGCACATGAAAAGATGCTCAACGTCGTTCCTCATCAGGGAAATACAAATCAAAACCACACTCAGATATCACCTCATGCCAGTCAGAGTGGCCAAAATGAACAAATCAGGAGACTATAGATGCTGGCGAGGATGTGGAGAAACGGGAACCCTCTTGCACTGTTGGTGGGAATGCAAATTGGTGCAGCCACTCTGGAAAGCAGTGTGGAGGTTCCTCAGAAAATTAAAAATAGACCTACCGTATGACCCAGCAATAGCACTGCTAGGAATTTACCCAAGGGATACAGGAGTACTGATGCATAGGGGCACTTGTACCCCAATTTTTACAGCAGCACTGTCTACAATAGCCAAATTATGGAAAGAGCCTAAATGTCCATCAACTGATGAATGGATAAAGAAATTGTGGTTTATATACACAGTGGAGTACTACGTGGCAATGAGAAAGAACGAAATATGGCCCTTTGTAGCAACGTGGATGGAACTGGAGAGTGTGATGCTAAGTGAAATAAGCCATACAGAGAAAGACAGATACCATATGTTTTCACTCTTATGTGGATCCTGAGAAACTTAACAGAAACCCATGGAGGAAGGGAAGGAAAAAAAAAAAAGAGGTTAGAGTGGGAGAGAGCCAAAGCATAAGAGACTCTTAAAAACTGAGAACAAACTGAGGGTTGATGGGGGGTGGGAGGGAGGAGAGGGTGGGTGATGGGTATTGAGGAGGGCACCTTTTGGGATGAGCACTGGGTGTTGTATGGAAACCAATTTGACAATAAATTTCATATATTGAAAAAAAAGGATAAAATTTAAAAAAACCTTAGAAAAACAAGTTTTATTTTCTAGACTTAACTGAAAACATTACATGTTTCCAAAACAACAAATACTCTTTTTTTTTAATGTAACCCCTCTCTGAAAATTTCAGAAGTCTTTAAGAAACTAAATGTTTTCTAAGTTTTGTTGGTGTTCTTACTGCTAATGAAATAATAGCACGTTAAGATAAAAGGGACTTTGGGGATTTCCTATCCCCAATGCTCACTTTAGACTTTTTTTGGGGATAAAAAATGAGGCAACAGAAACCAGATTTACCATTCCCACCTGAAAAAATTAATAACCAGACAAAATATAGGAAACAATGTTCTTACAGGATGCTGAACTTCAGCTAATGATGAACAGTAACTCCGAGATGTGGGAAATAAATTAAAGTGACTTCGATCATCGCCCCAGCTTACTGCCTACAAAGAATTTGCAGGCAACAGGATATGTTGGGGCTTGGAGGGGAAGACTGAAATCAAGAGTTTCCCAAGTTTAAGAGAGGACTAGGTTTCCAAGGGAAGAGAAAGAGGCTGGAATTTTCAGGACAGAGAATCAGCAAGGAGGGACACAGGCCACACAAAAAGTTTCAAAGATCTGGATACGACAGACCTCATGTTTTTAGCTCACTACTGATCAAATCATGGAGGAAACTACCTAGTGTCCTTATAGGAAATGAGAAGTGGATGACAAAGGAGAAAAAAAAAACTGCCTAAAAGGAGAACATCCCCACTGTCTCCAAAAAATCTTCACATTCAGAGTAGTAATTTCTGTTCTTATCCATTATAGTGGAAAAACCTCATAATTCTTATGGCATTATGTAGAATATTAACAAGGGTTTTGCTGCAAGAGTTAGGCAGTTAGTCCTAAATTAAATGGCGCTCCGGTACCACCTAATGAGACTTAAAAGCAAGACCAGAAAGGATGACACTCTTTTTAAATAACCCCACTACAACCCAGAATAAAGATAAAAAATATTCGTGTCTGGGTATGTTAACCACTGCATAGTTTAGTAAACAACAAGTAGATGACTTGACATCCTATTTAATTTTTCTGTTTTCCCTTTTGAATGTTATATTTTTTATAAATTTCTTCCTCATTTCCCTTGTTGCCTTTCATGCATCATTTTGTTTTAAAAATTATTTTACTATAGAAATTATTAGTATAGAAAATTGAGAAACACAATCTTATTTTTGCAAGACCAATCCATTCCATATAGAGTGTGATCCATCATGCCTTCTCTTTTTTTTTTTTTGATCATGATTTATTTATATTTTAATATGAAATTATTGTCAAATTGGTTTCCATAAAACACCCAGTGCTCACCCCAACAGGTGACCTCCTCAATGCCCATCACCCACCTCCCCTCCCTCCAACCCCCCATCAACCTCAGTTTATTCTCAGTTTTTAAGAGTCTTTTATGGTTTGCCTCTCTCCCTCTCTAACTTTTCTTTTCCTTATGGAAAGAGCCTAAATGTCCACCAACTGATGATTGGATAAAGAAATTGTGGTTTATATACACAATGGAATACTACATGGCAATGAGAAAGAATGAAATATGGCCTTTTGTAGCAATGTGGGTGGAACTGGAGAGTGTTATGCTAAGTGATATAAGTCATACAGAGAAAGACAGATACCATATGTTTTCACTCTTATGTGAATCCTGAGAAACTGAACAGAAGATCATCATGCCTTTTCAAGTGGCATTTTTTGTGAGTATTTTGTATATCAAATATTTAAATTTATTTTGTGATAATTATTAATATTACCTCTCTTTTTTGAGAGTTTTCTACTATAAATAACGCTGTAATAAATGCCCTTATGAATTCTTCACACAGCTCTCTTGTTTGGCTCAAAGTCCTTTTTTTCTACTTTGGCTCACTCTGACTTCAGCAACGCCTCCACCTCTATATTCCAGGCCCCTCATTCCTCAGTAAACCTCCTTTCTTTCTAGTATCTAGGTGAAGATAATCTTTCACCTCCACAGTTGTCACCTACTATCTCAAAATAATTGCCAATGTCTGCTGCTTGTTCTTTATTATTCACCTACTTCGCAGAGTCTTACACAGACTCTTAAGACCTTCCTGTGATCAAGGGTAGTCTAGTAAAACTATACTGTTAAAACATCATGAATACGGTGTTGATGACATTTTCAACTGTGTAGCACAGAAAATTGCTGCTTAGAACCCTATCACCTCTCTCCAGAAATGGTTTCCTTGGCTTTATGACTTTCTTAAAAATGATTTTTTCACTTGTCAGTAATTGAAATATACTGAAGATGGTTTGCCTAAAAAGTGACATGTATCTGTGCATAGAGTTTCCACATCGAGACTGTACAACTTCAGGTATTGTCGAACACAGGGCTCAAGTGCTAATAGGGCTCTTTCTCCCACTTGTTAAGTTTTTATTTTAACTCCAGTTAGTTAACATACAATATGATATTAGTTTCAGGTATAGAATATAGTGATCCAACTATTCCACATATCACCCTGTGCTCATCAGACAGTGCACACCTTAATCCCCATCACCCATTTTACCCATCCCTCCCACCCCCACACCCACCTGTCTGGTAACAGCGTGTTCTCTATAGTTAAGAGTCTGCTTCTTGGCTTGTCTCTATCTTTCTTTCTTTTCCCCTTACTTGTATTTTTTTCTTAAATTCCACATATGAGTGAAATCATGGTATTTGTCGTTCTTTGACTTCTTTTTCTTGGCATTTCGCTGTCTAGCTCTATCCGTGTTGTTGCAAATGCCGTCTCATTTTTCATGTTGGCTCCATTCAGGTGAGATCTTTTTTGTGGTGGTAAATTGCCAAGCAGCCGCTCCACACTTATACTTTATCCACATAGCAATTCCAGAACAAAAGGGCCTCTCTCCCTATTACTCCACCAAATTTCCATAAGGGTCTCATTGGCCTGCTTTCCTTCACATGCATATTATGAAAGCAATTGTGATGCCTAGGGCTATTGATCCCCAAGTTTTGATGAATACATATATTGATCAAGATACATACCATATATAGACTGTATATAATAGTATATGAAATATAAATTATATATATAATTATATAGAAATATGCATTATATATACAGTTATATATGTTATACATTATATATAGAATATACATAGTTATTATATACATTATATATAGAATATATTGCTTTTATTCCATTCCCATTATTCTACTCCAGGTTCAATAACCCTCAACAGGAACATTATACTATTTTCTTGATTGGTCTTCTTGATACCTTGGCCTGTCATACATTTCTGATATTATACTCTTCATAAAGCACCATTTTAAACATGTCATTCTCACTGCTAATAAATTTTCATAGATTTCTTGTTGACTATTAAAATCTATCCAATTTAGGTGGGCAATTAGAACCCTTCATAATATGTCCATAAGTAACTGTCCAGTATTTTATTACAACCTTTAGCTTCCTACTTGTGACTTTTCTGTGAAGTTGCCTTTCTTCTAATCCAAATTAAAACAAAGATAATCCATGTGACCTTTAACAAGCCACTTGACCTTTCAGCGCTTTTGTTGTGAGTACCAATAAAAATGTGTTTCTGCATACTGTCTGATAGATTGCATGTTGAATTTCTCAGGGCAAAAAACTTTGGGCTCCTAAGGTTACACTTTGTGAGTGCAGAGTTTGTGTCCACTGAACAAAAATAACTATAGATTATTAACCACTGTAGATTTCTGATTGAAAAATCTGAGTGCCATCTAGCAGACAGATTATTATTGTGTTTTAATTTCTACATGGAGTTAAACTTTTATTCTTTATTTTTGAAGTATCTTTACAACTTTAACGATACCATATTTTGTTACCCATTTAAATAAGTAGATTTGCATTAAAAACCATGTAGTTTAATCAGTCCTCTTCAGCAAGCCCTGAGTTGTCTTATAGTATTGATCACAATGTGTCTAAACAAATCCCTTGGGAGAGGACAGAAAACCAACTGGGGTTCATGTGTTTTTGCAATTCTAAAGAAGCTCTATTTTTTTCAGCTTTGCTTTTTTATTAAGTTTGGAAGGTGTTAAGTTTGGAAGCTCACATTTGATTAAGTTTGGAAGATTAAGTTTGGAAGCTCACATTCTGAAATAAATTACAGCAGAAACCCCAAAACAGTATCGTTGATTGATAAAGAAATCTTTTTTATTTCATTATGTTTAGTTTTAAAGAATATCTCTCTTGGACTTGAGAAGGTGGGTTGTGCCTTCCCAGGGGACATTCTTGTTCACAGATAATGATGTTTAACTGCCTATAAGGCCAACACTGTTGTCAGTCAACTTTGTTACCTCTTTAGCACTGTAGAAACTCACATTACTATAACCAGTCCTCTCAGTGCTCACTCTGAGCTTCTTGGCTAATATACATTGGAATAAGACTTCCGCAGACTTCTGATGTTTTCCCAGATAGTACCAGGATACTTTCTTTGTATCTGTATTTCTTATACTTCTAGAATACTTTATCTGGCCAAAGCAGATTGATCTCACCTGTCTAAACATCCCTCCCTCTTTAGATAATTCAAAATTAACATTTTAAAATTATTACTGCAATAATGAGAATAACATTTGTTATTGTCACTTTTATTATTATTGTTTTTGTCAGGTCACATACCATGAGACAATAGTTAACAGCCAGGCTATGAAAATAAACCACCTCTAGTGAAGGCTGGCTCCACCAAGTATTTGCTATATAATATTGATAATGTTACTTAAACTTTCGAAGCCAATTCCTATTCATGACTGAAATATGTATGCTGCAAACTGCCGACAGTGCTTCTAGATGATAGCTTTTAGCAGTTACACTTTTCCCCAAATGGCCCTTGACTTGAGAGAGCTGTCTAGCTTTATGTTATACCCTATGGCCCCAGGAAAGCTAGTATCCCATAACTAATCAGCTATAATGTATAAGACACAGAATAACTTTCATGAGCCAGCCTAGCTTCACAGCTTCTGCATCTCAGGCTAACCTCTCACTCTGCCCACTCTGATTCCCTTTCTCTGCCTTCCCATGAACACACTGGGAGAACCCAACCTACAAGAGTAATGGTTACTATTTTTTAGCACTGTTCAAAGTACTAAGTGATCAGACAAAATAAGTAAGAGCATCTTTTTCCCCTTCAAAGAGTATAGAGATGTGTTTTCAAAATTATGGAAAATAAAATCATTTTAACTGGTCATTACTTTTTAAAAATGTATATTTATTTATGTTGAGAGAAAGGAGAAGACATGAGCAGGGGAGGGGCAGAGAGACAGGGAGACAGAGAATCCCAAGCACGCTCTGTGTGGTCAGTGCAGAGCTCGATGGAGGGTTCAATCTCATGACCTGACTCAAGACCTGAGTCAAAATCAAAAATCAGAAATTTAACCAACTGAACAACCCAGGTGCTTCTTTAGTTGGTCACTATTGACTTTTTCTTAAAGTAACAAGAAAATTAAGGGGCGCCTGTGTGTCTCAGTAAGTTGAGTGTCTGACTCTTGATTTTGTCTCAGGTCATGACACCAAGGTCATGGAACTGAGCCCAATATGGGGCTCCATGTGGAGCATGGAGTCTGCTTAAGATTCTCTCTCTCCCTCTGCTCCTCTCTCCCCACTCTCTCTCTAAAAAAATAAATAAATAAATAAAAATAAATAAAATAAAATAAAATAAAATAAAATAAAATAAAATTAAATTAAATTAAAAAGTAGCAAGAAAATTAAGTATGTCAATGGCCTTCCCAAGCAGTAAGGACAAGAATTCTTTTGTGATATATTGTCGTGGCTTCATAGATTGGTTTATCCAGGAAATCTAAGAAAAATACAAAATCAACTGTCTAGCCTTTATTCAGGAAAAATGGATTAAGCATTCATAGGGCAATAATCAATGAGACATCTGAGACATTATAACATTTTTATAAATTGCCATTCCCATTGTCAAAAGTCTATGCCAAAATTTCTTTAAGTTTTTTAAAGAAAGGGATTTTGTCATTTGTCCCTCCTGTTACAGAGGTTTATTAAGGGCCTTTCTTGTGCTAGGCACCAGGCTTGGCACAGTTTTTATATATTACTGTAGAGTAAACCTCCCAGAGTCAGCCTAGTGCCTGGAAGATCACAGACCACTGAAAACTGGCTTTTCATGCAAAAATGAGTAATGAAAGCACTTGAGATAATGACATCTGAACTTAATTGCTAATTCTGTCATGCATATGAGTTGTAGAAATTTCCCTTAACCCTTCTCTCAAGGATAGTTAAATATAATCATCAAAGAAGATGGCACCTGTCCCCCAGTCTCTGTGGGAGGGTCAGAACCCACAACTGAGATGGGTGTCTTGCTCGAAGTTGTAAAACCGTCTCTTGTCATGATCATAGAGGTAACTTTACTTTTCTTTGGGTAAACCTAATTAACAAATGCAGATAGCCCTTGATCTGTCCCTCTCTCCCCAGTGTTTAAAAAGAGTCCCACCTTTGTTCAGTAGAGGTGAGTACAGAGTCCTGGCCTCTTCAACTGCAACAGCTTTGAATAAAGTTTTTCTTTCCTGTTTGACTTTGTCTATTGCAATATTTGCTTTGACAACCCCAAGTGAAATTTATTACCAAGATCTATCCTTTCTGAAATGTTTTAATATGTACAAGGAAGAGAAGCAGAAGAATAAAGTACGTCGTGGAGGAGTCAAGTAAGAGCCTTAAAAGCAGGTAGAAGCTAGTTGAAAAATATTTTCATTAAACACTGGCTGTTACCCCTGAAGTTATGGAGACAGAGAGGTGAAAGCACTCTCAGAAATTATTGTACCTCAGGATACTACAATTTTTTGCTAAGAGGTTCAGGCTGAGAACAGACATGCTCCATGTTCCGATGGTCATATTTTCCCCCAGACATATTTAGAAAAATAAATAATGAAAAGGAAGTAGTATTCTCCCCAAATTGTACAAATGTCAAAAAATATAGCCACCCTCCTGAGTGTTATTGTGCCTTGCTGTCTCACCCATGTGGAATCATCATTCCTTTTGTCAAAACACACCGAAAATAATGTGTGAGGAATTGGAGGAACTCTCATTTTTCTAGTGATAAATTAACACCATGATGGTCCCCGAACTCAGCTACCTATTCTCAGCAAAGTCAAGTCAATTGAAGGATTATATAGAGGGTGCCAAGAATTAATAACCTCTAGAAAGGGTAGCTACTTTTAAGTCATGCTACAAAGTTCCTACACTTTGCAAGAAGGCTGACTAAGAAGAATCTTCTCACTATAAATATTCATGTATATAATTATTTCTTGCATCCCAAACACTGGCACTCAGTGTTTGAGAAATTGACATTACGATGCTTATTTAAAATGCTTCGTTATCCTTTCTGCAAAATAAACGTCTGTTATGCAGCAGAAAATTTAGAACATATAAAATAAGAAGTTGGAATCTAAAATTGTCCGTAAACCCACAATTTCTTGATAGCCACAATTAACATTTTAGGTATAGCTTAATGTTTAGTTTGTACTACAAAGCAGGCATTACTCTATGTCAATGTTAGTATATTTAATTCTCACAACAGCCCTGCATGATGAGCACTGTTCCTATCCATATTTTACAAGCAAGGAAAGAAATACAGAAATGTTAAGTGACCTAAGATCACAGATAAGAAGTGATCAAGCCCGATTTGGGTTAAGTTCTTTGACTTCATCACCCACGCTCTGATACAACATAATGCTTAAAACCAAACCTTTATTTTGAGAAATTTGGTTTGCCAAAAGATTTTCAAATATATACACAATTTAATGGTGAACTTTTTATAGCTACATTTTTGTGCATATTTTTCTACTCATCTCTTTAGATTAAAATTCTAGAATGAGACTGCTTAGACCAAGAGAATGCCCATTTTAAAAACTTTGATGCATACCGTCAAATTGTCAACATAGATTTTAGCAGTTTTATTCCATTTGTACTGTAAAAAAAAAAGACCCTTCGTTTTTGTCCTCTCATAATCAATTTTTTAAGTTTACTTATTTATTTTGAAGGAGAGAGAGAGAGAGAGAGAGAGAGAGAGAGAGAGAACGTGCAAGTGCATGAGTGGAGGAGGGGCAGAGAGAGAAGGAGAGAGAGAATCCCAAACAGGCTCCGTGCTGACAGCTGAAGTGAGGCTCCATCTCATGACCTATCAGAGCGCTACCTGAGCCAAAATCAAGAGTGAGATGCTTAACCGGGTGATCCACCCAAGAGGCCCATAATAGATTACTTTCTATTCCACCCCGACCACCACTGTATCTGAAAATTTGGATTAAGGCAAGACCTAATGTAAATATAAATTGTATTAGAATTTTCCTTATTTATCAGAAGATACTATATAGAAACACTTGTTCATTGTCTAGTATTTTTATAGCACTTTGAAAAAAAAAAACTCTTAAATTCACCTTCGTTGACTTTCATTAATTTTACTACTTCAGGACATAGCATGTATAGGCTACTTTCCTAGGTGTAGTCAATAATGCAAAGATAAATAATGTTGTTCCTTTTCTTAATTAGCTTGCTAAGTAAGAGGGAAGTTTTCCAAGCAAATAGTTGAAGCAATAAGCAGAGTAGAGGTCTTGCTAGCTACAATTCAAGCAATGTATTATTATATTCCAGAGGGGTGAAGAGAAAACCATGTCAATAATGATTCAGGTGGCACAGTAGGCTTCCTACGGAGTTACCTTTAGAGTTGAGGTCTAAATGAGAAAGAACACTTGGGTAAAGGTAGAGAAGTTTGAAGAATATACTAAGCCGTGATAAAGCAGGCTACGAAACAACTGTATGTTTTCTGAAAGTGATCAAGTGGAATTATGGGAATATCTCTTTTCTTTTTATGAATTGGGGGTGTTTAGTGGAAGACGGACTTGACTTTTTCCGGCTATAAGAAGAAATCTTATCATCTAGTTGTGTAAACACGCTGTTCTATTGGCTTTTTAATCAACACTGCCCTCAAGAGGGCTAGGTATTTCCAGTGATAAAATTTGTGCCGCACAAAATAATCATAAAATAGTCATCAAAAAAAGTATATTCATCACTTCCTTTGTGCCCAACACTGTCCTACGCACGGGTGAGAGAGTGATCTGCCTAAGATCCTTTTTTTCAGGGAGATTATATTCCAGGGGAGGGAGATAAAATAAATAAATAAACAGATGTGTAAAAAAGAGATTAGTAGTAAGAGCTGAATGATGGAAACAAAACAAGAAGCTGAGATAGACAAGATACAGCCAGCCAGGCAAAGACCTAGGGAGCACATTGCAAGCCCAACTGAAGGAACCCATGGTGGGGAGGAAACTCAGAAAAGGAGAAGGCTAAGTGATTTTGACAGTAATGACTGCTACCTTCAGTCTGTTATCAAAATTAACTTTACCTTTAGTTTCTTGCCCAAGAGTATTTTATAATTCTTCATTCATTTTTATTTTCTGCCTGCTTTGGGAGTGTATGTAGCAAGCTTTAAAAAGTATCATTTTATATTTTACTTATCCACATGTGCTGAGGCGTTACCGAAAATTCTTCCCCAGTCACTAAATTCCTTCTTTCCTATCCCTAGATGTCCAGTAACCCATACCTATAGTCCCATCCAGCCACACATTCGAGATCACAGATCATCAAAGTAGTCAGATCATCAAAGAGTTCTTGAACTCTTTAAATATTCTACTGAAAGCAATTTGATAAGTCAATTCCAGATGATGTTTGTTTCAAGATTTTTTTCCCTTTGAGAAATGATTATAGAATGAAGCTTCCCATCAAAATCTGCCTTTCATTTTTGACCAAATTGGGCTTGCTCTCTTCCACATAATTTCATCTTAATTTGATTACTAGTAACATTTATCAGTAGCTTGATGCTTTATTTTCATTTATTTTTCTCTTTTTCTGAGGTATTTTACATTTTTTTGGAATGTACATTGTAGAATAATACTATCACTATAAAACTATATTTTAAAAATGTTCTTTAATATATTTTATTTATCTTAATATGGTAATAGTTATAGCACATAAGATTTACATGTATTATTATAGCTATTAACCATTTTGATAAGAATTTTTTTTTCTTTTTCTTTTTCTTTTTTAAATCCTAATAAGCCCTAAGCTATACAGGGGAATCATCACTGTACAGGATCATGGAATAAGTCTAGTAATAAAAATTTTAAGAATTGTGGTGGGGATTTGTACTCAATTTAGGTGAACATCAACCTTAAGGCAAAAAAAAAAGACAAATGAGTTGTTTCTCAAATAACTCACTGAGTATGAGGCTTGGCCATTTGAAACTATGTTTCCTAAATTTTTGAAATTTTCTTGCTCACACTGTAAAATGAACACTAACTGTACTTGTCTAGCTTAGGAAAGGAAGTTCTTTGGGATTTTCAAGTTGTTTGGAGATTGTCACTTGATATATTGCTTTAATCATTTTGCTGTTTTAATCAATGCGCACATGTGCTCGGCGAGATCTGACGAGCATCATATAATGCACGCCAAAAATAACAAGCAGGAAAACCTCTGGGTCCTCTCCAATTCCAAAATATAATGTAATCTCTGAACCAAATTAAAGTGTCCCCAGTCCAATTTGTTCAAGGCAACATGATCAATTTATATCCTCCCGAAGAGAAATAAAGGAAAGCAAAATGTAAAGGCAGTTGGAGCCTCAGATATATTCAGAGATCCTCTGAACGTGTCAAACAAGTGTCATTTTCACCTGAGGAAAAGAACTTTAGAAACAAGTGTTTCAGAGTTACACAGCAGAGTCCTTTTAGTTAGCACTGTCGTGGAAAACAAAACAAGTTTAAGCATGCCAAAGTGAATCAGCAATAGTGGAATCAAATTCATTAAGGTTTTATTCAAATCCCATATACACTTATTCTAATAGTTACATCAGTTAACATTTATTGTATGTTTGCTAAGTGGGAGACGGATCATTAAAAATGTATTCCGTTTTAATCCACACAAGAATCTAAGAGGGGAGGTACTTATTATCTCTGTTTTTAAAAGGAGCAATTTGAGGCTTAGGGGTTTTGAGCAACACAGACAGGATTAAAATGGCATAAATAGGGGCACCTGGGTGGCTCAGCTGGTTAAGTGTCTGACTTTTGACTTCAGCTCAGGTCATAATCTCACAATTCATGAGTTTGAGCCTCCCACCGGGCTCTGTGCTGACAACTTGGAGCCTGCTTGGGATTCTGTTGCACGTTCTCTGTCCATCCCCAGCTTGGTCTACATACACACGTATATACATACATACGTACATACATACATACTTAAAAAATAAACACAATAAAAAGGCATAAAAATAAATGAATGGTTTTCTTTCTTATTGCTTTACTGAATCTCTCGAAAGAAAATCTATTAGTGCATCTGGATGTCTTCTCTGGAGAAATGTCTGTTCATGTCTTCTGCCCATTTTTTAAATTGGATTATTTGGTTTTGGTGTTGATTGTGTAAATTATTTATATATTTTGTATACTAACCCTTTATTGGATATGTCATTTGCATATATCTTCTCCCATTCCATATGTTGCCTTTTAGTTTTGCTGATTGTTTCCTTCACTGTGCAGAAGCTTTTTACTTTGATGTAGCCCCAATAGTTTATTTTTGCTTTTGTTCCCCTTGCCTCAGGAGACACACATCTAGAAAAATGTTGCTACGGCCAATGTCAAAGAGGTTACCGCCTGTGTCCTCTTTTAGGATTTTTGTGGTTTCGGGTATGACACTTAGGTCTTTAATCCATTTAGAATATTTTTTCGTATGCTGTAAGGAAGTGGTGCAGTTTCTTTTTTTTTTTTTTTTTTTTTGCATGTTTCTGTCCAGTTTCCCCAACTCATTTGTTGAAGAGACTGTCCTTTTCCCATTGAATATTCTTTCCTGCTTTGTCAAAAATGAATTGACTATATAGTTGTGGATTTATGTCTGGGTTTTCTATCCTATTCCATTGATCTTTATCTCTTTTTTTTTTTTTTTTTTGTGACAGCACCATATAGTTTGATTACTACAGCTTTGTAGTATATCTTGAAGTCCAGAATTGTGATGTCTCCAGTTTTGCTTTCCTTTTTCAAGATTGCTCTGGCTATTCAGGGTCTTTTGTGGTTCCATATAAATTTTAGTTCTGTAAAAAAAAACACTGCTTTGGGTAGTATAGACATTTTAATAATATTTGTTCTTCTAACCCTTGGGCATGGAATATCTTCCCATTTTTTTGTATTGTCTTCAGTTTTTTTAATCAGTGTTTTATAGTTTTCAGAGTACGGGAGACATCCAGATGGCCAACAGACATATGAAAAGATGTTCATCATCATTTACCTGCGGGGAAATACAAATCAAAACTACAATGAGATATCACTTCACACCTGTCAGAATAGCTAAAATCAAGAACGCAGGAAACGACAGGTACTGGCGACGATGTGGAGAAAAAGGAACACTTGTGCACTCTTGGTGGAAATGCAAACTGATGCTGCCACTCTGAAAGACAGTTGGAAGTTCAAGAAGTTAAAAACAGAACTACCCTACCATCAAGCAATCCTACTATTGGGTATTTATCCAAAGAATCCAAAGCACTACATACACTCTCATGTTTATAGCAGCATTATTTACAATAGCCAAGATATGGAAGCAGCCCGAGTGTTCATCAATTGACGAATGGATAAAGAAGATGTGACTTTGTGTGTGTGTGTGTGTGTGTGTGTGTGTGTGTGTGTGTATAATGGAATATATATATTGGAATATTATTCAGCCACAAAAAATGATGAAATCTTTCTGTTTACAATGGCATGGATAGAGCTAGAGAGCATAATGCTAAGGGAAAGAAGTCAGACAGAAAAAGACAAACTGCATGTTTCCACACATATGTGGAATTTAAGAAACAAACAAATGAGCAAAGGAAAAAAAAGAGAGAGAGAGAGAGACAAACCAAGAAACAGACTCTTAATTATAGAGAACAAACTGAAGGTTACCAGAGGGGAGGTCGGTGGGGAGTTGGGTTAAATAGGTGATGGGAATTCACTTATTTAACTTCCTGATGTACACATGTGATGAGCACTGGATGTTGTATGGAAATGTTGAATCACTATATTGTACATCTGAAACTAATGTGCCACATATGTAAATTAACTGGAATTAAAATGAAAACATAAACAAAATTAAATAAAACTGAAAAATGAAAAAAAATCTATTTGGGCAAAATGGTATAAAAAAGGAAACAAATTTCTATCACTAACAAAAATTCATTATGCTTGCTTTTGTCTCTAAAGCAATGGATATTCTAGGATTTGCAGCAGATCTTAATTGAAATGTTATTTTCACTTATTTAAAAATTGCATGAGTAGAGTGGTTGGTTAATTATGATGAGTTGAAGATTATTTTTCTTCTGGTTTTCAACACTTCGGTTCTTCATTTTAGTATGTCAATAAGGTAATTTTCTGAAATTATTGTCAAATGTAAGATTGTTTTCCATTTTTCAAGGTAGTGGGGTTGGGTTCAGGAAAAAATAATTGTATGAAACAGGCAGATTCAACAATAAGTAGATGACCAACCCGATTAAAACAATGGGCAAAAGTCTTGAACATACATCTTACCAAGGAAGATAGACCAATGACAAGTAAGCCTACAAAAAGATGTTCATCAGATGAGAAAGTGAACATTAAAACAACAATTAGATACCACTACACAACTATTAGAATGGCTGAAATCCAAAACACTGACAGCACCAAATGCTGGCAAGGATGCAGAGCAATGGGAACTTTCATTCATTGTTGGTGGGAATGCAAAATGGTACAGCCACTTTGGAAGATAGGTTGGCAGTTTCTTTGAAGACTGAACATATACTTTTCACATGATTCAATAATCACACTCCTTGGTATTTACCCGAATGTGTTTAAAATTTATACCCACACAAAAACCAACACCAAGATAGTTGTACCAGTTTATTCACCCCCGCTACACATAAGTGAAACAAATCCAAGTCAGTATCAAAAAAGCATTGATAGCTGAATTAAGATTTGAAGACCTGTTCAAACTGCAGGTTAACCTGTGAAACATGCATGCATAGAAAAATAGTTTGCTAACCATAGAGCAAAGATTTTAGAAATGATGTACAATTTGAATGGCTGCACACAAGACAAAACTTACAGTCTGAAACTAACTGGATAGCTACTAAAACAAAAACAAGATTCATCAGCAGAGTATAACTGGACCCAGAGTCTACACAAAACAATATTCAAAATATGCAAGAGATAACCCCAAATTACTCAACATACAATAAGGTAGGAAAATGTGATCCATTCTCAAGAAAAAAGAAAACTGGGAGATGTTGCTTTGGCTGAATATGTCCCTCCAAAATCTGTATATTTGAATCCTATCCCCAATATGATGACTTTAGAAGGTGGAGTCTTTGGGAGGTAATTAGAATTAGATGAGGTTGCAAGGGTGCCACTAATTAATGGGGTTAGTGCCCTTAAAAAGAGTAATGAGGGAACTTGCTTCTGCTCTCTTTTTCCACCATGTGACACCACAGGAGAAGATGGCCTTCTATAAAACAGAAAGTGGGCTCTCACCAGACAACAAATATGGTGGCCCCTGAATTTTAGAATCCTCATCCTCCAAAACAGCAAAAAATGACACTCTGTCGTTTAAATGACACTAGGTTATAACAGCCCAAAATGACTAACACAAAGGTCATCTCCAAGATGACCCATATACTCAAATTATCATAAATATTTCAAATCCATTATTATAATTCACCTAAATAAAGCAAAGGAAGACACACACACACTTGAAACTATTGGATTACTCAGTAGAGAAATAGAAACTATAAAAAGGAACCAGAAGGAAATTTTAGAACTGAAAATAACAATTTATGAAAATCATGTATGTATACACACACACACATATACACACACACATATATGATTCTTGGTGCTTAATAGCAAAAAATTATAACCTCTGAAAATCATATGTATATGTGTGTATATAATCATATATTTATATTTATATAATGGTTGGTGTTCAATAGCAAAATACAGATATCAGAATAAATGTACAGTGAACATGAATATAAGTCCACAGAAATTATACAATCTGTAAAAAACAGAAAAAAAAAACAATTGCAATAAAATGAACTCAGATACAGGGAGCTAGAGTAAAATATTACCTGAAAATTCATCAAATGTGTCCTTGGAGCACTAGAACAAAAGGAGAAAGAAGTGAGGCAAAGAAAAATAACCAGTATCTTCAAGAATAAAGCATCCTCAGATGAAGGGAAACTAGGAGAATTCAGCAAGAACCTAACTCCTCTATGGGAAATGATAAGTCCTTCAGACAGAAGAGAAATGACACCAGATGGAAATATGGATCTGTGAGGATGAAGAAATATAAGAAGAAGAACAGTAAATACTTGAGGAAATATTTTTTCAGAAAACTATTTATCCTCCTAAATTCTTCAAAATATATGTGGCTGCTTTCAGCAAAGATTGTAACATTGTCTGGTAACATTCTGAATATATGGGGGTGTAATATATATCACTCCTATAGCATAAAGGTCATTGGAGAGAATGTCAAAAGTACCTGTAAAGGTAAAGTTTTTTACATTTTATGTTAGGTTGTACAATATTAATTCTAAGTGAACTGAAAAAACTGATATTATAACATAATCCTTAGAGCAAACATGCACACACACACGTGCGCGCGCGCGCACACACACACACAAACACACACACACTAGAAATATAACCAAAATGTCAAGATACATTGAAATGGAACAACAACAACAACAACAACAACAACAACAAATTATCCAAAAGAGGGCATGCATGGGGGAACAGAGAAACAGAAAAGAAAGAGAAAAAGAACAAATAGTAAGTTGATACATCTATTCCAACCATATTAATAATTACACTAAATGTTAATACCCTGAGCACTCCAATTAAAAAATATATTGATAGTATGTATAAAAATCATGACCTGGCATACGCTGTTTTTAGAAGAAAAAATTTAAGACACAGATATGCTGCAAACAAGTAGACAGACAAATATACATCACGGAAAGAGTAGACATAAAAACACTGAGCGAATGATTTCATTATCAGTTGACTTCATGACAAAACTGATTGCCAGAGAAAAAGAGGGATCTCACAGAATGTTTAAGATACAATTCATCTGGAAGACATGATTATAAATGCATACACATAACTAATAAACGCATACTAATAACAGTAACTAAAAATACATGAAGAAAATTTGAGAGCATTAGGGGAGAAATGGATGCCACAAATATTTTATAAGATCTCTGTTTGGTAGTTGATATAATACCTAGATAAAAATATCAGTAAAGGCACAGAAGGTCTGAATCAACCAGTTGAATCTAACTGGCATTTATAGAACAACCTAGAACTGCAGAATATACATTATTTTCAGTTGTGCATGCTACAGTCAATAAGGTGGACCACATGCAGAGTCATAAAACAAGTCTTAATATAATGTAAATGGATTTAAAATTATAAAATATATTACATGTCAGAGTTAAATTAGAAAGCTGGGGGAGATTGGGAAAAGGGGGGGATAATGGTCAAAGTGTACAACTTCTTATAAGAAGAATAACAAGTTCTGGGAACCTAATGTACAGCAGTGTGTTTACAGTGAATAATATTTTATTGTACACTTGAAATTTTCTAAGAGAGTAGACCTTAAAGGTTCTTACCCCCAAAAAGAAATGATAATTATGTGACAAGATGGAGGTGTTAGCTAATGGAGATGGTAGTAATAATTTTGCAATGTATAAATAAGTCAGATCAACATTTTGAACACATTATAAAGATGAAGCATTACATGTCAATTATATCTCAATAAAACTGGAAAATGACATAAAATAACACAAAAAAACATAAAATAAAATACAATTAGACCAAAGCTTTTTTTTTATTATTTAAAATTTTTTAGTTTTTATTTATTTTTTGAGAGAGAGAAAGAGAGAGAGAGAGAGAGAGAGCATGAGCGGGGAAGGGCAGAGAGAGAAGGAGACACAGAATCCAAAGCAGGCTCCAGGCTCTGAGCTGTCAGCACAGAGCCTGACGCGGGGCTGGAGCTCACAAACCATGAGATCATGACCTGAGCCAAAGTCAGATACCTAACCAATTGAGCTACCCAGGAGTCCCTAGACAGAAGTTTTAAAAAAGAAAACAGTATCATAGGAAAGACTCAAAAACCCCCAAATTTAATTTTGTTGAATAGCATATGCATCAAATAGAAATGTATTTCTAGAAATGAATAGCATATGCATCAAATAGAAATGTATTAAATGACAATTATCATATGTTGATGGTGTAATCTCTATTATTTGTGTAATTTTTATGTTCTAATGTAGCACAGGCTGTCTGCTCAGCTATACCCAAGAGCAACAAGGAAAGGGGACTCATTTTTAGGTACCACATCTCCACATAAGTGGAGAATAATACAGATTCGCAGTATAGTTATTTATTCTAAGCAGTCTAAAATTTGGGCCTCAGGGGCAGGCAGAGTTAAGACACAGAGAGAGGACCAATTTCTCCCTCAAAGCCTCTTCAAATCCTCACTATAGCCCTTGTGTTTTGTTGGTGTATTAACAAAATTAGAATCCTTTTATAATAAATCCCTTCATTAAGAAAAAAAAGGTTGTGCTTCATTTAAAATCTGATGTCACATTCTGTAAAAATGATAGGGGCTAATATGTATAGATAATAGCTCGATTCTAGATACCAAGATGGTGACTACACTTTACTAGTTGCATAAAAACAGTTTTACGAACACTTGTACAAAAATTGTGTTTTATGAATATTTTAACTATTAGTTCCTTGTTATTGTATGATGTACTTGCCACCATTTGAGGAACTCTCTTGCTGTATTTTACTCACCATCCTTTTGGTCCTGTTTTTCATTAAAGGCACACCAACGTGAATAAAATTATTTATGCAAATTTTATTTAAACAGTCTTCACGGGGGACAGTTCTATCACTATTCACGCATTTTATAATATATAAAAGTTAAACCTCCATTTAATAGACATTCCCAATGCAACAATTGCCTTGGGCAATGTTAAAGAGGCAAACACTATCAAGACAACGGGAAAGAGAGACCAGGATGAAGTCTGAGCTCAGCTCCGTTGAAACAAATCAGAGTTTGTTTGTTTGTTTTTTTAATTTTTTTTTTTAACGTTTATTTATGTTTGAGACAGAGAGAGACAGAGCATGAACGGGGGAGGGGCAGAGAGAGAGGGAGACACAGAATCTGAAGCAGGCTCCAGGCTCTGAGCTGTCAGCACAGAGCCCCACGCGGGGCTTAAACCCACCGACCGTGAGATCATGACCTGAGCGGAAGTCGGACGCTTAACCGACCTAGCCACCCAGGCGCCCCCAAATCAGAGTTTTTAAGAGCTAGGATGAGGGCCATGGTAGGCCTTCTGTGTTTGCCAACCGGCCAAAGCCAAAGAAATCTTCATGACAGGACACTGTGTACAACTTGGAACAAGAAACCCATCTCAGTTGGGCTCCTACCCTCCCACAGGGACTGGGGTTCAGTGTCTATCTTCCTTGACTACTTTTCAAAGTAATAGATCTTAGGTCCTCGAGAAAGACAGGCCTAGGTGGTAAAACTAGCAGAAGCTTTTTAAAAGATTTAACGCGTCAAGTTTTCTAAAAGTAAACTGTGTCCGCGAAGCGGGCAGACCATCTAGGTGGTCAGACCATCTAGGTTCCTTAAGGATCAGTGTGAGAGGGAAGTCAGGAGCTAGAGGCAAGGATAAGCCCGTCTGAGGTTTCTCAAGCTGAGGAAATGGTCAAGGCCTTCTTGTTCATTATCAATTGTTAGACAATTTCAAAATTCATTATGAATAAATTTGGGTCTTGAGGATTCTTCGAGTTCGGATTAAATAACTGCAGGGGGTTAAACTAGAGAGGAACGGGTGATATATTCTCTGACTTACAATGATCAGTTGATGTAAATTATGATCTGTATGAATTTGGAGGTGAAACAATATAATTAGTATCATAACTTCTCATATGTAAAATCAGAGAAGATGCCTCCAGCAGACACATTTTACAAATAGGAATGCTAACTGAAGTAACCTAAATTAACCTAGGGCCTACAAGAATTTCATATACGCTTGCACGCTGAAAGATTTTGATTTAATTTACTGAGCAATTTGAAAATATAAAAATTGTGCTACAGATAACATTGATGGAACACTTCCCTTCTATATTTTGACGTTCTTTTTCCCTAAAAGCATGCTGATATTATGAGAACACTTTTCCATGTTTTCCGGTAAGCTGTATCAACATATGACAGTTACATGGCTTATTCAATCATATTTACCTTAGTACTGTCAACCTAAATAAATAATAAAAGAGGAAAAAGGCAAAGCATTTGCAGATCCAAATTGAAAGTAATAGCTTCCATTTATCTGCTATATTTAAAACACTCTACTGTAAGGATTAATATGATCTTATTTATGCCAAATTTTCAAAAGAAAACACTGAGGATCACAGAATTAGATAATTTGCCAAAAGCTATGTAATTAACGTTTGTGGGGACATCAGTGCAATCCAAGCTTGGCTCACTGCAAATCTTAAGTTGTTTTCCTCATAGTGTATCCACCATCTGAGACAAACAGCTACAGTGAATGTATTTTTGTTTGTTTATAGACCGTGATCATTTTACAGTATAAAATATAAGAACAAACTTCATAAGCTGTTGCCAAATTAAATGTTGTTAAGTAATAGGAATGTCGACAAGGATACCACAGTCTTCTATTAATTATTAATTGATTTAAGACATCATTTTTAACAGCTTTCCAAAGCCCCAAAACAATTGTATGATAAAAGATGTTTTTTTAGAAAGACATCTTTAAAAGATGTGTTTTGGGGCGCCTGGGTGGCGCAGTCGGTTAAGTGTCCGACTTCAGCCAGGTCACGATCTCGCGGTCCGTGAGTTCGAGCCCCGCATCAGGCTCTGGGCTGATGGCTCAGAGCCTGGAGCCTGTTTCCGATTCTGTGTCTCCCTCTCTCTCTGCCCCTCCCCGTTCATGCTCTGTCTCTCTCTGTCCCAAAAATAAATAAACGTTGGAAAAAAAAATTTAAAAAAAAAAATAAAAGATGTGGTTTTTTTTTTGAGAAAAAAAAAACAGCATTTTTTTTCTTGTATACAAGAAAGAAACTGAAAAGACAGAATGAATGGCTTATGGTCTGCTCACTGCCACACCTCCACCACCCCTATGAAGCTGTACCAACCACAATAATTTATACACACTCCCCACACCACACATACACATGAATGTACATTCCCACACAGATCAGCACTATTGCAGCCAAGATCAAACCTCGCTAGTCCCTGAAGGTCTCTAATTGCGAGTACTCAAGTCAGCAAAAGGTCTGAATAAGCTTCCTGGGCTTTGTATTAAATGATTTGGGGATAAAATTTGTGGGATATTTCCAAACCTACGGCTCCGACTTCACTGAGACCAGAATAGGTCACTTCTAAGTAGAATGAAAATCTTTAGGTTTGCATTATAAACTATTTCTTTACTCAATTTACAAGTGGTCTCCTAGCCAGATAGAATCAAGAGGATAAAAATTGAGACTGTGTCTCTAACTATATTTACAAGTGATCAGCACAGGGAATAAAAAAGGAAAGCCATTATGTCAAGCTCTGGATGATACCTGTGAAGCATCTGAGCATGTATATGTCATATATATATATATATACACACACACATACATATATATAATTAGTATCATATATGTATATATATGATATTATGATATGATTATGGTATTATATGATTGTGGTATATATGATGTGATATTATTAGTATAATCATTAGTATTATGATATAATTAGTATCATATATGTATATATATACGGTTTTACTCTTCTCAAGAAATTAGATTTAAAAATATTCTGAGCTTACAGGGGCCCATTGTGTATCCACTAAGTTTACGCCTCAAGACAGAATTTAGCACAAAGGATTAGAGTTTTGAGTGTGAGTCCTTACAAATGAAATGAATATTTGCTTTTTTTCCTGCTGCCATAAGGTGAAATACATTGAAGCCGAGGTGTAATTTTCCCAAGAAAGCTGCTTCTCCAAAGCAGGTTGATCTCTGAACTATGTCTTTATTGACAAATAGTTTTTTTTTTCTGAGGGTTTTAACTCTCTATGTTCAAATTTATTGCACCTCATTACATGATTTTTGGCTCTGGAGTTCACGGGCATACTTACTCTAGTGAGATACAGCAGCGGCAACAAAACTCTTCTCTATTGACCACTGTTGATTATTTATCAGCCAACAAATGTTTGGCCAATTTGGTCTTTTTGTGAATAAAGTGATTAACTGAATTTCAAAAAGGAAAGTATGTCTTTATTCTATCAGGTTTAATCGCCCCTTGTATAAGTAGATGGGCTGGCCTGTGAGTTCAGACATTCTTAGTGAGAGAAATTAATCTCTCCAAACTATTCGTCACTTGGAGTCAGGAGCAAGAGTCAGAATCTAACATAGCTTGTCAAATAAATATTAATATAAATACATATAACATAACTGTATTATAAAATCATATTGACTAAACTGCTAATAAATATAGTGATCTACATAATTTATCAGTTATATTCTACATAGATTTCTAAGAGTTTTTGTTAATTACTGGGTTTTCATTACATATTTTAAATGTCCGTAGCATACACACACTCCCTCTTGATCTCTTGCTTTCTCTGTAAAGTCATAACAACAGTAATACAGGTGAGTATTTTCATTTGCTTCAATAATAAAGGAAGTGTTTCTTTTCACAATTGGCCTGAAAAAAATATTAGTTATCTCATGCAGCATGAAAATGACAGAATGGAAGAAAGGCTTACATGACTACAAGTCCCGGAAGAAGGGCAAAAAATACTGGAACATCCTGCAGTGAGTTTATCCACCTACAACCACACAGGGACCAATTATACAGATTGAGGATGGCTTGACAGAATCAAGAATGAGTTCAGGAGCCCCTGAGAGAGAATCGAAGATTAGATCAATACAATTGTAGCATAAATGAAAAAAGAGGTAATTAATACAGGAGGCCAACCAATAAATTAGGCAATCGTGTTCAGGAAATGGTGTGGGACTTCTGCTGCCCTAAAATTTCCTCAGTAATCACATGGAAAGGTTCGGGTTAGCCTGGATTCTTTTCCATAAATAAATTTCTTCATTTACTTACAAGACCTACTGGGTAGATACATGCAAAAGGATGAGAATTAAAGCTGCAACTTTAAATATACTTACAAGTTATTTAAAACAGAAAGAAAAAAACAAAAGCATGATGCCAAGCCACGGCTCATACTTGTGTGTCAGTATCAAGTGGATTTTTATGAATAAAAATTTTATTTGTAGATTATATTACTAATTTCTGAAAATTTGTACTCAAAATTCTATATACATAATTATTCAGAAAGTCACACAATTAAAATACATAATAACTAAATCATGGTACACCCGGTGGCTCAGTCGGTTAAGCGTCCAATTTCAGCTCAGGTCATGATCTCACAGTTAACGAGTTCCAGCCTCCCATCAGGCTCTGTCTCTCTCTGTCTCTCTCTCTCTGCCCCTCCCAAGATCTCACTCTCTCTCTCTCTCTCTCTCAACAAAAAATAAACATTTAAAAATAAATATATAAAATAAAATACATAATCACTAAATCAAATTTTATAACAAAAAATTAGAAGGATTCAGAAAGATTTTCTTTTTTTTTAAGTTTATTTATTTTGTGAGAGAGAGAGCATGTGTGTGTGAGTAAGGGAGGGGAAGAGAGAGGGAGAGAGAGAATGCCAAAGGGGTTCTGTGTTGCCAGTGCAGAGCTTGACATGGAGCTTAATCTCACAACCCCATGAGATCATAACCTGAGCCAAAATCAAGAGCTGGACACTTAACCCACTGAGTCACCCAGGAACCCCAGAAAGATTTTCAAAAGTTATACGAAGGCATTGCAACACATGGGAATTACTTTTAAACTGTCTCATTTATTATATACATTATCACATATGCACCGTTAAATATAGATATGAAGATCATGTTTGAAATTTTGATCATATCTAACTAATATTCCAAAATGTTTGTGAAGGTTTTAGGGAATCTTGTGTCTATATTCTGAGGTAGTTCTTGTCACATGGGAATAGTTTGTTTAGATAATGGTTAAGTCCAAAGTGTATTATCTCTCCAGGCACAGATTGTTGTAAGGCCCAGCGTTGATTGCAAATGGCATATTTTGCTTTCTTTCCCCAAACCATCACTCTTTTATAACATCAGCTTAAATATTAATATTATTATGTAAGCAAAAATTTAATATAGATAAAATAGCAATCTCAAATAATAATTGTGCGTGTATAAATTATCTAAAAAGGTTTGGAAGTGAATTTTGAATCTAGCTGAAAATGTCTCTCCATATTTACATTAGTAAGAAGTTGCTTCTGGTGTTTGTTTTCTATTGCTGTGTAGCAGATTACTAGTCCTTGTGACTGGAAACAACACTGATTTATTCTGTTGCAGCTTCTGGCAAGGAAAACAAAAGCAAAAATCACCTCTTGGGGCTACATCAAAATAAAAAGCTTCTGCACATAAAGGAAACAATCAACAAAACTAAAAGGCAACCTATAGAATGGGAGAAGATATTTGCAAATGATTTATCTGACAAAGGGTTAGTTTTCAAAATAGATAAAGAAGATATAAAACTCAATACCAATAATCCAATTTAAAAATGGGCAGAAGACATGTCTGATTTTTTTTTTTACTAAGTTTAATTTCAGAAAAATTTTCTTGAGTTGTAGATTTTTTTTTAAATATATGTGGTCTGTTTCCTTACTTTGGTTCTTCAAGGACTTTTATTATTCACATGTTCACTCTTTTTTGCATTGTCACTTATTCTCAAATATTTAACTCCTTATGTGCTTTATTTTTTTCTGAAGATTTTTTTCTCTATATAAAAAATTATATCTATGGGGGAGAGACAGAGAGAGAGAGAAAGAGAGAGAGAATCCCAAGGAGGCTCCATCCTGCCAGTGCAGAGCCTGACATGGGGCTTGAGCCCATGAACCATGACATCATGACCTGAGCCGAAATCGAGAGTTGGACGCTTACCGGCTGAGCCACCCATGCTTCCCTCTATTGACAATTTTTACATGAAATTAATTTTCCTAAAATTTTGGAATCACATGTATTTCAGGAAATTCTCTTATCATCCCTGAGCATTTTCTTCTGTTATTTATGTGTAGGGGTAAACAATCTTATGGTTTGCTTTCTGAGTTTTCCTTCTTCTTTCCCTATATCATATTGCTAGGGCCACCATAACAAAATACCACAGACTCAGTGGCTTAAAAAAACAGAACTTTTTTTTCACACCTCTGGAGGCTAGAAGTTCAAGACCAAATTGTCAGCAGGTTCGGTTTCTTCTAAGGGCTAACTCCTTAGTTTGCAGATGGCTGTCTTGCTGCTGTGTTCACACATGGTTCTTCCTTGGTCTTTGCATTTTCTGTTTGCTCATCTTTTCTTATAAGGACAATGGTCAGATTGTTTTAGGATGACATCTATATAATCGCCTTTTATCTCTTTAAAGGCCCTATAACTTCAGATATAGGCACATTGAGATATTGGAGGTTAGGACTTTAACATACAAATGGGCACAATTCAGCTCATAACAGTTCCTTTGCCCAACTTTCATTTAGATTTCTTTTCCCTTTTCTTAGTTGCTCCTATTGTGCTCAAATTTTACTCTAATTCCAGAAATATATCATTAACGTGGATCCCTCTTAGAAGGAAACTCTGAGAGATCAGTTTCAAGACTTCACAGAGAGTAGACTCTTCCAGTTTACTCAGTTCTTCTAACCCGGGTGCCCTTGCAATCTCCCAGTATTGGAGGGGCAAGATCTCTCTAGGTTCTGGCTACTGCTCTCAAACTGGTGAACCCTACTCTCCAGGAAACACCTACTGACTATTTTGAAGGTCTTCTGTTCTCAGAACCTTAGCTACTCTACCAGTTTCTACCTGCCTCCCACATTGAATCAATATCATGTAGGACGTTGATCTTTAGTGGGTGGTCCTCATCTGGTTCATATGTTAGAGCTCAATAGAACTTCCCCACCTAGTGTTTTAAATGTTGTTTACTGGTTGATGATTTTGCTATTTCATTCCTCTGATTTCCTTGTATTGGTAATTTATGTTTTCTTTCTCTTGTTTTCTGAATCTACATTGTTAGATATTTATCAATTTTATTTTTTATTTTTTTATGTTCTATTTATTCATTTCTTGAGAGAGAGAAAGAGAGTGAGATCACGCCGGGGAGGGGCAGGCAGACAGAGACAGAGGGAGAGAGAAATATCAAGCAGGCTCTGCAGGGCTCCATCTGTAGGACACTCGACCGACAGAGCCACCTAAGCTCTATGATTTTATTATCTCTATTGTTTTAAGTTTTTTAAATTTTAATTTATTTCTGTATTATTTCTTTCTTCTACTTATTTTGGGTTTAACTTGATAATCTTTCTATGGTAATTTTCAATATGCTCTGTTTTCATTACCATTGATATTGAAAGTTTTTTTTTTTTTACTTTTATTTCTCTTTTTGGTCATTTGGAATTATGTTAATTAATGCTCAAGTAATTTGGGGGGGGGGAGCTGGGAATTTTTAAAGTCTCTACTTTTAAATTGGCAACTAATTTAATTCTGTTATGACCAGAGAACATTGTACACAATTTGAATTCTTTCAAATGCATTAAGTCCTCTTTTATGGCCTAAGGTATAATCCATTTCTGTGAACTTGAAAAGAATGTATATTTTCTGTTTACTTCGTATAGTGTTTGATTAATGTCAATTAGGTGCATTAGTTGATAGTATTTTCAAGTACTTTCCTACGAACTGTCTAATTGTTTTATCAATTGTAGAATGAAGAATGTTGACATCTCCAACTATAATTGTGGATTTATTTGTTTTTTCTCTTTATCAGTTTTTGCTTGATGTAATTTAAACCTGTGCTATATAACCTTTAAAACTTGTATTTCTTCATTATGAAGGGACCTCATATTGTTATCATTTCTGATAATATTTCCTTATTTTAATGTCTCCTTTGCTGTATATTCATAGAACCACTGCCTTCCCACAATTCATGTTTATATGGTTCATATCAAAGACAGAACAAAAGCCTCTTAACAATTGATGACCAGCTCCACACTAAAAGATATGTGATGGTGTTCCTAACGATTCTCCTATTCAAACAGTTAAGTTTTTAGGTTATTGTTTTGTTTATATCTTTGTTTTTAAATGTGCTTGATTCTAATAGTTGTGTTAAGGTTGTTTTTTGCTTATTCCATGGTCTTTGTTATTTCTCAATTTCTGCTAATTCATTTTGTTCCTAGTTACCGCTTAAATTTGGGGGCTTTTTCACATATTTAATAATTCTTTATTGTATTCTTGTCATTACAAATGCTAAGTTCTTGAGTATCTGAATTTTTTCTGAAATTTTCTTAATAGCAATTTTTTTTTCAGCAACAGTTAATTTACTGCCAGTTAAGCTTAATTTTTTGATGCCTGTTTTTAATCACTGTTCGAATTTATCAGAGTAGGTTTTATTCCAGAGCTGAATTAACATCTTCCTATGGCATCACTTTTCTTGGGTTTCTACTGAATGCACTTGTCCATGAGGTATCTCTACTGTGGAAGGTCACAACTCAAACCCTTCTTATCCTTCTATGATCTTTTGTACTCTTCCAGCTTACAAATTATTTGTATTTATTCTTACCCAGTAGATGTCTCTAGTGTGATTTGTAGAGTTTTCTCACTGTGCATGTTCAGCTTAGTATTCAACCATGAATTTAAAGGTATTACTATGTAGCTTTATGGAACCCTTTATCTTCACAGCTTTCCTCTTACTGGTACTTTTTTTCCCCTCAAATTTCAACTAAGGCAGTAGCCTCAACTTGGATCTCTGTCTCAGCTCTCTGGCATACATTTTTAGGTTCCTCTAGAGAGGTTCAGAAAGGCTTTAGAATTGGAAAGCATATATAATTGCAGAGCTCATCTCATTTGTTTCTCTTTTCTTAGAAGTACACTTATACACTGTTCTTCATATGTGTACGCAGATATTTCACATATCTCATCCAATTTCAAAGTGTTGTTGCTTTTTGTTTGTTTGTTTGTTTGTTTGTTTGTTTGTTTGTTTTGTTTATGTTGGGGGCCTAGCATCAGTTACCGATCCTGGTTGTAAGCTAAATTCAAATTATGTGTTTTTACGATGACATTAGCAACTGCTTTCCTTACATCTGGCTGGACTAAATTAAACCTTCAGAAGTAACCCAAATTCACTAAATCATTCTTAACATAATGCATCAATTATTTATATTAAAATGTATAAACACACAAGGTTATAAATTTAATTCAAGACTGTATAATATATTCAAACTTGGAAAGTACAGATTCAATCTTTACTTATGATTTAGTTCATTTTCACATATATCTTGAAGACTGAGTGGATTTTGCCATGTGAGAAAGGAAAGACTCAAAGAGTATTCCACACAAACCTTATGGCATGAAAAAAGTGTAGGAATATGTCCATGTGTGAAGTCTTAAAGAAATATCAATACATTTTATGTGACTAAACCTCAGGAATCATGGGCTATGCAATGAAAAATGGTTGTTGTGGTGTGGTATATGGTCTTCACTTTGGGTGCTAAATATGAGCACTTCAAAGGTATTTTTTTATTGTTGGGAGTAAAATTTCCATGAGACTTCAATTTTTCTTTTGGCTAGTGTCATAGATTTGTGACAGGGTCTGGAAAAAAAAAACACATAAATTTCTGAAAGGGGTATCTATTTGCATTCATTCGTGAGCTTAACTAACTTTCTTGGTGTTACTGTTTCAATAGTTATACAAAGTGCATGCAAAGTCTCTAGAAAGAGGGCAAGACTCTCCCTATAAGTACAAAAGGAAAATATTTAAAACCTTGTTTATATTTATTTTCTCCCTGTCTTCCCTTGTCTCAAGACTATGTTGTATACACAAGAATTATTTAGAGCAAACTGCTCATTTGGAAATATGACACTGGTATAAGTCCATCCAACTTATATCATTTTCATTACTTCAGACAAATTCCATTCTTATCTTTCACTAGAAAGACTATTGTCATCAAGAAGAGCTGAACTAGAAGCCAAGGTCATAGCTTTGTAAGCTTCATATTAAGACTATTAGATACCCCCTTCTCTTAGATGACTGACTTCACATCTAAGTTTAATATTCTAAAGTTTCCATTCCTCTCTTTCCTTCATAGCATGACATGCATCTATCCAATTAACACCATAATACTCTCATTACAGCACTTCCAAATACATGAAACTATAATGCAAATATACTGCAAAGGAGGTATTAATTCAGAAAATTTAAATAAAAATAACTTTTAAAAAGATACAAATTAAATGAACTTTTCTTGACAAGATAAACCTTACAAGAAAAAAATTGATATCTCACAAGGCCAAAAGTAAAAAGGGAACCAAAAATCACAACAGCTTTTGTGTGGATGGGTGGTGACTACATTGGTGAGACACCTCTGATATCCAGAGTAAGTTTTCAGCCCCTGCATAAGGTTGACCACATCCTTTGAATGATGCAGTAAAATCTTGCTCTTATAAAACTAGAGCATAGAAATAATGCATTATTTTGTATCATCCTTAAAACCTGAAGAAATTTTCAATGTCAAAGACATTGAAAATAGCCTTTGGGAAAGCTAAAGAATTGCTAAGTGCCCTCATTAAGGCATCGCAATCAAAGCTTTCTTTTCAAACCAGATTTTTAAAAAAAATTGTTAATGTATTTTAAAGGGTTTAGATAATTATCAAAATGCATAAAGAACTTTTAAAACACAAGTATTAAGAAGAATAAAGATTTTCATAGACTTTTCAAAAGAAGAAAACACTTGAAAACAATCCATTAGGAATCAAAAAAGGCACCATTAGCTATGATCTGTAGTGCATCAGTACCACAAAAACAATTTTCAAAAGGGATTCTTCAGTTGTACCCTAGCAAACATAGGATAACCTTAAGTACTAGAACTGGAAAATGCAAAGCAAATGTCTATCTTTCAATAGCAACAGAAGTTGTCCAGTTTATTGCTGAGTCTAAAGGAAATTAATTAGGTAACTTTCTCCATCACTACCACTTGATGTTATGGGAAAAGAGACTGGAGTAGAGACCTGGAAAAAAGGAAGTGTTGGAGGCATAACATGAAAGAAGTAAAGAATAATCTTCACTGAAACAAACCTATCTTGTAGTTTAAAAGGGATACTAGTAAGTTAAAAACAGAGTCATTCATTATAGATGTTCTTTAGTGTGGATCAAAGTACATGAAAGAAGTTCACCTTTGAAGTTAGGTTTTCTGCTTGGATTCACATACCCATAGTGCTTTTTTCCCCTTCAATTTGACTTAATGAATTCACCATTTATATATTAAGTAACACTACATGCAAACAATCTGCTAATTGCTGCAAGCATACAACAGATCAGTTTAAGTTCCCTATATCTAGGATCTCACAGTCCAGCAAGAGGGGCAGAGGTGATATACAATGACCTCTACAAATAGATTTTAAGTTGCACTCTGTACATAGTCGGCACATACAAAGGAGTATTGTTCTCATAGTACTCAGCACAAATTGGTATATTCATTAAAGCGATTTTTGGTCAGGGATAATAACTTATCTTACTTTCTGAGTCTAGTGTGTTTTTTTTTTCCATTTTAAAGATAGGTATTTGATGGATAGCAATCAGCAAAGTTCTGGAACCACCAGCAGAAAACTTTCTCAATATACTTTAAAAGGATTAATTTTGATAAATTAAGTATAGCCCAAATACTAGCCTCATCTTTTCATGCTCACAAACTTGACTGGGTAAATACAATCTCAATTATTCCTATGAGGGGCAATAAGAAATTTCCAACACTCATAACTAAAAGCAGTATAAAAATGCACAGAGTTATATGGGTAACACAACTACCGTGGGGATCAGAATATTTGCATTTATAGAACCAGCACATTCTCTTTCTGCATGTGCTGTGATAAGGAACGCCAAGTATGTAATTAGCAGATGGCTTGATGAGAATCAGAATAAGAGCAGTAACATAAATAAATAAAATTTACTAACAATAGGAATAAGACCTAATGTGCACATATATACTCATAATTGGGTTGCTGTTGACATCGAGTTCATAATATTCAAATATTATTGATAAATGCTAAACCCACCTTTTCAATTGGGATGGAATCATTAAAGGAGTAGTAATAACTGAAGTCTGTAGACATAGTCTTCTTGTTATGTATACGTATTGTATATCTTGTTATATATAGATATTGTGTACCTTGTTACACATATATGTAATTAATATTGTATATGTACACACACAGCTAACACTATTAACCTCTCTGACTCTCTTTTTCTTTGTTTTCATTCATCAACTCTTGTGAGTGATGCATAGTTCATTTCTATGTGTTAATACCTTTCCATCAGTCTCTGGTCCAACTGTCAGTATTCTGAGTCATAAGATGCATGGCTACCATTTAAGTCATTATATGTTGACCTTAAATTTGTGTCAGAGAACATACAGTGTTGAGTTAGGGGTGAGATAGAGCTTACCCAAAATTGCAGAATAACCACTCTTCATGTTCCCTTAGCATCAGTCTTTATAATGATTAATACGAATAAATATTATTACAGCTACTAGAAACTTTCTCCTTCTTGTAGAAGTTATATACTTTGAGTATCTAGTTTATTTAAAATAATTTAAAAATTATTTATTTAGATACACAACTGATGAAATTTCATGTAATGCATAGTTTCAACACATACAGAAATCAAACAATATTTATTGATTCAAGATGTAAGAGAAAGAACCAAAAGGTCTTCATAAAGATTTTGTAAGCCGAAATGTTATGTTTGTCTTCCTTTTTTTCTAACTCTTCTTTAAAGTTTATTTATTAGAGAGAGAGAGAGAGAGAATGAGTGGAGGAGGGGAAGAAAGAGAGAGGGAGAAAGATAATCCCAAGCCGGCTCCATGCTGTCAGATCCCCAATGGGGGGCTGGATCTCACCAACCATGAGATCATGACCTGAGCTGAGATGAGTTGGAGGCTTAACCTACTGAGCCACCCAGGCACCCCCTGTGCCATTATCTACCTAAAAGTCCATCTGACCATCTATATAACAAATAGTGGATGAAGAAAGGTTGCTAATGCTGCCTTGTCTGATGATGTGGCTCCTCTATGATTCCATGAGTTATTATCAAAATATTGACCTTTAAAGACCCCACATTAATTGGATATTATGTACCAAAATGGACTGATACTTATAATATGGGGAAAAAAACGAGTAGTATCTCAAAGCGTTAGTTAGGAAAGAGAAAGAATTTTTTAAAAAAAGAAAGAAAGAAAAGAAAAGAGAAAACTCATTACAAAAGTGCAAAGCCATTGAAAACATTTGAAAACACACATCTTTTAAGTGATAATTAGATTCATGGGAAAATTGGCATATTTAAACCTTTTATTCCAATACAATGTTATTTCAATTTCTTTTTGATTATTAGGCCCCTGTAAAACTATTGATTTGAATTATCAAAGGCACAAATATAATAAACAGCCATATTATGGAGTGAAATGAAAAATATGCATGCTATGTTAAAGTAAATCATACAACTTCAAAGAAATTTGTGCTTATGCTTGTTTGCTTTGGCAAACACTTCCTAGAACCTAAAGGGTGTGTATTTCCGTATAGTCCAATGGGTATTCTTTAATAGAAAAATAAAAAAAAAAGCACATTTAGATTACCTCTAAGATCATACCTAGCTTCAAACTTTATTACTTTTTAAAATCAAGATGTTTTGGATTCAGTTGACAGACACGCAACTAATATTTATTTAAGGAAAAATATTTTATATTCATATACTTGTGAAAATCTCCTGACACTGGGGCTAGATATAGGACTCGTCACCATCTCTTCCCTTTATTCATAGGCTATTTCTCTTTGTGGTGGGTTCTGGCAACTCCAATCCAACATCATCTTCCCTTCTACCTATTTTCCAATAGTTCCCACAAAATTCCTAGAATTAAATTCCATCCCGTTCATGTCCACCCTTAATTATATCACTTTTGATAGTGGTAATACCTACATAATTTGTCAAGCTCTGGGTTATGTGCCAATGTCTTGGCTTAGAGTGGCAGCAGGTATCTCCACGGAGGAGAATTGAGGCACTGCCTCTCAGCAGCTACCTACTCATAGATCCCTCTACATGGAAAATTTATGAGTGGATGACCAATTTGCACCCCTTTTTTTTTTTTACCACATTCTCAGTTCCATCATATGTTGGGTTATAGTTTCTTTTCTTTCAGCCATGATGTCTGCACAAAGAAAAATATTGCTATTTTCGCTTGTCCAGTGTACCATCATTTGTGGACAAGAATTCTCCATGAATCATACCAAACCTGAAGGAAAAGCATCATATGGATCAATTAGGATATTTCTATTACTACTGTGGGCTCCTAAAACAATTCATCTTAACACAAATACTCCTTTCAAAGCTTTATAGTACGGGAATGGTGCCTCAAACCTGGTACCATGATAAATTTTGATTTTAGAGTGTTATATCCAGAGAAATCAAGGGGAAGGAAATTCTAGAGCAGCCTGTCTAGTAGAAATTTCTGTGATGTTGGAAATCTTTTCTAATCGGTACTCTCCGGTATAGTAGCCACTAGCCAAATGAGGCTATTAAATAATTTAAATATAAATATATGATTAAGCACTTAACTTAATTTTAGTTTAATTTTAATTAAGTTAAATTTAAATAGCTCCATGGGCTAATGGCTACATATTGGACAACACAGCTCTAGACAATAAACTGCATCAGGTCATGTCTCTGCTATTCATAGTTATATTCCCATGCAGTATAGTTTCCAGAGAGTGGCAGGCACCTAATAATTGCATTGTCAATAATAACACAAATAGCTGACATTTCTCAGGCACTTCTTAAAACCCAGGCACTGTGCTATATTCTTTAACTACTTCACATAAACATCTTTGCAAAGATGTTTCACCTTCATCCTAATAATATAGGGCATTTCCCAGAAGTCCAGAGTATTGTGGTAGATAATGAAAGACTCCAGCCAATTAAAATCTATGTATTGAGTAGCCTCATTCAATAGAATATTCTCCTAACAGAATATAATGATAGACTGCCACCACTCTTTTCTTATAAGCTTTATTGACATATAATTGATATACAAAAATTGCAAATATTTAATGTATAATTATAATTGGCTTGGACATATACATACACCTGTAATACTATCATCACAATAAAGGCATTAAACATAGTCATCACCTCCAAAAAAGACTGTGCATGTGTGTCTGCATGTTCAGAATACTTAACATGAGATCTATCCTCTTAACATATATAATATACATATACATATACATATATATATATATATATATATACATAAAATTTTGTTTTAGAAAGTGTGTGAGCAAGGGAGAGGGAAAGAAAGAGAATCCCATGCAGGGTGCTTGCTCAGTGCAGAGCCCGACTTGGGGCTTTATGTCACCACTGTGAGATTAAGACCTGAGGCGAAACCTAGAGTTGGACGTTCAACTGACTGAGCAGCCCAAATGCCACTATCCTCTTAACATATTTTAAGAAGAATATTATAAACTATAGGCACTTTGTTGTACAGACAATCTCTAGGAGGTATTCATCTTACATAACTGAAACTTTATATCCTTTGACCAACAACTCGCCATTTCTCTTTTCCCCAGCCCTAGCTACTACCATTTTATTCTCTGATTCTATGAGTTTGATTGTTTAGATACTTCATATAAGTGGCATCATTCAGTATGTGTCCTTCAGTGACTGGCTTATTTCACTTAGCACAATTTCCTCTTGATTCATTCACATTATAGCAAATTGTAGCATTTCTTTTTTAAGGCTGAATAATATTTTATTGTACACACCACATTTTCTTGATCCATTCATCTGCCAATAGACGTTTGGATTGCTTACATAGATAGCTTGGATATAGTGAATACTGACCGCTACGATGTACATAGGGGCACAGATATCTCTTTGAGATAGTGATTTCAATTCTTTTGGATATATACCCAGAAGCAGAATTGCTGGACCCTATGGTAGTTCTATTTTTTAGTTTTTTGAGTGAATTCCATGCTGTATTCCATAATGGCTACACCACTCTACTATCCCACCAACAGTTTATAGCGATTCCAATTTCTCCACATCCCCATCAACACTTGTTATCTTTTGATTTTTTGGTAATAGCTATCCGAACATGTGTGTGGTGGTATTTCAACGTGGTTTTGACCTATATTTCTTTGATGATTAGTGATCTTGGACATTTTTTTTTCATAGTTGGCCATTTGTTTATCTTCTCTTTGGAGAAATGTCTATTCAATCTTTTGTGCATTTTAAAAATCAGATCAGCCTAGAGCCTGTTTCCGATTCTGTGTCTCCCTCTCTCTCTGCCCTTCCCCCATTCATGCTCTGTCTCTCTCTGTCCCAAAAATAAATAAACGTTGAAAAAAAAATTAAAAAAAAATAAATAAAAATCAGATCATTTGTCTTTAGCTACTGACTTATAGGAATTCCTTATATATTTTGGATATTAACCCCTTATCAGATAGATGGTTTGCAAATATTTTCTCCCATTCCAAAGACTGTTTTTCATTCTGTAGATTGTTTCCTTTGCTGTGCAGAAACTTTTTAATTTGATACAATTCCACCTGTCTATTTTTGGTTTTGTTGCCTGTGCTTTTGGTGACAAATCCAAGAAATTGTTGCCAAGACCAATGTCAAGAAGTTTTCCCTGATTTCTTTTTTTTCACAAGAGGTTTTATAGTTTCAGGTCTTTAGTTTAACTCTTTCATTCATCTTAACTGATTTTCATATAGCATACAATAGAGGTCAAATTTTATGCTTTTGCATGTGGATATCCACTTTTCCCAAAACAAGCACAACTCAATAAAATCACATCTTGATTCTTCAAATTCTTCAGTGAAGAAAGGATATTGCTAGGGGGTGGATGTTTAGACTTTGATCACCAATTCTTTCCTTTTTTGTGATAGGCTATTTCCGACTCACAGTTACCACATATTTTATCTACTAATGCATTAGCTATGTGTTAATCATAGCTATATTACCATGATTTTTCACTTTAATGACTCCTCATGATTTAAATTTGCCCAACATGGGACCGATTTTCAGGGGATGCCCTTTCTTATTCATTGCACTTTGCCAAAATTGAATGTAGAATTTTGTTTGGTTTTGTTTTGGATTTGGTTTCGTTTGCTTGTTTTAGGAAAGACTGATCCATTTAAACAAGAATTTACAAATCTTGGGGAATCCAAAACAAAACAAGGCAAACAAGTGAACAAAATAAATACATCTGCCACAAAGAGGAACATATTATTAGATAATCTATTTTTCAAGATGAAGAAATTAAGACAGGTTCTTAAAAAAGAAAAGTGAATTGACAATGCATGGGTATATATCTCATCCTTGTAACTTACTGGGTATGAGAACTCTAACAATTTTTTAAATTTTATTTATTTATTTATTTATTTATTTATTTATTTATTTTTAATATATGAAATTTATTGTCAATTGGTTTCCATACGACACCCAGTGCTCATCCCAAAAGATGCCCTCTTCAATGTCCATCACCTACCTTTCCCTCCCTCCCACCCCCCCATCAACCCTCAGTTTGTTCTCAGTTTTTAAGAGTCTCTTATGCTTTGGCTCTCTCCCACTCTAGCCTCTTTTTTTTTTCTTTTCCTTTCCCTCCCCCATGGGTTTCTGTTAAGTTTCTCAGGATCCACCAGAGTGAAAACATATGGAGATTATACCATGCATACTTTCTAACAATTTTTAACCCATCTATGCCTCAGTTTTTCCATTAGTAAAATGGGGATAACAATAGTGTTTATCACATAGTGGTGTAAAGATTTAACTTAATATATACTTAATATATATACACTTAATAGCACCCAGCAGGTGATATTTAAAAGATTAACTATTATGATAATTATTAATGTTATCAACATGGTCAGAATATGGTCTCTTCAGAGATGTTTCTCTGCCTAGTTTCTGGCATTTCACCATGTGACAAAACTGCTATAATTCTAAATGTTTTCTTAACATTTATTCATTTTTAAGAGACAGAGACAGAGCACAAGTCAGGGAAGGCAGAGAGAGGGGGAGACACAGAATCTGGAGCTGGCTTCAGGCCCTGAGCAGTCAGCACAGCCTAGCACAAGGCTCGAACCCACAAATTATGAGATAATGACCTGAACCAAAGTCTGATGCTTAACCAACTGAGAGAGCGAAGCTCACCATTTCTACTCTACCTCTAGATTACATTCAAGCACAACTGGATCCCTGAAGAGTACAGACCATAAGGTTTACCTTTTATTACGTTGTTTTCCAAATTCCAGAATTCCCATTTGTTAATCCCTAATTTTGATTGGTAGTAATAACAGCCTTTCAAGGGTAACAACTTCCGCTAATTTCGAAGGTGCAGCCTTACCCCATGACAAAGAACCCTTAAAAATTACAAACATGAAATATTTTTTATATATTCAAATATTTTTTATTTATTTATTTATTTATTTTTGAGAAAGAGAGACAGAGTGCAAGCTGGGGAGGGGCGGACAGAGGGAGACACAGAATCTGAAGCAGGTTCCGGGCTCTGAGCTGTCTGCACAGAGCCCCATGTGGGACTAGAATTCGCGAACCATGAGGGCATGACCGGAGCTGAAGTGGATTGATTGGTTAACTGATCAAGCCACCCAGGCACCCCATAAACATAAAATATTTTATTAAAAGGTTGAAAATTTTACAAAGCAGCTACACATTTACTGCTCATTTGACCCACATTTCAGAACAGTAAGTATGCTAATGTAAGTATTAGCATACACCTTCCATAAATAAGAAAACTAAAAATGAAAGAAGCCAAGAGATATGTATGGAGTGGGGGTCACAATTAGGAAACAGGAAATTTCTTCCTAAACTTTAGACTTTCTGATAATGAGTTCTTACTGATCAGGGTTACTTTGTGAATAAAATAAGAAATGAGAGGGGGATGCTATAATATACATCTTTTTACCAGAGATGCTATAATATACATCTTTTTACCAGACTGCAAGGTCATTTACAGAATAGGAAACTACATTTTTCTATTTGGGTGATCTTGCTGAACCTCAAAAATCCAAATAAACTCCATAAATTTTTTAAGAAAGAAAACATTATCAAGGATCTCACTGTTGTAGGAACATGCGGTTTCAACTTCAGCCTACTCTAAATAAAAATGTTTAAAAAAAGAAAACAACAACATTAATCACATTATATTTCTTACTCTCACGTCTTGTTTATGTTACGTATCGGCTGCCCAAATACATATGTTATTCCTATTGCAATTCAGATGTTCATATGCTTATTTCTATATCAACTATTGTTTTCTCTATGGGAATAATTAATTTTCATCACTGCACTTTCGTACGCATATTGTTTTCTCACAGTTTCTTCTTCAATCTCAAATTCTTTAATTAGGGATTTTACTTAAAAGAGGATGATAAAAGACACAAAGAGATTTGATGTCAAAGCAAAGTGCCTAACTGAGAAATATTCAAGTGAATTCTCTATTTGTTATCTTAAAATAAAACTTCAAAGGAAATGATGGAAGATTTTCAGGTTCCTAACTATATGAATAAGAATAAGAAACAAAAAAAAAATGATTAAAAATGATGAAAAGCCATGTAGATGAATAGGTCTTTATAATTGCATGTGTGATTGCCTACTGGACTCCTGGCTTTTCATTTATTTTATTTCTGGCTTTTCTTTGGGTGGAGGGAGAGTATCTTTCTTTTAGAGGGACATTCTGAATAATTTTAGTACAACATTGAAATATAGTACAAAAAAAAGGTTTATTTAATCATGAGCTATGATTTTGTGATACCATTCTTGACCCCCAGTACAGGACCTGGTTTTTAATGCATAAAGATATCTGGTTACCATGACTATAATTACCATAATTTTACACCTATTAATTTCATCTGTAGAATTAATTTCCATAACTTATGACTTGAAACAAAAACATCGGTCTTGTTCCATAGTTTCCAAGAGCAGAATTATTATAAACCTCATAAATGCCAAATGTTATTATTATTTTTTTTTCTTTTCTCTGAGTCCTCCAACCTGATTCCCTCTTATTAAAATTCAAACAGCTGTGAAATGGCCAGGCGATTTGAAGATGAAAGTAAATGTGAAGTGACCTTCATCCATGCTGAACAAATAGAATATTATAAACACACTTTCTAGTTGAAGTTACACAAAGCAAATTAAGAAATACCTAGGGCTATAATTTACTACAAAAATGTTTCTTAAATTTCTGACAGTTTCATTTAACTGACTAATTAAATTTGCTTGTAGGCATTTTAGAGATGGAGTCTAATAACTGCACTGTCATTTGGGAAGAAAATGAAAATTACATTTTCCATGAGAAATATGTTTGTAATGGTCCAGGTTTCCTACTAAACATTTGACAAATATCTGTAAGTATTTATGCCTAGCTGTATTAGATGATAATACCAATTCTATTAAAAGGTGATTAAAAGAAAATCTCATGTGTAATAGTTTGGAACTATAATGTGCTTTTTCTAAAGGACTTGCCAAAGGACGAAGTTAAAATACCTTTCTACAGCCTCAACATTATGTATCCATTGTATATTTTGTTTACTAACATCATAGAAATTAGCATGTGCGGATGATTCGATTTATAGTTCTCCCTTTTTGATTGTGTGCTGCTTCTTCCCATGAATGAACCAGAGGAATCTCCTCCCCAGAGTTTGCATTTTCTAGATGTCAGTCCAAGATCACTGTGAAGGACTTAGTATTCTGTGTTTACTAGTACACAAGCTTAATACATCAAGAGGGCTAATAGATTTTTTGACTTCCCTCTAAAGAAACCAAGCCTACAAAACTCCTTTTATACAGCATGTTATAAGGCTGCAGGGAAAAACATTCAAATACAGTTTTGCAAACAGTGTCTTCAGGCGAATCTTAGAATAAAATACCCTACAATTTTCTATAATTATACTCCTGAATTGTGGATAATGGTCAAAACACTGATTTTCTCTTTTTATTCTCTTTAGAAACAATCTAGGCTCTCGGCATGTTAAATATAAAACACCTGACAACGTTTAATAATTATTTCCTTTCATTATGTGTAATTCTGTTATTCATTTCACAAAAATGACATTTCAGAGAAAAACGTGAAAGCTACAATTTTATAATTATTTTGCCAAGTGCCAATGCTTGTATGCTCTGTGAAACCAGACTAGCTCAGGGTTTAAAATTTCACTGATTCTCTGCAAAATCATCTGCATTTAATTTAGTTCCTCTCTTACCTCCCATTAACCTGTAAACCCTCTGAAGGCATGAAGTGGTATGCACTCATCATGGAATACTCTTCAGCCCCTAGTTTAGTGTCTGACACAGCAGTCATTTGATATGCATTTGCTGACTTGAATTGCCTGGCATGTTTAACATGAAGCTAAATTAATAGGGTGTGGCATTCAGGGAAGGGAAAGTTAAAAAGATCAGCCTTTATTATTCTTGCTGCTCTAGTGGTTTCATGTTTTCATCCTGATTTAAAAAAAATAATAATGCTCAGATTTGTAGAAAAAGTGAGAAAATATTTTCATTATAGAAAAATTTATACAATTATTGGTGCTAATTAGAGAAAACTGGGAGGATTTCCAGTTTCTGATTTCTCTTGCTTGGTTGAAATTAAAATCAACACCCTGAAAGTACCTCCTACCATCCCAACTTCATTTGTTTTCATTTTTTAAATGTTTATTTATTTATTTTGAGAGAGAGAGAGGGAGAGAGAGAGAGAGAAAGAGAGAGAGAGAGAGCACACAATGGGAGTGGGGCAGAGAGAAAGGAAGAGAGAGAGAATCCCAAGCAGGCTCCACACTTTCAATGCAGACACTGACAGGTCCTTGAACTCACGAACCGTGAGATCATGACCTGAGCCAAAATCAAGGGTCAGAGGCTTGATCAACTGAGTCACCTAGGCATTCCCCCAACTCAATTTTTAACAAGCAAGCTGGAATCAAATCATAACCTTGGCCTATAACTTGTCTATGCTCTAAGTTATACTTTACATTGAGAGTTTGGATGGTCCATTTTTGCCATATTTCCAGCATTGAAGTCAACCAGCCAAAGAGCACAAGAAACATCTCTGTAGTCACATAGAGTTATGTTTATTTAGCTTTCTGCAATAAGTGAGAGCATGTACCAAAGGAACCATAGGAGTCCCAATGCAAGGAGTTTGAATGGATACCTTATTGTATTTGTGCTTGTTCTGAGTGATTTTAAGCAAGTTTAGAAAGTGGGTGTCGATTTTGGAGTGGGTTCCATCAGGAAGGGAGGTAATTTGGTCATTGGGTACCTTGGTAATTTTTTATTTAGGAGACTTGAGAATTACAGCAGGAAGATATTTGTCAAAGGAACAGAAACAATAATGACTGAAGCCAAAAAAGGAGAATGACTAGTTGTTATTGGTTTTTGTTTTTGTTGCTTGGTGTACTTGTCTCTGTCTTGTACTGCCATGGCTAAAGAGTGACCCTTTGTGAGTTTTGCTTAGAGTCTACACATGTTTATATGTTTTGTTGGAAACACAATAGCCGAATTGAAAGCTTCTAGCTCACAGTTTCTAAGTTCATTTTTTTTCTTTTTCTTACCAAATATTACTATAGTTACCAGTAATTATTGATCTTTTTTATTTGTGGATTAAGATTAGTCAGGTGATGAGGAGTTTCTCCTGTGACTGCTTCATCTAAAAGAAATCCAGGGGCGCCTGGGTGGCTCAGTCGGTTAAGCGGCCGACTTCGGCTCAGGTCATGATCTCGCGGCTCGTGAATTCGAGCCCTGCATCGGGCTCTGTGCTGACCGCTCAGAGCCTGGAGCCTGTTTCAGATTCTGTGTCTCCCTCTCTCTGACCCTCCCCCGTTCATGATCTGTCTCTCTCTGTCTCAAAAATAAATAAACGTTAAAAAAATTAAAAAAAAATAAAAGAAATCCACCCATTATTAAGGCAAAGTTGTTGCTCTTTCTATGTCACATCTCCCATTTAAGTCCAGCTGGCCAGGAAAACCCCTATAAATGGAAAAAAAATATCTGGCTTCCCCATTTCTGTGGCATAAACAGAAGAAGAATGCTTGATAACGGAAGTCTAGGTTTAAACTGAAAATCTACTATCATCTTGGAAACTATCTTCCAGGTAGGACTTCATAATGATTCATCAGACTAGAGTTCAAACTAGCCTTGATGGCTACTTGTTTGACATTGTACTATACAATTCATGGTATAATAAAAACCTGAGATAGTTTTTTTTCTTCTAAAACTCAAAATATAGAAAATTAACGGGTACAGATCAGGAGAAAAGTTAAGATTCCTGATGTCAAATCTGACTCATTGAGAACAAGATGTTGGATTCAGCAGGCAGTGCTAAATAATGGTGAGCCAAGCCTGATTTACATAACTGGTATGTGTTAATGAATTGTAGGCTTTTGACCAAAAGATCTGAATCACATTTATTGGTTCTTAAGGAGTGTTTCTATGAAAGAAGAAGAAATGGGGAATATTGTAGAGAATATGGGTGGGTCCAATATCATTGAAAGCAACTAAACATAAATGACATTTTCCATGGGTACCTATGGTTCCTGTTTGAGTAATACACACACACTATCTTGAATCCTAAAAATAAAATTTTCCAAGATAAATAGAAAGCTTTTATAATATCTAGTAGCAAACTACTTAGGGTATTCTTCTATCTTAAAGAGTGGTGTTCACTTTGCATTTCACCTTATATTTACCATCATTTCACTCAGCAACTAGAATAAATACCATGGGCTAACAAAGGTTTTGATCCCTCTGATCAAGGATTCTATTTTACCAGAAGGTAAGTAAGAACGGGTTATGGACACTTAAAGTGGAATCTTCATATATCATGTTACTCCCAGGTGACAATTACTACAGTACAGTGGAGTGGAGTGTTAAATACCCAGGTGAAGCAGACATATTTCATTGCAAAGGCATCTTGCAAGGAATAGTTTCCTTTTTCAGAGAGAAAACTTTTTACGACTCAACTTTTTCTCTGGAGAGGATTATGGTCAAATAATTAAAAGGATGTAGAGTAAAGGCAATTCTAGCATAAATATTACAGCAATTACAGAAATATTAATAATATCAATTTTTTTCTAAAATATTTTATTTTACATTCAGTATCTCCAAGGGCCTCTGGCCATGCATTTCCACATTCTTAAAGGCTGACAACTGCAGCAATTTTCTTTAACTTTCTGCCCGTCTTAGATGGCCTAGCATACTCTCCCTTGAAGCCTCACTCACCAAAACAGCAAATAAAGGGGCAAGTGTTGAGCACATTCATAGAGTTAAAAACAAGTGAAAAAAATAAGATTCATACAATAGAAATAAAGAGGCAGGAGAATTCATTTAGCATCAACAGGTACCTTCTGCAGTATCTGGTTCTATCAACATACTACTAAAGTTTTAGGAGAGCCTGAACCTAAAAATCACAAGAGTGGGTTTACAGATGAAGACTTGTTTTGGTTGCAAGTTATAGAAACTCATACTAAGATGAGGAAAAATAAAAGTACTATATTGGCTCATGTGACTATCATGTCTGGAGAATGACCTTTAGGCACAGTTGGGTCAAAAGACCCAAATAATTTTCTTTTTTTTTTTTGTAAGTTTTTATTTAAATTCCAGTTAGTTCGCATGCAGTGATGTTAATTTCAGGTATACAATTTAGTGATTCAACACCTATATACAACACCCAGTGCTCATCACAAGTGCCCTCCTTAATCCCCATTACCTACTTAACACTCTCTTCACCTGCCTCGCCTCTGGTAACTATCAATTTGTTCTTTATAGTTAAGAGTCTAGGTTTGTCTCTCTTTACCCCTATGCTCATTTGTTTTCTTTCTTAAATTCCACATATGAGTGAAATCATATGGTATTTGTCTTTCTCTGACTAACTTGGCATAATACTCTCTCCTCCATCCATTTCATTACAAACAGCAAGATTCCATTCTTTTTTATGGCTGAGTAATATTCCATTGTATGTATATGTAAATTATATATATATATATATATAATCACTTATTCTTTTTTTAAAGCTTATTTTTTATTTATTTTTGAAAAAGAGAGAGAGCAAGTAGGGGAGGGGCAGAGAGAGAGGGAGGCAGGATCCCAAGCAGGCTCTGTGTTGTCAGCACAGAGCCGATGCTAGGCTCAAACTCACCAACCGTGACACTATGACCTGAGCCAAAATCAAGAGTCAGATGCTTAACCAACTGAACCACCCAGGCACCCCTATACCACTTATTCTTTGGTTATTTATTTGTGGACGTCTGGGATGTTTCCATAATTTAGCTGTTGTAGTTAAAGCTGCTATAAACACTGGGTTGCACATATCCCTTTGAATTATTACTTTTGTATTATTTTTATAAACACCTAGTAGTGTAATTGCTGGATCATAGGGTAGTTCTATTTTTAACTTTTAGAGGAACCTCCATACTGTTTTCCACAGTGGCTGCACCAGTTTGCATTTTCACCAACAGTGCCAGAGGGTTCCCTTTTCCACACATTCTCTCCAACACCTGTTGTTTCCTGCGTAACTGATTTTAGCCATTCTGACAGGTGTGAGGTGATATCTCATCGTAGGTTTGATTTGTATCTCGATGATGATCAGTGATGTTGAGCATCTTTTCATGTGTCTGTTGACCATCTGGATATCTTCTTTGGAAAAATAGGGCCCAAACAAATTTCAATCTCCATTTCTATTTATTCTTCTTCATCTTTTTTTTTTAATTTGAAAATAGTTGACACATAATGTTACATTAGTCTCAGGTGTGTAAGAAGTTAAATAGTAATTTGGTTACCCACCCATAGGGAGTCAATGAATTTATTATACATAACGCTACTCTCACCACGAGTGTAACTCATGCAAAAAACAAAAAACAAAACACCAGCCTGATTAGACATTTTTCTCTATATCTCCTTTTTCGCTTTTCTTTGACTCTGCTTTTCTCAGTATTGGCTTTAACCTCAAATGGGTTTATTAATCACTGAGATCCATGTAGTCACAAGTAGTCTCTTCCTCACATTTAGCAATGCAGTAGATGCTATTGGTGTCCTGCCTATATCCCCATGGTACTCAGAGTTCCCACATGTGCTGTGGCTTTCTATCCTAAGCATCTGCAATCTCTCTGCTTGGGGCTTTCCGTGACTGCTGGAACAAGAACAAGCTGGGAGAGTGAAGGATTGAATATCTCCTGGAGCAGCCCTCAGCCTGGAGGTACATTCTGCACCATCGCCCAGAAATTCCCAAGGAGACTAACTTCAGTTTCCCAAAGGTAATCTCCTCACTACCATACTCTCAACTGATTTCTTGTCCTTCTCTGATCACTTCCCTCTTCCTATACCGGGGTTTCTTTGGATCACCTCTCAAATAAACCACTTTCCCTCAAATCCTTGCCCAAGAGTCTGCTGCTATGGGAATCCAACCTAACATGAGCAGCCTCAAAAGAAGATAGCTTTTTCCTCTAGGTGCAAGCTACTCTGAGCTCGTCTTAGCTACTCAGAGCACCAGATTCAAGTCATATGTCCTCCTTTGCTAAGGAGAGAACCAATATGTGTATTTCTTACATAAATAGATGTGTCTATTTTACAAGGGCTAATACCTGTGGGACAGGCAAAATGTGATATTTCCACATGAGTCTGAAATGTTTCAAAAGTGAAAAACAATTGTAGAAGACATAGTTACTTCTGGCTTCTGAGGGACATCAACCAAATTACCATTTAACTACTTACACCATACACAATTATTTAGAGTAACATCCTGAGTCTAAATAATCCAGTATCAATTATACTCTATTTTTAGGCTATTATTTTGATGCAAATATACTGATATTTAATTAAGTCCCTTTGGAACATGAACTAATAAGTTTATAGACTATAAGAAATAAAGTTTTATTTATAATAATAGATTTCTTTAAAAAATATGTGAGACTCTGATGAATATCAGAAACAGTGAAAAGGATACTGATAAATTGGATGCATAGATTCTGGTAGGTTTGTGAACAAGCTACACTAAGCTGACTTTTTTTTATATCAGCTCCAGTGGAAAGCGCTGTAAATATTCTACATGTATTATGACCCCCCAGTGGAAACAGAAACATACTAGGATTGTTTTCTTTCTCTTTCCTTTTTTGATTTGCTTTTGAAGTCTGAGTCAAATCTATAGACTCTGAGGCTTATCTCGATTGAAAAGCCACTACATTTTGGTGTGAGACCCATCCATGGGGTTCATCCTAAAGTCAGACACAGGAGTACAAGGGCATAATTACCATGATTCTATACTGAAGGCTTTACTTGCTGACTGGAGGGGATAGAGAGTAAGATAACTTTTCTAGCACCTGTATGACGTATCAGAAATAAGCTACACAGGGCGTGCCTGGGTAGCTCAGTCAGTTGAGCATTCGACTTCGGTTCAGGTTGTAATATCACCATTTACGAGTTTAAGCCCCGCATTGGGCTCACTGCTGTCAGCATAGAGCCTTCTTCGGATCCTGCTTCAGATCTTCTGTTCCCCCTGTCCCTTTGCTTCTCCTCTGCTTGTGCTCTCTCCCTCAAAAATAAATAAACTTAAGGGAAAAAAAAAAAAAAAGAAAGAAAGAATGAAGCTACATAGTATGGAAATCAAATGGGGGTGCATAAAATGGCCATGGTAAATAATAAGCACTAGCATCCAAAGCAGAAATTCGTTTTTAATAATATCAATACATTTTGCTAGCTAATTAAGAGAAGCCACCAGTCATTGGTTACCCCTGGGAGAAACTGAGTAAATTTAAATTCACTTCTGAAAGCTTAGAAACTATGTTGTTAAAGAATTCAGGGAAATATATGGGCAATGCAACTCATATTCAGCATTAGAATAAGGACTTGGCTCTTCTGCCACTAACTGTACTAACCAGAAGGAATCATTTCAGCTCACCAGGGTAGACACATGAAGAAGAAGTTGGGTACCACAAACTGTGACACATTCTTCACGTTTACTATGTCATGGCTTCTCAGGCACAAGCGACTGACCGGAGTGCAGATTCAGCAGAGCTCAAGAGGTATCATTATTCCCCTTACAATACAAAATGAACAACATAAACAAAATCCCCTCAGTTTTAGGAGGAAAGGCGGAATCCACTTGGATCCACTTGGATATACGTGGGCGCCTAGGAGCCCTCTGTCTAAACGTTATTAAAAGGGGAGGGCACGATAGTCTTACAATAAAGAAAGAAAATGGAAATTATGCAAAAGGACACGCATTAGATTTGCTTTTCCTACTTTAATTTTTCTAGGTTCATAGGTAACATTTTCATGGCCCTAAGTCTACCCTTCCTACCTCAATTTCTAAAATATTTCACGTCTTAACATCATTTAGAGGTGGAAGACTGGATTTTTCTCCTGAAAAAATTTGGGGCAGTAAAGACATCCAAAGTTGGGAATATTTTGTATTTAATAAGGACTGACAACACCTTATTTACAGAATTAAAACAAAAGTCTTAAAAACCCGAGAGATAAAGAAATGTTCTCCCACAGACCTGCAGGAAGAGGACCAGATAGAATCCGAGGCCGGAAGCGACCCAAAAGAAGTTTTGAGGATATTCAAGTTCTTTGTTGACTTTCCAAATGTATTCTAGGTTATTGCTTGAGTGGACATAAAGACGACTAAGAAAGGTGAAAGCAGCAAGCCAAAGAATGAGGAAAAAAGAATGGTAAAGAATGCTAGCCGTATAGAGAAGCACTTTCACCTGTACTTCCTGAAAAGGTTGGGAAAAGCCCAGCCACCATGCTCCGTTTGATTGAAAGTGCCCTGGAAAAACATACCCCAGGGGTGACCTTGAACAGGTAATATCACCCAGCTGATCCTCATCTATAAAATCAGAGACTTGGATAAGCAGATCTAAAAAGTTCCTTTCAACTGTAATATTCTCTAACTGCGTGACCTTCCAGGAACAGAATTCCTATTCTTTTATAGACTACAGGGAATTTAAAATAAAACGAACACATTTTAAGACGCTATTCAGTCTAATGAATCATTTGCTGTAAGCCGTTTGGGAAAATGTGCTTGATGCTCTGTGCCCTCTGAAGAAATGAACAGTACCTTCGCTTTGCTTTAGGGTGGTTTTAAAGGAGAGTAGACGTGGATGTGATCAAACGTGACACCAGTATGCTGTGTAATACGTCCTAGCCTCCCCTCCAACAATGCTGAACTTCAGAAATAGCTAGAAAGGAAAAGGCTTTCCTGGTGTTCAAGGTAGTAAATAAAGCTGAAATTCAGAAAGCCAGGATCTTGTTTGAGCTTTAGCGCTGAAGTGTAGCTTAAAACAATTTAATCATCTTTTCATGTCAGTGATTTGATTCACATGGAAAATGTGATGCTTTGGTTCACATCTGCTTCTGTGTTTCAGTCATAGTAAGGAGACTGGAAAGAGAATCTTTGAAAGGCCTTGAGTTACAGCAAGACAGAGGTACACAAACATAATGCTGTTTGTACTTATCATTATGCTGCTATTTATTTTTGCTGAGCGACTCCATTCGACTCATAAACTCAACATTCCAGCAGTAAAAGCAAATATATTTCCTTAGAAACGTATTTCACGTGTCTTTAGAGAAGGCAAAATTGCTTGTCGGACAACATTTCAGAAGGGGCAATTTCATGGGATTCTCCTGTTTTTTAAGTTGAACACCTATTTAAAGTTATGTTTTCTAATTTCGTTGATTTCTGACACTCAAACCTCATTTCAATTAAATCCTACTGCATAGAACTAGGCATACTTTTATCTGCAGGTTTTGACAAGGGCAATAAAAGGGGGAAAGAAAAATGACAATCAGCAAAAGATTGCATTATCAGTTCAAATATCGACTCTTAACACATTGTCGGTTACTAAATATGAAATACTGCTAAGGTTATCCTCCTTCAGAATTAAATCATGAATCTTAATTTTTGTCTTACAGGAAATTTTGAGAACCAAAACTCATGCTACATTTTATTTTGTATTCAGAACATTTGACTGAAACTTAAATTTTGTGGCTGTGTATGAAACCTGTTGGCAATAATAATAGCAGCTTCGTATTTGCCCTGATATATTTTTAAAATTTATTTATTTATTTTGAGAGAGGAAGAGAGAGTGTGAGTGGGGGAGGGACAGAGAGAGAGGGTGAGGTCACCACACAGAACCTAACCAAGGGCTTGAACTCATGAAATTGCGAGATCATGACCTGAGCCAAAATCAAGAGTTGGACACTTAACCGACTGGGCCACCCAGACACCTTAAGCTTCAAATTTGCCCATATTGTGATAGAGAGCTTTTTATTATTATTTGACAGGCACCTGAATGAAGAGTTTTAATCTTCAAAACATCCTCTTGAGTCAGTGTATTGATATTTCATTTCATTAAAATATATATATTTATTTAAGTAATCTCTACACCCAAAGTGTGGCTCGAACTCCCAACCCCAGGGTCAAGAGTTTCATGCTCTTCCAACTGAGCTGGCCAGGCACCCCTGTCATATCATTTTAAACTTTAGGAAATAAAGTCACAGAAAGGTTAAGGAGGAACTAATTCGAGGCTTAAAGCTACTGATGACACAACTGAAATTTCAATTAGGCAGTCTGGCTCCCACAGTCCACCTACTTACTAAAATTCTACATATGGTCCCTACCCCAAGGGATTCTACTGATGTTGTGGGGTTCTGTTATGGATATAAACAGCTATTTTTATCACCATCACCATCTACTCTTACAATTTCACATAAAATGTCACATAGCTCTGAACTAGGGTGGGGATTGGAAAACAAAAATTGGATGCAAGACAGAAGACACAATTTCAGTTCCAGCACTTCTCTTGACTTAATGTTTGATCTGGGACAAATCACTTAATCTCCATAGACTACAATTCCTCATGGGCAAAATAAATAAAGAAATAAATATAACTGCTGGGATATGGAATTGACAAAGCCTTTCCAAAATGATTAAATGCAGATTCTATAATTATAAAGTGCTTCACTTGTATGAAAAATGCTTCACTTTTTATGAAAAAAATAAATAGATGTGACCTTATCCAATTTTGGAGGCAAATAAATTCCATCGCTATAAAAATATTTTTAAGATGTACATTGCATATTCCATTGGCTTGATTTGGATGTTTTGATAAAGAGCAGGTCGGTTCTTAAGAAAAAAACAAAACAAAGCAAACATCAGGATAACCATCACAAGAGGACATGTGTGAGCAAGAACAGCAAAGCATCAGGTCACGTATTTACAGGTTGAATTCAATAGATTTTTCATGGCAAAGAAGAAAAACACCTTTATAGAAAGAATGGAAAATGGTTACAACAATGATATAATAGATAAACAAACTTTGATAGGGTTATAACTTAATCAAGACAAGGGAAGAGGCTTTTTCCTAACGTCCTAGAGCTAAAATCACTTGGAAGAGACCCGGAAGTATTATGTTTACTTAAGTGATTGGCTTGGACACATAGCTTGCTACAGTCTCAAAGTGGTAGGCGTGGCCATAGTGAGGGTAAAAATTACTGGAGGCTCTGATACTCTGGTAAATCACTGTTGAGAGAATATCACCAAGTCACAAGTAGCAACACAATGTAAGAATTATTGGATATTAGATGCACCATAAGTATTTTTGTACTATTTTTAGTATTGGTAACTGAAGCCAAGTAGTAGTATGCAGGTGAACTAGATGAAAAAGAAAAGATGCTTGCTGTAGTAAAATTTTTGGAGACATGGAATCAGACTCTGTAAAGTTGTACAATGGCATCCCTCTGATAGTGATCAATGGGGATAAGGAAGCATCATCATGGGATCCATTGTGTTCTGGCATATTTTCTTCTACGATTAACTATTACCTCATATGTCAGGAAAGGAGAGAGGTTAATGGAGTCTCCAGGCATGCATGAGGCAACAGTCTTCAGTTTAGATAAATTATATTAATAATGTTTATCAAAGCATCCAAATTTCCCAGTGACACCATCATGCCTACTATAACAAAGCCCTGGGATATTCAGTATTCTGAAAAGAGGCCTGAATATTATTATGTTCTTTGAGGCATAGTTGGCAAACGACACATTTGGAAAAAAAAAATCTTGCCTTCCTAAAAATCCCACATATCTCAAAACACTTTCATAGTCTTTATAGACTAGGAAACAACCAAGTGAAATAGATAACACTATCCCAACTTCTCCAGAGGAGAAACTAAGGCTCAAATAAATTGCAAATTATATAACATCATTTAACTCTAAAACAGAGTGAAGATTTTAACCCAAATATTTTGTTTACAAATTTAAATCTTTTTTTTATCCTAATATAATAGTAAAAATCCTATATAACTCCCTGAAGAGACAGAAATATCTTGAGGAGTAGGGCTCTGTAAATTAATTAATTTATTTTTGCCAAGTAGAAAAGTTTATTTCATGAAAGGAAAAAAAAAACCCAGCAACACCAAGAGGTGTTCAATTGGATCAGGTAAAGTTTATATTTTCATGTCAATTTTTTTTCCAGTTTTATGGAAAAAAAATAATGTACATCACTGCATAAGTTTAAGGAGCACAACATGATGGTTTGATTTGCATATATTATGAAATGATTACGACACTAGGTTCAGCCAACATTCAGTAAATTCATTTTAACCTGTCACTCATTAGGGAAAAAGAAAAAAACAGCTGCAGATGTGGTAATAAAACAGTTCTGTAAAATCTATAAAATTGTTCCTTTAAAACATAAAAATATGTGGCTTGCAAATTTAGTCTGAGATAGACATCTTAAAGACCAAATGTCTATCACCAGTGTTTAACTTTTCAACAAGATATGTTGTGCTCTACTACAACTGTATTGTTAGCTTTACAACTGTACATTAAAACTCTGTTGTTGCTTTTGTTGAAAGAGATGCTGTTGCTAGGAAAACTTCCAGATTTGGTAAAGAATGATTTTAATTGATGATATCTTTATTTCTTCTTTGCTCTAGGCCATATGTTACAACAGAAAGAATTTTTATTTGAGACAAAAAGACTTGGAATTGAATTTCTATTCATCCATCAACCATCTGCATGATATTAATCAAGCTACTGTGATGGATCTCTCTAATGGTCAATCAACAATTTCATAAGACTTCCTTCATCTCTGCCTATTGCCAGGTTCCTCTCAGCTCTGCCTGCCTGCCAAGAGCTCTTCTTATCTTCTTTGCTTGATCCATCACCAATTTTCTCCTCTGGACCTGTGGGTGTATATAATCCTGAGTTAATGGCCATTCTCAGCCACGCTGATGCCAATTAAGTCTCAAGCGACAATGCTGCGAGGTTAGAAGTTCTGCGCTCTGATCATCAGTCTGGGTACCTTTACCATTCATTATTTTGTCAATACTTACTGCAAAACTTGGACATCCTATCTCTTCTAGGCCCCCGTTCTAACTCCTTCCCTCTTCTCTCTTCCTCTCAGTGAACATGGAGTACAGACAAGCTCATGTTTCATTAGGGCTCTTGGCTGTCAGTCTTGGCATCTCCTATGCTGCTCTATTTCATCATGATCAGGCAATGGCTCAAAAAACACACTTCAAAAACCCTTATTTATTTCTGATAAGGAGATCTTATGCAGATTCAACCTTTTCTCTTTGAAATTTTCAAATTTGGGCTTAAAGAAAACATAGTCACACACTCCTCATTACACAAAATATACATTTCAGCAATACATAAATGTACTTGCTTTATTATATGCACTATTAATATCTTTCTCAGAAACGTTCTTGCATATGTTGTAAATATTCTGTTTGTCCTTTTAGGTACGGTTTCCACATTTCCCCATGAAGCCCCGGTCCCGGAGGCTCAGTTCCATAGATTTTATCAGACTACCAGTCTTTCTTTTAGTTTGCGTGGCCAATGAAAGATTTTCCTGGCCAGAAACCCATGTGAGGGAGTAGCGTGAGAATGAGGTATAGGTGCCCCAGATTTTCACAAGGCAGAGGGTGGGCAGAGGCTGTATGCTCTACTTGGGAAGCTCCTTTCTTACAATAGTTCTGAGGAAGTCATGAAAACCACTGTCTTCTTTCCCCTCCTGGTCTCTGGTAGTCCTTTCTTGGCTTCCTTGGTCCTCCATACCCCTTCGTAAATGGTGCCGTCATTAAATTCTCTATACTCTTTTTGTACATGCCATCTGTCTTTCACAGGACCCAGCCCGATATAGTCTCCCTGCACCAAGTTTAACTAAGCAGTATCTACTGCAAGTGCTCAGCTACCGTTTTAGAAATAATTGGTCCCTGAACAGAAAGGGAAGAAGGAACTGGTAGAAATAGTTTACAACCCTTCTGTCAGGATTTAAAAATGTAATTTCTCATTTAAAATCATCATACCCTACAGATATATAAAGATATATAAAGTAGTCAAGTTTAATAGAACATTTTATATACTTTAATAATGTTTAAGACTTAATGCTATAAAAGAGTATTTGAGGTGAAAAAAAAAGAAATGAGTGATACTTTTGCTTTCTTATTCAGTTTCTTTTATACTCAGATTAAAAAAAATCAAGTCTGGGAAATTTCCTGCTCAAAAATCAGGTCTGTAATTATGATCTTGGGAGTCTAGTGATTTTAGGTGTTCCTTTCCAGGCAGCCCCCTTTGAAGCTGATTATTAAATCATCATTTGCAGATCATTTTTTTCTTACATAACTGATAAATAGTTCACGGATCTTCTGAATAATCAAGCAAGCAGTTATATTAGACTTTCATAAAAGACATTGAGTCTTTTGCTTGGGTAATCTGCAAGAGAGGACTTTCTTTTTCCTCTTGAATACTGCCATGATTATCTACAGAACTTTTCCTGCCATCCAATACAAAATTTATACTTCAGAGATACTCCCATTCTGCTTTATCGTAGTATATAAGACTGATCCATAACAGTTGGGTTAGTAATTATGCATCATCAGACTTTTCCAGCTTTCTTGAAGGGATTCTGATAGACTTCTTTTTTTAATGTGTGCATGTGCGTTTGTTTGTTTGTTTGCTTGCTTGTTTGTTTGTTTGTTTAGAGGAAGGAGCAGAGAGAGAGAATCCCAAGCAGGCTCTGTTCCATCAGCTCAGAATCCAATGTGGGGCTCAATCTCACAAAACTTGAGATCATGATCAGAGTCAAAATCAAGAGTTGGATGCTTAACTGACCGAGCCACCCAGGCACCCTGATTCTGATAGACTTCTAAACCATAGTATCTCATAATATTGTTGGATGACTATTATAGCAGAGGCTCTTCTCCAAGACTGATTTTCCATTTTTCCTAAGCATACCATCAGCCCATATATCCCAGACTCTTGGGGTCAGTCATGGTAATTTGACAGAATTCCAGCTCACTCTCAGAGTAAATGATGGGTGTCATTCCTAAACCTGGCCTAGGAAAATCTCAAACATGCAGTCCTCATGTCCATTCCTTCTTCTGACTGAATCACATGGAGATTACCAACAGAGTGACCATGGAAATCACGTGTGGAAGACAGTAGAGAGATCATTAGTATGCATGGCTGAAAAATTGAATAGAGCAGAGTCCTTCTTTCCTGTCTGGAATTGTCCTTTATTGTAATTGAGCAGGAAAAACACCTGTTGAACCAATACACATTGTTTGTCTGTTATAAAGGTTAGCCTACCCTAACTGACACAAGTGATATGACCAAATTAATTCTTTCTCACTGATGGTTTAAAACATTTTTCTCATTTGTGTAGTGAATTCCCTAGCTGATTTCATTGTATGAATTTTCAATTTTTTTAGATGGATAAGGATAAACATGCACCAAAAGGTTACTCACCTTGTTTAAGCCTACCCAGATACTTGACACCTACCTAAGTAGGTATATGTTGGGGGCTGGAGTTTGAAGGACCATTGTCTGCCTCCAGAATATTGTGTGTAGCAATTGTGCCATGTGAGGGACCAGTGTGTTCTACAGTGTAAAGTCCAATCTCTTAAGCATGACAATCAAAATCTTTCGTGATGTGACCCTAGTTCTTGTTGCCTACCAATTCCTTCCTTCCCTTCTCTATACCAGCTAGGCACCAAAATGATCATTTCACCAAAAATTCTGCATTTCTATCCCACTGTGTTTTTAAAAACTCTTACATTGGGGTGCCTGGGTGGCGCAGTCGGTTAAGCGTCCGACTTCAGCCAGGTCACGATCTCGCAGTCCGTGAGTTCGAGCCCCGCGTCGGGCTCTGGGCTGATGGCTCAGAGCCTGGAGCCTGTTTCCGATTCTGTGTCTCCCTCTCTCTCTGCCCCTCCCCCGTTCATGCTCTGTCTCTCTCTGTCCCAAAAATAAATAAACGTTGAAAAAAAAAATAAACTCTTACATCATGTATACTTTTCTTCTTCCTTTTAGTTTGTCAAAACCCTAACAATTATTGTCAGGTCAGCTAAGTGGTGTCTTCTCCATGGAGATTTACCTGAGCTAGCCCTATTTATGAGTCAGAAAGCAATCCTTTCTTTCTCTTACCTCAGGAAGCAACTTTTTTACCTCTTATGCATTCATTTAATAGGTTATATCCCAAGCTTCCTGAGAGTAGGAAGTGTTCTGTCTTCTTTTTTCGTTTCCCTAATGACTGTCACAAAGCCTTGAATAAATTCAGTATTCAAAAACTGCTGGTTTAAGCAAAATTAGGTTCATTATTTCATGGCCCTTTACAACATAGCAAACATTCTAAACAATTATGAAGAATCACTATTCCTAGATACTTGATGAAGAATCTTTTATATTGGAGCACTTGGGTGGCTCAGTCAGTTAAGTATCAGACTCTTGATTTCGGCCCACATCACGATCACACAGTTTGTGAGATTGAGCCCTGTGTCCATGCTCAGCATGGAGCCTAATTAAGATTCTCTCTCCCTCTCCCTCTGCCCCACCCTCTCACGCATGAGCACTGTGCACTCTCTCTCAAAAAATAAATAAATAAATAATAAACTTATAAAAACTATTTCCAATTATCCAAATGTATTATCAAAGATGATTCAAAGGCCACGTCAAGGTAGTCAGGAAGATGAAGGTCACAATGTTATTTGATTAATCTAAAATGATCTTGACATTTAGTCATGGTATTCCAATTATAACAATAAGATTTTGTGTTTTGTGTCATAAGAATATTCAGCTATTTTTCTCCATTCTTCATAATTTAGTATATGCAACCAAATTCATTAAAAATAGAGATGTCACAGCATTACCACTAAAAATATAATAAATGTTAATCTCCCTGATAATGTGTTTCCATTTTATGTGGTCTACCTACAGACTAATTCATCCCTGTGGTAAACGAAACAAGATAACAATGACATATCTCCACTTGGTATATGAATTATCCTAACAACATTTAATTCTATGGAAGTACAGATTTTCGTTAGTAGTCATCAGTCTTATAATTCATTTTCAAAAAAAAAAATGGTGTGTGAGGAATTTAATCAGCCATCCTGTTTTATCTGTTCAGTATGTCCAATTCTATCTCAAAATTGATGAACTTTTATACTGAAAATGTTTACCCATAACTCAAAGATTTTTAGTTTATCTGACTTAATACAAAATGGGCAAGAACATGCCTAATTCAACAAATACCAAAAATATCTCCTGCTGAACTGACACTATGGTAACACTTACAGAAACCAATTGCATTATGATCAAGAGAAATATTCTCAAGGGCAAGAACATATTGTGGCTCAAACCTCTGCTAGTGGAGGAGTGCCTGATTATGTGGGCTCTTAGGGAGTTGTCTAAAGTAGGTGGGAACACCATGAGGTCCTTAAATTTAAGCACCACACAAGTGGGATATTGACTATATGAATTTTCTCTACAATAGAATTGTCCTGCTGTGCATAACCACATATTTCAGTCACATTGAGGTATTAGCCAATCAGTTGAAGCAAGTTTGCTTTCTTAAGGAGTTTAATCAGATTTTCACAGAAAATATTTGTTGCCAAATATTTCACCAAAGAATAGATCTAAAACTTATTTTTATCTTCTCTGACATGCCTTGGAGATCTGGCCCCTTTAAGCAGGCTTCTATACACTGAGAGGCTAAGATTTAACATCCTTGGCTTTATGATGTGCAAAGACAAGCCCATGAGAACACAACTGCACAGTTTCCAAAAGAGGGAGAGTGCGTACATCCACGAAGGAAAAAACTGAAAAGCTGCCCCATACTTGCAACCTTTTCCTAAATTAAACTTCCATTTTCCTTTTTAAACTTCTCCTCACTTTGATCCTGATCAAAGCTATCCATTGTGGCTCTTAGACTATTGTTTGTCTTTGCTTGGTTCTTACCTGGATAACTATAGCTGATTATGGTCCTTTTCCCACAGCTGCCCTTGCCATTCTGAGGGGCTTTAGAATCCTACTGAGTTCTTTTATATTTTGACTTCAGACCCAATTTCTGGACTTTAGACATCAAAATGCTTTTTAAAAAAATTCTAAATAAGGATGACACTTATAATCAATATATATGTTTAATGGTACAAAGTTTTAGCTTCTCCTTCTGGAAAGATATTTGACAAATAACAGTTGACAGAAATATGTGATTTATACCTGGAAACTGAAATACTGATTCAGGTTTCCCTCAGCAACCAAGGTAAAATGTTGGTCTGCTTTGGTTTTGGATGTGTAATATTTATGTTGTGCCTGTTGCGCATGCATACACACACACACACACACACACACAGAAGTTAACAGTGGAGATTATACGTCCGTAAATTAACTAGATTTTTTTCTTTACATATTGCCAACAAAATGACTTTAATATATTACTTGGACTGTACTGGGGGATCAATTTAGTACAAACATTAAAATAAAAAGTACTTTGTAAATGCACTCCAAGTGAGGTTTAGAGGCATCTATGAGACTTCTTGATTAACTTAGACACTGCTCCCACTCAATGTAAATATGGCCCGTGGCTGTGTACATTTCATAGATCATTTGCACTACTCAAATAACATCTGAAGAATATTAATCAGGCTAAAATAAGAGATAGAAAGCTAAAGAAATTCAATATAAACATGTAGCAGAGTGAACTTTCTGACCTCTCCTGGTTGAACAGACAAATCTATTACTTAGAATTGGTCAACAGATACACAGGAAGGATTTGCCACAGGGTTATCAAATTTCATAACAATCAGTGACAGTGACGGGGCCTTGCTATGAACTTGAGAGTTGAGTTTAAATTAAGATGAAATGTCCTAGATCAGGCATTAGATAAAGCTGCCCATTGTATTATTAATTTTAATTAGATTCTTTGCTTCCTTATGTTCTTTGATCTGAGCTAAGTAATTAAGTCCATTTTACTTTCTAATTGGATTGTAGTGCATGTCTTGCTAAATCCAAAGATAAGAGAATGTGTAGGTCTTAAATATATACAGCTTTGCAGTGGGTATCCTGTTTATAGAAGGGTGCTTTGGGGGTAAGAATACATTTTCAAATTTACTTTACTACAGCAATAGTGTTGATCTTTCCAGAGAGAATATAAAACATGATTTCTTACATTTATGTAATGTTTCCTGCTGAGTCCTTACTTTTAAAACAGAGGCTTTTGGAATATAGAAGGAAGATATTTTCTAGAAAGAGAGGTTTAGGGGCCCCAGAGACAAAATGCAGCCCATATTAAAGACAACAATGTTCCTAAGATTAAGACTAGATTCTGGTTATGAGCCAGATCAATGATTTGATGGTGCAGCTTATCTTGAACCAACCGTCAGACTGTTGAAAACCTTAAATTTAATGATGCAGATGACTTTTGAGGTTGAGAATAAGGAAAATAACTAAAATTGAGCACATAATCTATTCAAGGCATGGTGAAAAGTATTTTATATAAATCATCTCATTTAACCTAACATTCCCCCCTTTGGAGTAAATATTTCACTGAAGTTCATTTTACAGAAAACTGTAAAGAAAATTGAAGCATAAAGACTTAATGTGACTTGACTCTATTGTTACATATCAGATGTAAACCTTGAACTGATGTATTTATAACTCCAAAATCTATGTATGTTTTAATCATTACCTGTCTCTGTACCAACTCTAGTTTAATCACAAGTCTTAGGAACCTCTCCCAGTCTTCATTTTCCTATGTATAAGGTGGAGCCTGAAATACTTAAAACTCTTAGTGGTGCTGTATAGATTTGAATTATTCACATTTTTAAGTAAGATTAATGTGACAGCACCACGGAACACAAGAGGCAAATCAATATATTGTTTCTTTCTCCTGAAACGATAGCTAAATGGAGGAATTATCTGGGTCTTGAATACAATAGCATTTAAACAACTCACTGATAGTTTCTGAACTGGCCTTCTTGCTTCCCTCTTACTGTTCTATCAGCCAGAATTATCCAAACGAAATGTAAGTGAAAGTATGTCAGTACTTTCTCTAAAAACTACAATGGCTTCCTACTTCATGCAAAATATAATTCAAAGTTTTCTGGGGCACCCGGCTGGCTCAGTCTCTTGGTTTCGGCTCAGGAGATGATCTCGTGGTACCTGAGATTGAGCCCCGCATTGGGCTCTATGCTGACAGCGTGGAGCCTGCTTGGGATTCCCTCTCTGTCTCTCTCTCTCTCTCTCACCCCTCCTCTGTTTGTGCTGCCTCTGTGTCTCTCAAAATAAATAAATGAACTTTTTTTAAAATTTGTTTTTACATTTATTTATTTTTGAGAGACAGAGACAGAGAGAGAGGGAGTGAGAGCACTAGCGGGGTAGGGGCAAAGAGAGAGGGAGACAGAATCGGAAGAGGGCTCAGGCTCCGAGCTGTCAGCACAGAGCCCGATGCGGGGCTCGAACTCACTGACTGCCAGATCATGACCTGAGCCAAAGTCGGCTAATCAACTGACTGAGCCACCCAGGCGCCCCAATAAATAAATGTTTTTTTTAAGTTTTCTTCATAGTGTACAAGGCTTTCTGTAACCTGATGGCTTAACTTGTGTGACTTCATGTCCTATCACTCACCTGCTCCCCACACTGATTCAGGCAGCCACCCAGACAGACTTCTGGCTTTTCTTCAAACACTGGCAAACATTCTCTGCCCAGATCCCTTGTTTTTACTCTATCTTCTTTCCCATACCTATGCATATGTTGTTCCTTAATTCAAGTCTCAGCTCAAATATGGCCTTCTCTGAGACGCATTCTCTGACCATCCCATACAAAATACTATGAAATAGCACAAACACTCCACCAACACCACTTTCTTCACTATTCACCCCTGAGTCCATTTGATTTTTCTTCAGAACCTGTATTATATGACCACTGATTTTATTTACTTTTGTACCTTTCATGTTTACTACCTTCCTCTTACAGAAACAGGTTTCATGAAAGAAAAAGGACTTGATTTGCTTTGCTCACGGCAATGTCTCTAGAGAAGAAAGGGTGTATGGAACACTATATAAACTCAATTTAAAAAATAATCTTTCTCCCCATGGGGCCCCTGGGTGGCTCAGTGGGTTAAGCCGCCAACTTCAGCTCAGGTCATGATCTCCCGTTCCGTGAGTTCAAGCCCGAGTCAGGTTCTGTGTTGACAGCTGAGAGCCCGGAGCCTGCTTCGGATTCTGTATCTCCCTCTCCCTGCCCCTCCCCCACTCGTACCTCTGTCACTGTCTCTGCCTCTCTCTCTCAAAAGTAAATAAACATTAAAAAATATTTTTTAAATAATGAATGGTGGGGCGCCTGGCTGGTTCAGTCAGTCAAGCGATCAACTCTGGATTTTGGCTCAGGTCAAGACATCACGGTTGTGGGATTGAGCCCCTCCTCCGGGTCTATGCTGACAGTGCAGACCCCGGTTGGGACTCTCTCTCTCTCTGCCCTTCCCCCTTTCACACTCCTGCGTGCACACATGCTCTCTCTTTGTCTCTAGCTCTCAAAATAAATATGCTTAAAAAAAAAAACTTTAGTAAATAAATATTAATGAAAGGTGAATTAATTAATGAATGAATGAACAGATATATGTTAATGTGCATTATATTAAAAGTACTATTGTACGCATTTTGAAATATGTCTGGTTTTATACACATATTTTCCAAAGATCTTTTTTAAACCTTTTTTTTATATGACACAAAATCTTCTATAAACACTGAGCCATCACACCAATAGATTTGAGAAGAAGGAAATATCCTTGTTGGAGAAGGTCCAAGAGCAGGGCACTTGTTTAAATTATGTATTTATTTCTAATACCTGCATTTCTTTAACCTTCCCAGCCAGGCACATTTAGCAATCTATCCTTGGTGAATCCCATTTCATGTTTTGGTGATAACACGTTTAGTTAGATAAAGTGACTTTAACTAGTAAAGTAGTAATATCAGCTATAATTTGGCCCCTGTTTGCCCTGATCTCCCAGCTTCTGAATTACCTGTAGGAATGGAGTCTAATTTTTACCCTACACATTCTGCTCAACTTTCTTCTCCCATCTCTCTGCCCACTGCTCCTAATATCTGTTCGACCCATGTGGACCCCTGGATGTGCCCTTAATCCTTGCTGTTGGAACTTCTGATTGCTTACCTAGCCCTGGGATTTTGTGTGGTCTCCAAACTCCACTCTGACTTTTCATTCTACTGTTTTAGTTACCATGTTCATCTAATTCCAAAATTTTGAAAGATGTTTTATTGTAACAAATTCAAAATTATAGTGAATGAAGTTATTGGTTAAAGGAAGAAATCACTAAGTATATCAAAAGTCAATAGCTATACATATTTAATATCTAATAGTATTTATTTTCATTGCTGGTTAGAAGTATATATCCTATCAACATGTACATGAGATACAGTGTTACAATATGCTGTGGTAAATTACCTGTATATGAAAAATGAGGTTTATTTATAATATAATTATAAATAGCAGAAAAACACCCTTTCTAAATATCAAGAAATTCTGTCATGGCTCCCTACAATAGTTTTGTGTTAATCTTTAAGGAGAAAATGGTGTAAAGCACTTGGTAAAATTTCAAGTGATTTAGTATGTAAACTACAACTTGATTATAGAGTATAATTCAAAGTATACATGATTTTTCAAAGGGCATGATGATTTGTTGATTTTTTATTTAAGATATTGTTATTATTTTGCCACATGGCTTTACAAACACAGGAGTGAAAACAACATTTCTCATCGCATATGTGAAAAGATTTTCCATAGATGATTATAGAAATAACAAACATGACATACTGGGAAAACTGGATGAGAATGAGCTATATTTTTAAATAATAGATTCTACTTAATGAATTGGAAAACTGGACATTTGCTAGATCATAATATGAAGAAAAAATAATTTGTGCTTTACAGAAAATCTGTGCTTATAATTATGTTCTCTTACGCATAATGTGAACAATATTTCTTTTGAGGTAGACCTAAGAATTCAAAATTAATTAAAATGGCATCCCCAAAAGACATTTAACACATTTAACATTAAACACATTATTATAGGGGCGCCTGGGTGGCTCAGTCGGTTGGATGTCCGACTTCGGCTCAGGTTCATGATCTCGTGGTCTGTGAGTTCGAGCCCCGCGTCGGGCTCTGTGCTGACAGCTCAGAGCCTGGAGCCTGTTTTGGATTCTGTGTCTCCCTCTCTCTCTGACCTTCCCCCGTTCATGCTCTGTCTCAAAAATGAATAAATGTTAAAAAAAAAATTAAAAAAAAAGAAAAAACATTATTATAGGCATTACCCTATCCCTTCATACCTAAAATGGGGCACATGCATGGCCATCACACATGACTGAGAGGATCAAATCAGGATGTTTATGCTTTCAGACCAAAAATCAACAGAGCACTTGAGTTTTGTTAGCTATTCAAACTTCTCCTCTGTGTATTCAATGTTATGCTTTCCTATTGCTAATGTTCATTGCCTCAAATTGGCTGAAATATACGCTTTTTGTGTTCTACGAAAATTCCACCTTCTCTTGACAAATGTCCTTATGTCCTTAGTTCCTAAATTTATTCACTGATGAAACACGTCTTCATAAATTCATTACCTAGTATAATAAATGTTTCTTTAAAAAGAATGAAAGAAGAGACTCTTAAAAACTGAGAATAAACTGAAGGTTGATGGAGGGTGGGAGGGAGGGGAAAGTGGGTGATGGGCATTGAGGAGGGCACCTGTTGGGATGAGCACTGGGTGTTGTATGGAAACCAATTTGACAATAAATGTCATGTTAAAAAATAAATTAAAAATTAAATTAAATTAAATGAAAAAAAAGAATGAAAGAAAGAAAGGGAAATAAAGAAAGATTTACTTTCAGAAAAACTTTAGATATTTGTGATTTAAATACATTTAGGCAATTTATTATTGTCTGATAATTAAATACTATCCACTGTTTCATTATGCCCTGGCCTTCATATATTCTTTACGAAGGTTTCAGGTTGCTAAGTATGTGTGAATCTCAACACAGATATGCAGTATTATTGAATGAGATCTCTGTCTTTAAAAAGATTTAAGTCTATCCCTCAACATAGTAAACATCATATATGACCCACGACTAATATTGTACTCAATAGTGAAAGGTTGAAATCTGTCCCTTTAAGATCAGGAACAAGACAGGGGCACCCACTATCACCACTCCTTTTCAACATAGTACTAGAAGTCTTAGCCAGAGCAGTTACTCAAGAAAAAGAAACAAAAAGCATCCAAATTGGAAAGGAAGAAGTAAAACTGTCTCTGCTTGCTGATGATACAATTTTGTATATAGAAAATCCAAAAAAAGTCCACCAAAAAATTGCTAGAACTAACAAATTCAATTTTAATATTTAATTATACATATGACATTATATTTATGATGAATTATATATATGATGACTATAAATGATGAGTTGTACAATTATATATGTGTATATATGATGAAATATTATTCAGTCTATAAAAAGAAGGAAATCCTCCCATCTGACACAACATGGATGGACCTTGATGGTAGCATGCTAAGTGAAAAAGCTAGAGAGAGAAAGACAAATACCGTACGATCTCACTTATACATGGAATCTAAAAAACATCAAACTCAGAAATGGGGACTAGAATCATGGTTTCCAGGGGTAAGAGGTGAATGAAAAAGGGAAAAGATCAAAAGTAACAAACTTTCAGTTTCAAGAGGAATAAATTTCAGAGATCCAAAGTACAACATGATGACTCTATCATATTGTACACTTGGAAGTTGCCATGGCAGCAGAGTTTTAATGCTCTCACCATAGCAACAACAAAATGGCAATATGTGACATAAAGGATATGTCAACCAACCTTATTTTGGTAAATATTTCACAACATATACATGTGTCAACTCATCACATTGTATACCTTAAATTTACACAATGTTATATGTTGTCTGTCTCAACGAAGCTGGGAAAAGAAAGATCAAAGATGATGACCATCCTTCTATTTCAAGGCAGCAATGTAGCAGTTCAAGCATTTGCCCCATCCACGTTAACTAGATGGCTACTCCATGTAACATTAAGAAGGGGACTCTGAACATGTACTTTCGTTTTTGTATTAACATTAAAAGTACATGAACAATAATTATTTTGAGTAAATTGAAGTTTTAGTGGATTAAATGTTTCCTTTAGGATAAATGTCTTCATATATTTTATGGAAATATGTAAATCTTTTAAAACCATTGTTTATAATATATTCAATTTATGATTGTTGTTTTTTGGACAGTGAGCATGATCTTTAAGTCAGGCAGGTTATAAAAGTGAAGTGGCAGCTGGTGCTTAGGGAATGCTAGAAAGACTCTGAACACATATCATCCCTACTCAGAAGAACACTGAGACAAAGGAAAATGCCTTTCTTTAAAAGAGTAACGAGAAGTTACCTTCCTTTTATTAGGAAAAAATATCCACATTCACAGTTACATGACTCAATTATTTAAATTCTTTCTTCTCACACTCAGAGAAAGGGAAGATATGATCTACACCACCTCATACCCCTGGAAGGGGAATTTTCCCTAGACTGAGAAGAAAATTAGTCATAAAATGAAATATCCAGAGCTCGTATGTAGGTGACAAAATAAGAATACTGGCAAGATTTTATTTCTCAACCTGTCTTTTTAGCTAAATATAAGGTGCGAATATAAAGAAATGAGATTGGTTAAAAAAATAAAACAGATAACAAAAAGAAATAAAAGTCACCCACATCGGTAAGGAAAAAAGAAGTAAAACTTTCACGACTTGCAGATGACATGATACTCTATGTAGAACACCTGCAAGACTCCACCACAAAACTGTTGGAACTGGTAAATTCAGCCAAGTTGCAGATGAATATACAGAGACTGGATGTGCTTCCATACACCAATAATAAAGCAGCAGAAAGAGAAATCAAGAAAAAAATCGCATTTATAATTGCATCAAAAACAATAAGAAACCTAGGAATCAGCCTAATCAAAGATGTGGAAGACCTGTGCTCTGAAAACTATTTAACACTGATGAAGATGACACAAAGTAATGAAAAGACATTTCAGGCTCATGATTTGGAAGAACAAATATTGTTAAAACATCTACAGTACCCAAAGCAATCTACACGTTAACTGCAATCTCTCTCAAAACAACACTAGCATTTTTTTGCAGAGCTAGAGTAAACAATCTCAAAATGTGAATAGAACCACAAAAGACAAACACACACTCACGTGCATGCATACACACGCACGCGCGCGCGCACACACACACACACACACACACACACAGAGGTAAGAATCTTAGTGGAGTACTGTTCCCTTTCAAAGAATCCAAGTGACTATTATTCCCTTTCCTAGGGTCACTGAAAATTGCACACAGGATATAATCTGTATCCCACTGCTCTGAAATATTTTAGATCCGTCTATGAGAAGAGGTTAAAAATGTTAGGCTATAATACAATGGAAAGAGTTTGTGATTTGAAGTTAACCGTGAGTGCTTTGATGCCACCTTGCAAAGTATATTATATTGAGCAACTAACATGAGCCTCACTTTCAGTAATCGCACTCTGTAGCTGTGAGAATGATATAATAAAAACACATAATAATTATGTGATACCTACTCAATAGTCAATTTTTACCTTCTTTTCTCCTTTTTCCCTGTCATGAATAAAACCAAACTGCCAAATCCTTGACAAGTACCGTTGCTACCTTTTCAAATTTGTTTCTCACTCATTCACATGTCCCACTTTTACATGAAACCTATTGTTTAATCAGCCTTAACTCGTTGAACATGCTTCAAGTAATATATAATATTTCCTTCCTGTAGTGGAATTCATTCATATAGTTCCTTCTAGTAAAGGACTCTTCCCTAAACCTCAGTTTAATCTATGGCAATGTCACTGTTCAACCAAGTATCACTGAAAGAATCCCCTGAGCCCAGATGGATGTAAGTCCTTCCTTTATGCTTTAATATAGCCAGACTCCTACTTCCTTGCACAACCTTTCACATCATAGAACACATTTACAGCATTTATTTATTTATATACTTTATTTCAGGGAAGGAGCAGTAGTTTATCTTGTAGTCTTCCCCAGTAGACACCCCTAGTTGGTATTCAAACAAGGTGTTTTGGGTAAGTGTCTGTGAAATAAGAACTACAGAATTGTTCTGTATTCCATCTAAAATTTGTAATACAAACAGATTCTCAGGAGCTCCACAGTGTGAACAATTTTAAAGTCAATGCTCTTTTCTACTTAAATAAGAAAATAAGGTGTTTGGGGCTATTGTGCTGTTTGTTTTAAAGGTCCAATATAAAAATACTAAAACGAACTTTTTGCTGAACTCTTTTTTGTAACTTATTTCTCCTGTTTTTATTTATGTGATATTGGAGGGTTTTTCAAATGATAAGAATTTATGTCTCTTACCTTCTCTGTCCTGCCTTAAAAAATCCACCAAAAAATGCATTTCATGTCCTTGATGCTATTTGCATCTTAGCTGATAAAAGACTTGCACTGTCATTTTTGACAACTAGATTTAATTTAAATTATCACATATTATTATTATTATCTTTTTAAATTTCTCTTCAATTTTTATTTTATTTTTTTCACAGTTCAGTCCCTAGTAATCTGACATATTGTGATATTAACAATTTGGTAATATTGTTGCCACTTTCCAGTATGCTCCAGTATAAATTTGTAATAGTTTTCATATGTAACTGTTTACTTTGACTTTTAAGTTTAATATTACAACAAAAAGTACATTTCCACAGTATTACATATGCTTTGTAGATACCCTTTTAAATGCCCACAAGATAGGCTGTAACCATACTTCAACTATGGGGTATTTAGAATGGTTTCTTATTAAGTTAATTTTTTTGTTATCTTTCGCTATTTTCCTTTTACTGAGTTTGCTTTTTGCATTCACCTTAACCGTATGATTGGAATCAATTGCATTTAATTAATTAGGACATCTCCTGTTCCATATCTTGTTCTGTGTCCTTAGGGTTTACACCAGATGTTTCCTAATTTAGGAATTCTGCTCTTCAGCAACTAAGTCTGGAGGTGGAACATTCTTCATTATGAGGCCATGCATACAGCTCTGATCACCTGGTGTAGGTCTCGGCTTCACCATATCTTGGCTCTATCACTTTAGCTGCTATACTTCTCAGTGCTTCTGTCTTCTCCGCTGGTAATACAGGGGTGATGATAATAGATTCCTTAAGGCAGGGGATTAAATTAGCAAATGTATATAAATCACAAGTTTGTGAAATGGGTATATAATACATATGTTAATATATCAGGAGCCTCACATGGCCTGCTGTAGAACTGATTGATATTCTTAGCTGTGTTTTGGTTGATATTTTTGATTAATGGCTTGCCTGAAGACATTCATATGCTAATGAAAGCCGGAGATAATAGGAACAGAGGTGTTAAGGCTCTGTGAGCAGTTTGGCCTGTTGGGTTAGATAATCTGGAAAGATTTATGAACCCAGGTTATTAACATGCTTACAGCCTAGAAATCTAGGACTTAGAGGTTTTACGTATTTTCAGCTTTATAATGATTAAGTGAATAAAAAAATACGATGTCTTAATGTGTCAATTATACTTCCATAAGAAAGGAAACCACATCTTTTTTTTAATGAGGTATAATTGACATGCAACATTACATTAGTTTCAGGTCTATAGTATAGTGATTCAACTTTTGTATACATTACTAAATGGTCACCATAACAGGGCTGGTTACCACCTGTCTCCATATACGCTAATATACAATATTATTGACTATATTCCCCATCCTGTACATTACATACCCGCAACTTATTTATTTTAAATATTTATTTATTTTCAGAGAGAGACAGGCCATAAGTAGAGGAGGGGCAGAGAGGGGTGGAGAGAATCCCAAGCAGGCTCCATGCTCAGCGCGAGCGTGATATGGAGCTCAATTTCATGAGCCATGAGATCACGATCTGAGTCAAAATCAAGAGTTGGACACTTAACTGCCTGAGCCACTAACCCAGGCATCCCATAACTTACTTATTTTACAGATGGAAGATTATACTTCTTGATCTCCTTCACCCATTTTGCCTCCCTCACACTCTTCCCCTCTGGTGAGCACCAGTCTATTCTTTGCATCTCAGAATTTGGATTTTGGGTTTTGTTTGTTTTAGAATCCATGTATAAGCAAAATCATGTGATATTTGTTTTTGCTCTGTCAGACTTCTTTCGCCTAACCGGATAGCCTCACTGTCCATTCATGTTGTTGCAAGTGGCCAGATTTCATTCTTTTTTTTTTTTTTTTTTAATGTCAGAGTAGTTTTCTGAAATGAGAACTACTACTCTGAGTAGTATTCCATTGTATATATAGTACATATTCTTTATCCATTCATTTATGGATGAGCACTTAGGTTGTTTCCATAATGTGTCTATTATAAATAATGCTGCAATAAAGCATATATCTTTTTGAGTTACCATTGTTGTTGTTGTTTTCAGATAGATACATAGTAGTTAACTACTGGATCACACGGTAGTTCTATTTTTATTTTTTTTTGAGGAACCTCTATAATATTTTCTCTAGTGGCTGCACCGATTTACATGCCCGTGAACAGTGTACAAGAGCTCCCTTTCTTCACATCCTCATTAATACTTTTTATTTCTTGTCTTTTTGATAATAGCAATCCCAACAGATATAATATCTGTTATATCATTGTGGCTTTGATTTACATTTTCCTGATGATTGACAATGGTGAACATCTTTTTATATAATTGTTGGCCATCTGTATGTCTTCTTGGGAAAAGTATCTATTCAGATCCTCTGCCTAATTTTTATTTGGATTGTTTGGAGGGGGGGACATTGTTGTTGTTGTTATTGAGTTGTATGAGTTCTCTATATATTTTGGATATTAACCCTTTATTGGATATATTATTTGCAAATATTTTTTTCCAATCAGTAGGTTGCATTTTCATTTTGTTGATGGCATCCTTCATTGTGCAGAAGCTTTTTAGTTTGTTGTAAGTTCCAATACTTTATTTTTGCTTTTGTTGCTCTTGCCTTTGAAATGAGATCCAGAAAGACATTGCTATGACCTATGTCAAGGAGATTAATGCCTATGAATCCCTCTAGGAGTTCTATGGTTTCAGATTTACATTCATGTCTTTAGTTATTTTTTTTTAATTTTTTTAATGTTTTTATTTATTTTTGACAGAGAAAGAGACAGAGCATGAGTGGGGGAGAGGCAGAGAGAGGAAGACACAGAACCCAAAGCAGGCTCCAGGCTCTGAGCTGTCAGCACAGAGCCCGACACGGAGCTCGAACTCACTGACTGACATCATGACCTGGGCTGAAGTCAGATGCTTAACTGACTGAGCCACCCAAGCACCCCTTATTTAATTCATTTTGAGTTAATTTTTACATAGGATATAAGATAGTGGTCCAGTTCCATTCTTTTTCATGTGGTTGTTTAGTTTTCTCAACATTTACTGAAGACACTGTCCTTTCCCCACTGTATATATCTTGGATCCTTTATCATCAATTAATTGACCATATGTATGGGTTTATTTTTTGGCTCTCTATTCTGATCCTTTGACTTATGTGTTTGTTTTTATGTCAATACCATACTGTATTGATTGCTATAGCTTTGTCGTATAGTTTGAAATCAGGGAGGATACTATCTCCAGCTTTTCCTTCTTTCTCAGAATTATTTTGGCAATTCAGAATCTTTTTGATTCCACTCAAATTTTTAAATTATTTGTTCCTGTTCTGTAAAAACTGCCATTAAAATTGAATCTGTAGATTGCTTTGAGTAGTATGGACACTTTGACAATATTATTTCTTCCAGTCCATGAGCACAGAATATCTTTCCATTTATTTGTGTCTTCTTCAGTTACTTTCATCAATATTTTATAGTATCCAGTGCATAAGCCTTTCACATCCTTGGTTAGACTTATTCTTATAAATGTTATTATTTTTGATACAATTGTAAATGGGATTTTTACCTTGATTTCTGTTTCTGATGGTTTGTTATTAGTGTACAGAAATGTAAATTATTTTTGTATATTAAATTTGTATGCTGCCACTTTATTGAATTCATTTATTAGTTCTAGCAGCTTTTTTTTTTACCGTTTATTTATTTTTGAGGCAGAGAGAGACAGAGCATGAACAGGGGAGGGGCAGAGAGAGAGGGAGACACAGAATCGGAAGCAGCCTCCAGGCTCTGAGCCATCAGCACAGACACGGGTCTCAAACTCGTTGAGCCCGACACGGGTCTCAAGGCTCTGAGCCATCAGCACAGACACGGGTCTCAAACTCGTTGAGACCGACACGGGTCTCAAACTCACGGACCGGACCACAAAATCGTGACCAGAGCTGAAGTCAGACGCTTAACCGACTGAGCTACCCAGGCGCCCCAGTTCTAGTAGCTTTTTGGTAGAGTCTTTAGAGTTTTCTTTTTTTTTATTTTTAAATTTTTTTTTCAACGTTTATTTATTTTTGGGACAGAGAGAGACAGAGCACGAAAGGGGGAGGGGCAGAGAGAGAGGGAGACACAGAATCGGAAGAGCCATCAGCCCAGAGCCTGACGCGGGGCTCGAACTCACGGAGCGCGAGATCGTGACCTGGCTGAAGTCGGACGCTTAACTGACTGCGCCACCCAGGCGCCCCTGGAGTTTTCTATACACAGTATCATGTCATTTGCAAATAGTCATAGTTTTATTTTTTATCCAATTTGGATGTCTTTTATTTATATTTTCTTAACTAGCTGCTCTGGCTAGGACTTCCAATACTATGTTGAATAATAGTGGGGAGAGTAGGCACCCTTGTCTTATTCCTGACTTTAGAGGAAAAAACTTTCACCTTTTCATCACTGAGTATCATATTAGCCATGGGTTCATAATTTATGGCCTTTAGGATATTGAGGTGCATTCTCTATTAAGGGTTTTTCTGATAAATGGATGCTAAATTTTGTCAAATGTGTTTTCTGCATCGAGATCTTCGTAGACTTTTATCTTCATTTTGTTAATGCAGTATGTCACAGTGATGGCAGATGTTGAAACATCTTTGCATTCCTGGAATAAATCCCACTTGATCATGGTATGTGATCCTTTTAATGTGTTTTTGAAATCATTCTGCTAACATTTTGTTGAGGATTTTTGCATCTATGTTCATCAGGAAGATTGGCCTGTAGTTTCCCTTTTGTGTGTGTGTGTGTCTGTTTGATTTTGGTACCAGAGTAATGCTGGCCTTGTAAAGTGAGTTTGGGAGAACCCCTTCTTCTTCAGTTTTTTTGAGGCATTTGATGATAGGTATTAAGTCTTTGAACGTTTGATATAATTCACCAGTGAAGCCATCTGGTTCTGGTTTGCTGGGAGGTTTCTGATTGGGAACATAGTCAACGATATTGTATATGGAGACAGATGGTAACCAGCCTTGTTATGTTGATAATTTCATAATGTATACAAATGTTGAATCACTATATTAGAGACCTGAAACTAATGTAATATTGCATGGCAATTATACCTCATTAAAAAAAGATATGATTTTCTTTTTTATTAAAGTATAATTGACACATTAAGACATAGTATTTTTTTTATTCACTTAATCATTATAAAGGTGAAAATATGTAAAACCTTTAAGTCCTAGATTTCCATGCTGTAAGCATGTTAACAACCTGGGCTCATAAATCTTTTCAGATTATTTATTTATTATGCTGTTTATGGAAACAGGCCTGTATCATAATGAGCTTTCCTCTTGGAACTGCTTTTGCTGCTTCCCCTAGAGTTCTGTTGATTTCCAGCTCATTGATTTCTGCCTCACCTGCTCTACTATTGAACCTCTTTAGTGTGATCTTCAGTTTGGGTATATTCTTCAGCTCTGTGAATTCTTTTCAGTACTTTCTTATATTTTCTATCACTATTGAACTTCTCCCTGCATCCATGTATTCTCCTCCTGAGTTCAGAGAGTGTCTTTACGGGCATTACTTTGAATTCTAGCTGACTCTCTTAATCAAGGTCTTTTTCTGAGGTTTTTGTCTTGTTTCATGTAAAACATGCTTCTCTGTTTTCTCATTTTGCTTGACTCTATGTTGTTTCTATGTATCAGGCAAAACATCTACCTCTCTGAGTCTTGTAGAAGCGGCCTGTGGAGGTGATGAAGGTTCTCATTCAGCATTTCCATAGTGCTTGGTTATCTCTTAAATCTCTATGCTTTTCTAAATCACCTAATTTGTTATTGATAAGTTTCTGTTGAGGGTGTACCAAGATTTGTCACTATTCCATGAGAAGAGTCTCATTTGGCACCTATTTTCAGGCCGACGAGAAGTCATACCCTCGGGCAACAGTTTTTAAAGTCTGCAAATCTATACACTCCTGTCAGGCTGCAATGGCAATCCCTGCTGGCCTCCTGACCAGTTCTGGAGATGCTTCTTGAGTGATGGTTGCAAAAAGCTGGGCTCCACACAAGTGTATATGCTCCTTCCCAGGAGCCTTCATCAAGTTGTAGCAAGGCCAAGGGGGTGCACGAGGATGGTGTCTACCTGGTTATCTTCCCTGGGAGTGTCTCTTTAGTCTTTAGTTGTCTGGAACCTGAAGACTGTCCCTCAGGCTGAAGCTCCAAGCTTAGTAAATTGGCCATTTTCACAAGGAGACTGGAGTTGTGCTTCAGTCTGCTATCTTTGTAGTGCCCTGAGAGTGGTGGCCCACCAAGAGCTGTCTTTGAAATTGTTCCATTCTTAGGAAGTTCTGGAATGCCAGCCCTCTTGACCACCAAAACCACGCAATCAAAAGTCACCCTCTGCGCGAATTGTGCACTACCACTGGTTTTCGCTAAGCAGGCAAAGTGTATAAGGCTCAGGGCATGCTCAGGACATGCTCACGGGCTTCACAAAGGCAGTGGGCGAGTGCCTTGTCTATGCATCCCTGCTGCTTTAGGCTGGGAGCAGGAGAATGCCTTGACCACTTGTGCTCACCAGGCCCAGCCAGGGGTCAAAGAAGTCTCACAATGGCCTGTACACTCCAGCTTCAACAAGGCAATGGGACAGTGCAGCAATTGCTTGCCCCTTGGCCCCCACCATCTCTTAGCAAGGCTACAGGAGGGTGCCACTACTGTGATGGCCTACCTGCACCAACAGGGTAGGTAGAGAGTGCAAAAATGGTGTCTCCCAGCACCTCTGTCTTCGAGGACTTTTAGCTGTTTCCTGCCCATCCAGTAGATGCTTTTATATTTGCAAATGACTCTCCTTCACATTTTGTCTAGGTGCTTTTCACACTGCTATTTTTTTACGGGGTTTCAGAGTGAGTAAAACTACACAGGAGCCCTTTAAAAGGGGAATCTCAGTTTCCTATAGCACTTTAGGCTGTCAGCCCTGTTGGTTTTCGAAGTCAGACATTTGGGGAGCTCATCTCTCTGGTGCGGATCCCAGGGATGGGGTGCCCGATGTGGGACACCAACACCTCACTCCCCCAGGAGAAGCGCCAGATGGGTGAGATCCCTCCCTTTTGTGTGTTGCTGCACTGGGGGTGGGATTTTTGGTGAGACTGTGTCTCTGCCTCTCCTACCCATCTCGATGGGGTCTTTTAATCCTTTATTGTGGATAAGCAGTTCATCTAGCTTTCAGATCTTTTTCAGAGGGACTGAATCCATAGGTAGTCTTGGGTTTTGTGTGTCTACGGAAAGGTGAGTTCAGGATCTTCCTATGCTACAATCTTGCAGGACTACTATTCAAATTTTAGATGCCACATGGAGAATAACTGCAAAACTTGATTTTTCCAATGCACTCTTTTTCCAAACAAGTCCTCATGTCAGTCTTCAAGTGCATGTCAGTTTGTTCTGGTTTTGTTTGCTTGTTTTTTGTTTATTTGTTTGTTTTTGCAATTAAGACTATTCTGTACCTGGTTTTATCTTCTCACCATCACTACCGTGTAAGAAGGTAGTAAGAGTCATCTCACGGTTCTTACTACCCTCTCTATTAACATGTTTGCTCTGACTTTGCTGGCAGGAGTGATCTTACTGATTTTCTATTGAACTAGGTAGAGAAATAGCCTTGTATTATCTCCATAGATAGTTGGCCTTCCTAAGTCATTTATCAATTCTTATTACCATGAATGTAGGAGTAATTGAAATTCTGCGTTGTCATCACCCACCACTGATATGACCTGAATTCTTCCCTGTGATACTTTCCTATCTCTTCTTATTATACAATAACTTCTTCTGGTAATTTATGCACATTTTGAATGTTCCCATTCAATTTTGTGTGATGTGAGGCACACGGATGTTCTGCAGTGCTTCTACAAGATAGTTCATAGAAAGAAAGAAGTTTAATATATGACAAACATATTATTACTAGATGTGCTCTGATGTGGAACATGTGAGATTATACAGAAATTGAATAGAGAACCTTCATGTTTATCTTTTCTCTGTCTAATATGGAAAAATGCCTCTAGCTGAACTTAATAAAATATTTACTGTATGGTATATTTTTCTCCACAAGGCAGGCAAGTTAGGCCTGCCATAGCCCTGATGACTCAGTGAGAAATCAAACACAGAAGGGTTTATCCTGATTTCAACACAAATTTCCTTGTAAGCTAAGGAGTTGTATCACTAAGTACTCACTTGTTCTCCTGTTCCAGTCCCTCAAACCAAAATCATCAAACTTGGTCATCTGGGGTTTGCTGAATGCTGGATTCTTCTCCATTTGAGACTGCTGAAAATTTTAAATGCATGGGTTGTGGGCACTTCAGGTTGACCTTTATGAAGAACAGGGGAAAGTTGCATCCACTCATTGGTGTCTTTGAGCTCAAGAGCATTCTTTGCACCACGTGTTTATTGTTTTAGCAGCTTACCAGTGAATGCAAACTTACACCCTGCACACATCATCATTCACTCCAATTTACATGTTAACTACATGCATAGCCTATCCAAGTTCACTCAAAAAGTGTATTTTCTTTTCAAAAATAAGACTTCTTTCTCAAACTCATTTCACTAAACCCTAGAAGTAAATATTTCTAGAATCTATTCTTTTCCAAGCATTATCATTGTCATAGTCCAAACACTTATGAACTCTCTGCTGGATAATTACCAGAGCATCCTGACTGTCTCCTCTTTCTCATGCTACACTGTTCCAGATAGATCTTTGTTAAAAGAAATTCTTGTATCTAACTTCCATGTTTAGTATCCCCCAATGATTTCCTGTGAAACACAAAACAATCTATGCACCTTAATATACAAGACCCTTCTTAATCAGAACAACCTTTCCAGTTCCTTTTATTACCATCACTCACTTTGAAAATTACTCATAGTTCCAATACACTAAATGCTCACCCATATCCCTGCTTTACAAATCAATCTTCCTCTTAAACTTTCCTCCCCCTACCATATGGCCAATTTCCTACTTAGAAATTAGATCCTGTCATTCTCCAATGTCTTATATAAATTAATTTATTCTCACGTACAGTAAAATTATTTGCTATTAATATTTTAAGTGTAGTATATAGCTTAATGTGTTACAAGTGTGCTTAAAAGCAAAGATGGTCTAAACCATCTTTGCAATGTTAAGTCTTGTGAAATATCTTACACTTATGTGCAATGAATTTTAATAAAATTGAATTCAATTTTATTTAGCAAATCTTTATTATTTACTTAGTGTGGGATAATTTATTTTATAAGTATATGATTATTAGGCAAATAGACATAATACTTTTTTGCAATGTGGTTTAGAAATTCAATTACATATATGAATGGTAACATCTAATTTAGGCAAATCAACTCATTTCTCCTTCTTCCTTGAAAAACCAAAACTCCAAGAGTTGTTCCTGTTCAGAAAATGTTGCTTATGCCCTAGAGCCTTTATCAATGAAATTTCTCCAGACCTCATCTCAATTTTATCCTTCCCAGTTGAAGTCCTTCTCCAGACTTCATTCCTTGCTGAAATTCCCTTTGTCAGAAGCTCTTTCCAATTTTCTACAAATGAACCCCCTTTTACTCTGTGTCCCCTTTATATGTGTGACTGAATAATATTAAGTAACAGTTTTTATAGTACTTTCGAAACTACAGTTTTCATTATGAACTATCAGCTTATCATGAAATTGAGGAGTGCTTACTGTTTAATCAGGAAAAAAAAAAACCTAAATGTATTATTACATCCATGAGAAAAAAAAAATTCTAAATTCTAAAGAAGTAAGTTACTTGCAGATTTATGTAATCTAAGAGAATGTGGTTTTAAATCAAAATTTTGAATTTTGAAAATGTTAATAAAAACAGAAATATGCTTATAAAATGTGAGGGTCTAAAGGTGTCTTAGAGACCATGTGTTTCCACCTACTAAGCTTAGAAATTAAAAAAAAAACTAAGAATGCTTGCCTCAAATCATATATGCAGTCAGCAAAATATCCAAAATGAGATCCCTACTCCCACAGATTCCCATTTAGGCTCCATTTAGTATCATGCAGTATTTCTGAAAAATAAAAGTAGCTACCTGGATGCCTGGTCAGGGATCTGATTTTCACTATAGCTACAAGATGCCTGGGATCCAGACACTTAGACATTTTTGTTTCCACTTGAAATTTGGGGAAAAAAATCTTTTTGTCCTTATTTCTTATATCTGGGGTACATCTTGTGTGTTAAGATTAACTTCGCTTTTGATTTTTCTGAGAAAACAACTGTCCATTTATACTTCTGTTTGTACTGCCCTGAACTATTAAAGACACTAGATGTTGCCTCTTTGAGAGTAAGTAGAGTTTGATACAAGCAGTAGGTGCACTGACTTAACTCTGATGCAAACTTGCTTCATGTGAATTATGCAAGCGCTCCTGGCAACTATCTGTGGCTGAATTTATATGCTCTGCTAAACATCCAATCATCAAGACAGCTACTGCTACCCCTGTCATCAGAAAACTATATTTCCCTCTCCTTACATTTAGTATGTGCTTTAAAACCTCACATTTATTCAAGCTTGCTCAGGCCAAGTTTTATATTTTCTCTTAGCGCTGTGCTGATTATTCACCCATGTAACTACACTCAAAATTAGCATCAAATTGGAGATATGAGGACCAACCATAATAAAGATGTTATGAATACTCAAATCTTCAGATCTGAAACTTTCTACTTTAAGAGTCTAGCACATAAATGTCAGAGAAAAGCACTAACCTTTGGATTTATGAAGAGAACTCTGATGCCATCCTGTGGGCATTTAAGGAAACTCTGAAGTTTTCCTTTTACTAGGGCAGGTATGTTTAATGGCATGCAGACCAAAAAGGGAATGACATGTAAAAATGTAACAAATGCATCTTCTCCTAGAGGAAACTTCCACAAACATGTACTTTAAACAAGATATATTTCAAATAACACTATAAATATATATATATATATATTATTCAACCACAGTCAAGGACAATATATATTTCAACATATATATACAATATATATAATACAATATATACAATATATAAACAACATATATTTCAAATAACGCTATATATATGTGTGTGTGTGTATATATATACACACACACACACATATCTTCAACCACAGTCAAAGACAATACATATTTCAACATATATATACAATATATATAATACAATATATACAATATATAAACAATATATATTTCAAATAATGCTATATATATGTGTGTGTGTATATATATAAACAATATATATTTCAAATAACGCTATATATATATTATATATATATATACACACACACATATCTTCAACCACAGTCAAGGACACTTCTCGAAATTGGCTCTTTGAATTCCTGGGACAATTTGAAAGATGACAAACCAGTTTGAATTATAGAATCTTAAAAGCTTTTAAAATTAGTGTCATGATTCTGGGAAGAGGGGTTGGGATGGTCATGTCTATTCCTTGATAAACACTGTGACATGGGCTTATGATAAGAAGAGATAAATTCCTCTTTTTTTGTATTATAATCTGCTTCCAGTTTTAACAGTTTCCACCGCCCACCCATGCTCTAAATGTGATAGGGTTTGGATAAATCAATATTGAAGGAAATCAGACTCTCAAGTGATCTAACTTTTAATTCAAAGATCTTTACTTTGGAAAAAGCCGTCTTTAATTGTGTAATAAATCCCTTTTATGAACAATCCAACTCATATAGTGTTTAAGTTGAAACTGGTTACCTGAATTTTTTCTGTGAAGAGAAGTATCACTAGGTGAAAATTTCCAGAAAATGAGGAAATGCAACCTGTGCATAACTCCCAGGGTAGGGCTCAACTAACCACTAAGCCATCTAAAAAAAAAAAAGCAGAAAGAAAGATATCAGGAATATGTTTTCTATTTTCAGCAGAGACTAGATTCCTAATTTGAACAGAAGAGGATGGTTTCAAAATTCTTGAACTTTTCAGGCTAACTACACGAATTACTTAAGACATTTTATAACACAGGACACAAACACATCTAATGGAAAGGGAGAAATTCATTGGCCCTTGCAATCCAAGAAACATGAACAGCCCACTTGGTCAAGTACAGAGATGCAGAAACTCATGGAACAAGGATATCCAATGGTGTCAGGACCCTCTACATCTGTCTACCTTTGTATATTGTTTCATCACAAAACTGATGTTTTTTCAACAAAGTGAGGAAAAACAGCCAATTGCTCCTGAACCTCACACTGACGATAACCATCACTAGAAAAAGATTGACTTTCTCAATTCCAATGTAAAAATTCACAAGCATGTGTGATGTGCTCAGCCTCTGTCAGTTGGGTTTTACACTTTGTAAAAATTCAGGATTTGGATTAGAGTAGTTGATTTCAAATCCTACAGGCACCATGAGAGTTACCTTAGCTGAGTTACTTAATTGTTCTTTTCTCAGGTTCTTAATCTAGAAAGTAGATCTAGATCTAGATCTCTGCTTTGTATACTTATAGCACTCTGAAAATTAAAAAGCACTATGGGAACGAATAGTATTATTACTAGTATTAAATGCTAAAGAAATAGAAATTATTCGGGCACCGGGGTGGCTGGGTTGGTTAAGTACCCAACTTTTGGCTCAGGTCATGATCTTGCAGTCCGAGGCAACCCCATGGTAGGCTCTGTGCAGACAGCTCAGAGCCTGGAGCCTGCTTCAGATCCTGTGTCTCCCCCTCTCTCTGTCCCTCCCCCGTGCTCACTCGCTCTCTCTCTGTCTCAAAAATAAATAAACATAACCAAAGAGATAGAAATTATTAATGTCTTATGGATTATGTTTGATGCATTGTCCTTGCTTTTCAAAGGGTCCTTCTAAAGAGTGTGTCTTCATCCCGTCTTCAGACTACCAAAAACATACATTCATGTCTAAGTAAATAAAGGGACATTTGAGTTCAACTGACCAATTATTAAGTGGCTACGTGCAAGGATGTAGAAGGCCCAGTAAGTACTAATACTAAGGAAATACATGCAAGTCATTGTTGCCCTTTCAAGGTGTCTCTTTAGGAAGCTCCATGCTCATTCTTTCAGCTGTGCTGCTAATACTCCACATATTTCTGGAACTGTTTTTTTTTGGAACTATATTCGATCAGTTTACAACCCAATATGAGCATTATAGTTTATATTATAATATATTGCACTATATTATATTAAAGTTTATAGCTAGTACAACAAAATAAAGAGTTTTTCTTGGCCCAAAGTTGTGGAAATTGTACACAATTGGAAAATAAATCTTGATCTTTTTGTACTTTTATATTGTGTCTAGAGGAAATTTCTTATCACCCTGTCTGTAAGCCTCTTTGATAGGACTTCTGAGGCAAAGTTTATATATTCCACCAATGTGGAAGCTCGATTATTTAGAATATTAGAATTTTAAAATCTAAAAGCCAAAATGAAGACACATTTTGAACCTCCTGGGAAACATATATATTCAGATATTACATAATTAACTGATTCTTAAAACACTTGTCAATAACATCAACTCAGTAATTCTTTCACAGCACTTTTGGACACATAAAAGGAATAAAGGGTGAAAAAAGGTGTGTCCAGAATGTCGTTTGAATTTCATTATATTTGTAAATATGTGTGTGCATGTGTGGGTGTGTGTAATGTAGATATTAAAATCAGACACGAAATTGGCTGTAAAGTGGATAATGAATCTGTCAAGGAGACTTAGAGTTCTATCGTGCATTCAGTAATATGCCAGGCATGGATTACCTACAGTTAGAACAACAGAGGAAACCATGCATTGCCATTGAGCCATGGAACCCCGGGGCCAGCAGTGAACAATGATTGAGGGTTGCAGCAATTACCAGTTACACTTATCATAGTGAACTCAATGGCCAGGAATAGAACAACATGCTCATAAGAGGCAAGATAAATCAAATTTTTCCAGTATCTTCTAAACTGTAGTCCACCTAAATCTGGAGTCCTAAGTGATTTTTATATGAATAGGTGCTCCCAGAAAATTTTATCGATCTATTTTTATTTTAATGTGTCACTGTGCATATGACCTATTTTACTTTAAACACTTTTCATCTTGGAGAATATCTATTAGTGTATCAAGGGGTATGAATGTTCTGTGCTACCTATCAGATTCATCAGATCGATATACCATATTTAGAGAAGGTCAAAGTAATACACCTTGTATTCCCTTTCTCATGTTTCAGTTTTTCTGAGATAAGTGGGATAAGGGGGTAAGGAGTGAGATAGTTGGAGTGCCAGGAAAATAGTAGGTCCAATAGTAAGAAACTATGGAAACTGAGGCAAGAACAATGATAAAGTGAATTATTGGTTGCTTACACATGACAATCAGTTTTCCTAATAAGATAAAAGAATAAAAAAAAACATGAGAAATTAATGTTTTGAAATAAATTACTGAGACTATTTTGGAGGAAACTTTGAACAACTAAGAACAACAAAGAGGTTTGGGTATCTAATGGACGCATATAATGGTGGAACAGAAGGCAGCTAGGAAGATATGAATTGTTAAGTCTGTTTATTTCAAATTTTGTTTAGCAATATTGTTGGTGGTATCAAATCCTAGTTTGTCCTTGGGAAAAAAAGTGACTTGTTTGCTTTGGCTCACTTTCTCTGACCGTCAATGAGTAACACCAGTTATGCTTTGGCAAGGCATAGATGAAGCATTACTTATTCTTTATAAAATGTTTACACATGAATTGGTAACTACAAATCATGAATAGTTATAGCTCTAAGTTACACAAATCAGGATCCCCCACATTGGAAATCAATTAAATTTTAGCTTTGCACAAGCTTTACTAACATCAAGGTTGCACATTTCTCCTTGCCCATTGGGTTTCCTATAAGTGAACATGATATGTAACTTAATTATATACAAGTGTCTATGTGCACAGGCATATTAGACTGAGTCAATAGATGAATGAAGCATAGTCACTGGAATATTAATGCTGCATTTCTAAATGTAAATTGGCAGATTGATTCTCAGATCACAAGGCCCAAAATGTGAGGGTAGACTGAATTTAGAAAGATTCTTCCTTCCTTCCTTCCTTCCTTCCTTCCTTCCTTCCTTCCTTCCTTCCTTTCTCTCTTTCTCTCTCTCTCTCTCTCATGCTATCAATCCTGAGTACATTCTCCTTATCTGAAAAAGTCAAAACCCAACCACTGCCAGAGGTTTAAGGCTTTTGTAGCCAGCTCCTCAGCAACTCACTAAATCAATGGATTTATCCAGATCAAATCCTATGTTGTACACCTTAAACTTATAAAATGTTACATGTCAATGGTGTCTCAATAAAACGGGGGGGGGGGAGTTAAACAAAAAAATAATTAATCATTGTATTCAAATAGACACTTGGGAATGGAGGAGTTAACAGCCCATAAGAATCATTCTGAGTGTATTATATGTTCCTCTTCTAGTCCCCAAACTCTACAGCTCTGTATAACTACAACCATCTAGGTTTCTATGTAGCTACTCATCCATGTTGAATGGATTGCTTTTACTGTCTAGAGTTTTATGTCACCTCTTTAAATTTTTAAGAGTGGTGATTTTTTTTAATTCATTAAACAAAAAGTCAAAACTGATACACTAATCAATTACCAATTTTCCTAATGTGAAGTTACACACATTAAAAAATTGTATAAAACATTAATGTATAGTTTATTCAGGGATTATATTCCAAAATTCACCTAATCAACATGCAGGCCAAGAAATTGAAGACTGACAGCATCCTAGGAGCCCCGTGTGTGTCCTTTCCTGATCCCTGTCTCCCAACTAGAGATAACTGTTGCTTCCCTTTGTAGGTTTACAACCTGGGTATGCATTAAATATTAAGTGGGTTTTTTTTTCCCCATTTTAACTTAATAAAAATCTATTTAATCTCTTTGTGGATTTTTTGACTTATTTTTTCATATGTTTTTGTGATTCGTCCAAGTTGTTATAGGCATAAAAATTAGGAAGACTAATTATTTAATATGTGTTCTTTCTTTGTAAAATAACTTGGTGAAAAAAAAGCTAAGTATAGAAAAAAAAAAATACTGTGGTTGCCTTTAGCAACTGGATGAGAAGATGTTGGTCTTTTTTCTTTCTACATTAATCTTCCAAACCAGAGTGTAGTCCTACTTCCAGATACCAGTTGGCTTGCACAACTCAAAGCTCCTTTTCCCCTTTTTGTTATCCTTTGAGGATGAGGGCCATATTCTAGGTCTTGCGCTGCCAGCTGGCTTCTGGTACCACTCACTGGCAAGAATGAACACCGTGGAACATAAGCATAGAAACAAACTTTGAAGTAGGTCTCCTAGCTCTGGAAGGCAAAATCAAAGCTGGCTTGGTTGGCAACCCAAAAATGTAAAATTTCACCAAAGTTCTCACGTAAGGATGAGTTTCTATTTTATTTTGATGTTTAATGTCTCCTTAGTCTGAGAGCAAAGGAGAAATATTGCAATCCATAGTATCAATATAATCATATTTTAATATTTACAAGAAGTCAAGGGAAAAATTAAAAGCAGATTTCATATTCTCCCTCTCATAATAAGTCCCCAGGTGTTTTGATGACAATGTTGATAAAATAAGCAAATGGTCTATGAGATTCAGCCAAGTGAAAGGCTTTCTACTATGAAAAACCTATGCCATTAATATTTCTGGACCAATATTATAGACACAAGATAGACTGTGAGATAGTCATTTTTTTTTTTACTTTTCTGATGAGTATGCACATAAGATATGTGTATATAGGTATCAGAATCAGGAAGATAAGTCAGCTTTAAGTTTGCTCTGAATTATTTATTTTCTAATTTTGCCTCTTGCCTTATTTCCCCTTTCAAAAGGAGCAATCCATTAAAAGTTATTCTGGTCTCTCTAGGCATTCAGTAAGTTTTTGTGTGATGACTAAGTAAAAGAGGAAAAATAGCTAAACCTATTGAGGGATTAGGCAAAAACATGCAGATAATTAAAACAAGATCACTGGGCAATAAACATTTTGAATGTGGAGTCTTAAAGAGAAAAGTATTGCTAAACATGAAATCATAATACCCTTCTAAATCTTGAAATATATGCTCCCATGTTTGCACCAGGGTTTTGCTTATATTTAAATAACATTTCCTTAATGCAGCAGCATTAGTTCATTTTTCATTGATCCCTACTCACATATACAATACAAATAAAGTTATCAAGCTATCATTAATTTATTATTTATGAAGGGCTTTCCTATGCATATTTCTTTTGATCTCCCAAACAACCCTATCGCTCAGAGATTTAGTCAACAAATATTTACTGGATATTCTCCAACTGTATATTTCACACTGTGGCAGAGCTATGGTACAGCATACAAGCGAAGTCCATACTCTCATGAAGTTTGCCCTTTGGTGGGGAAGCCAAAGGACACATTGCTCCAATTAATTATAAGTGACTAGATAATTATAAGTATCAGATGTTGTAAAGGAGAAGACTACTGTCATAAGATGAAGAAAGGGAAAATAACTTCTACCAAGTCTTGAAAGTAATGTCTCTTTTCCTTCCTTCCTTCTTTCTACCTTTCCACTGTGTTGGTATTTTTAGACACATGCTATACATTCTTTTTTTTTTTTTCCCCAAAAGACATACCATCCCCCTTCTTTTGAGACAACTTTATAGTTTTTATCAGAAGAGGTTAGGTTTTCTTCACTTGTTGTGTTCATAAATAATTGAAACTTCCCAAGAAAGTGGCATACAGCTTTCTCAAATAAGTCTTCAATGACTATATAAAAATGTCATTTTGTTTTCCTGGTCATTGATGTTATCACTGTTGTTTTTGTTGTCACACCCCCCAAAGACTAAGGAAAAGAATATTGGATTCATAATGATTGTAATCTTTTGAGCCTTCAGGGATTTTTAAAAGCTTATTATTCTCTCCTTGTCCACTGTGGCGTTAACCCATGGGTTTAATTATCATGGTTTTTTTTAAATGGAGTAAAATTGAAATACAGGCTTCTCCACGTTTTGAAGAAAAGAGAGGAACAAATTTAAGCATAAAACCCCAGCAATTGTTAACCAAACTTAAGAGTCTGCTTTGAACCTTATCTAGAGGAATAATCCTAGGTAGATAAAATTGAAAGTTTGAGCCCATCTTCATAAGGTTAATAAAAAGTTGCATTAAGTGTTACAACTCATTATCATTTTTACACAAGGCTTTGTCATCTGATCATCGTGGTTTCATGTGAAACAAATGTATTATTATTATCACCGTCTATTGAATGAGTATCTGAGGCCCTCAGTTTCTGTGGTTTGTCAAAGGACAATGGATGATGAACATGATGCATCAAAGAGGCAGATGGGCAACGCGAAAGAAACTTAGATGGGGTATTTTACTTTATTTCTATTTATGTATATTTTTGTTCCATCGCCATTGATCAATGACTTAAAGAGGGAGTATTTTAGATTCTAAAGTTTTCTTCTTACCAATGAAAGAACCATATATTAGGAGAGCCGGAAATCTCATAGTGACATATACAGAACCACATATGTTTTAACTGAATCCAAAGAACTCCTATTATGTATTTTGCATTAGAATCTAAGGAAAGCCACCTTTATAGGCAAACCTTGCTTCCTTAATCGCCATGTGTGTTGACTGCTGCTGTTGATGGGAAAGAACGTCCAGGAGTCTTCAAAGCTGCACTACTTCTTAAGAGAAAAATGTACAATGATACAAAGGAGACAGTGGCCTGTTGGAATAAAAAGTCACAGCACACTGCCATTTATCCCATAGTTACTAATACCGGGAATGGGAGGCTTCCTTAGGACTAAATCTATGGCTGTGGCTTGGAACAATAAAGGAAAGATCTAAGAGGTCAGAATCACAAGAGAAAATATTTCTATATTACAGAATTGAAGAATTCCATTTTTATCCACAATAGCTAATGCTGTCCAGAAACCTCTCGGGCAAGCCAAAGAAGGAGGAAAAAAAAAAAAAAAAGTCAAGCTGGCCACAGATGTCCAGAATATGCACCTTCATTTATTGTGCAGTCACAAAAGAGAAATGACCTCTCCGGAGGGTGCAGTATGAGTGATTAAAGTTTCCTTTAATGCTCCAAACTACTTCCAAAGCTCAGTGGGAACTCTACATTATATTTCTGAACAAAAAAAAAATTGAGTAAATATAAATACACCATTTTTCCTCCTTAGACTTTATCTTTGACTTTTTCCTTTATATTTTCTCCAGTACAGAAATCATGATTTCCTTTCTTCTTCCAAATATTATAGATGTTACATAATTTAAAAAAATGAGTGCTCAGTTTTAATTGTATAAGAGCATTTCACCTATTCTGAATATACAATGTGTTGGCTTTATTCTTTTTAGTGGAAATAAAAATGTTTCATTTATTAAATTAAATATATCTTTAGCTAAATGAATTCTATTGGCTTTTTCTGCATTGGTTGCAGCACTAAGTGTAAGATTTGCTCAGGATAGATAAACTTTAAGAACATCCTTGAGGGGCGCCTGGGTGGCGCAGTCGGTTAAGAGTCCGACTTCAGCCAGGTCACGATCTCGCGGTCCCTGAGTTCGAGCCCCGCGTCGGGCTCTGGGCTGATGGCTCAGAGCCTGGAGCCAGTTTCCGATTCTGTGTCTCCCTCTCTCTCTGCCCCTCCCCCGTTCATGCTCTGTCTCTCTCTGTCCCAAAAATAAAGAAAAAAAAAAAAAGTTGAGAAAAAAAAAAAAAAGTTTAAAAAAGAACATCCTTGAGACCAAAGTGGTTAGCCTTTTTTTTTTCTAGGAGATGAACATCAGAAAAAAAAAATGTCACCCAGAAAACTGAAAGTAAATGAATAACATGAAGGCTAACTATGAAAAGTTTGAGAACATACAGGGAATATTTGGAATTGTATACTTACTATGGAATAAAATAATGGTATCTGGGAGTAAGGACAAGGAATGAAAGAAAAACAAAAGAATTTGAGCATTTATGAAAATAAAGATACACTATCTCAAGCATGAAGTTTTTCTCAGTTAAAGCAAGTTCTTTTATTTGTTATTTGCCTGGCAACCCCCGAACTCAATGTAGAGAGTCAATAAATAAGTGTGGAGGGAAAGGAGGAGGGTATGGGGAGAGAGAGTGAGAGAGACAGAAACGAAATTTTAAAAACCATTCTAGGTTCTAGCATCCCAGAACCTTTCTTGTGCTCGCTTCACCCAGAATCATCCCTCATTCTTTTGTTATTTATTCTCACCTTGCCTTATTCACAGCAATATAGATCCAATTGTGCATTCTTTTTTTTTGTTTTGTTTTTACCAAAATATTAACATTTATTGCAATTTACTTTCTGCCTGGCTGGAATACCATCTCTCTTTTTGTTTTTAATGTAATTTATTGTCAAGTTGGCTAACATTCAAGGTGTACAGCGTGCTCTTGGTTTTGGGGGGTAGAGTCCTGTGATTCATCACTTACATACCACACCCAGTGTTCATCCCAACAAGTGCCCTCCTCAATTTTGCATTCTATCCCCATCTCCTACTTACAACTCTCTACCTTATAGTAAAGTACTCCAAGTTGGAAAGAATAAATTCTTATTTATTTCTGACCAGGTCTAAAGCAGAAGCCATTGATAGACTTTATGACCCTCCCACACTGCAAATGAAAAGGGATCAGCTGCTTTACCAAGTAGAGTAAAATCTTGGTTTGTGAGCATAAGTCACTCTGGAAACCTGCTTGTAATCCAAAACACTTGTATATCAAAGTGAATTTCCCCATAAGAAATAATCGGGACTCAGGTGATACATTTCACAACCCAAAAATATTCCTATAAAAAGATCACAATACTGTAATAAAATACAAAATAGTAAAGAAAATACAAAATATAAAGAAAAATAAACAACATAACCTGCACTTACCTTTGAAAACCTCCATGGCTGGTGTGAGGGAGACAAGAGATAGGAGAGTTATTGTGTAGGACAACTTTCACTATCACTAACAGAATCACTGCTATCTATTGTCTCAATAGAGTCTTTATCTGCATGGGGGGCCTTTGTATATGCTCGCACAGGTGTTGAGAACAGTACAGTATTAATAAACTCTTGTCATGTACCGTATTTAATGTAACTGGCAATCAGGCAGCTGAGGAAAGGGTCTGTACCTGCAGGCAGCCTGACCTAGAATGAAGCAAAGCATCCTAAGCTTACTCTTGCATGGAAAAGCGAAGAACTGTCCACAGGCGCTTTGAAGTGACAAAAAATACACTAGTGCCAGTTGTGGGCACCTTCCAATGTTCTGAAAAATCACTGATTTCTGTCAAGAAATCACCACAGCCTGAGACTGAGCATCCGAGCATGGGAGATGATCACCCACAATCTGCCAGCAAGGGAGAGAGAGGGAGAGAGAGAGAGACAGAGAGAGACAGGGAAAGAGAGAGAGAGAGAGGAGAACCATTGACTCAGTTGTGATCATGTGACACTTGGGCGTCACGTACTACTCATCTTGTGGAACACTCGCAGAACAAGTGACTCACAATTCAAAGTTTTACTGTAATTTAGCCACATCATAGAATGGGTAGAGGCAGCGTCCTTTTTAAATGGAAGCACTGAACTAAGAAAAGACTGCAAGAATTGATCTTACAGAGATTTTTTTTTTGGTAGTCATCAAACTATAACTCCTAATCAATAGAGAGCCAAACTCTTATGTGAGTAAAATTCCAGAAACAAATCCGACCTCATATCATACTCTAGTCAACAAATCCATTGACAGCCAGAGCAATGAGTAACTATGCTGGTGTTCTTTTCATAAAGAACTTATTTTTTTTTTCCAGGAAAAGGGAGCTTCCAGCTAAAATCTTCTGTCTTATACACCAGTATGAAATGATTCTCATGATACAGAGAGATAAACTAATCAAAAGTCATAATAATCACAGGATTGAGTGTGAAAATCTTGTCACCTAATGATCCCGCATATGAATTATACATAATTTAGATCCTTGATAGCAATGGCTAAAGAAGATACCCAATGCTCTCTAAGATATGAACCACCTTAAGAAAAGGCACCTGAGTGGATCAGCTTGTTATAGGTTAGCCTGAATTTAGGCTTCCTCTAAAGAAAATTGGAAAACTTGCAATGCCCTCTTTGATTTACCACCTGTATATGGCCATAGGCAGGAGCAACGTTTACTCAAAGCGGATAGAAAGAACCTGTTAATTTGTTCCAGGTTGTATTCACTGCAATAATTCAATATATATGTATAATAATCTAATTCTAGCAAAACCACCATAAGCAACGTAATACTTTTCCTTTTTTGCAAAAGAAAATATACAAGCTTCACAAAGCTAGTAATTTGCTGATGACCACATAATTAAAGATCTGAACCTAGCTCTAGGTTTTTTGATTCAAAAATCTCATGCAATTTGCCTGCTAGTGCATTGCCTTTTTTTTTTTTTTTTTTGGTCTTACAGAATGTTGTAAATAATTAAGGTATACAACTTGGTGAGTTTGAAAATAAGTATACATCTGTGAAATGATCACTATAATCTGTGTTGTACGTCTATTCATTCTGCCCAAAAGCTTCATTTTGCTCTGTTATTTTAATAGTAGTAATAAGAATACATAAGATCCATTCACATAGCGAAAATTTTAGTATCTGATACAGTATTGTTACCAATAGACACTGTACTGTACAGTAGATTTCTAGAACTTACTTGTTTTGTAAAACCAAAACTGTATGCTGTCTAGTTTCCCCCTCCCCCCCGCCCCCTCTTGGCAGTCACCATTCCACTCCTGCTTCTATGAATATTACTATTTTAGATCGCTCATATAAATTCTATCATGTCATATTTGCTCTTCTGTGTCTGGCTTATTTCATTCCACATGTCCTCCAGGTTCAACCATGCTGTAGCAAATAAAAGGTCTTTTTGAAGCATAGATAATATTCCATTTTATGTGCATACCACCTTTTCTTTATCCATCCATCCATTGATGAATATATATATATATATTTTAATATTTTTAATGTTTATTTATTTTTGAGACAGAGACAGAGCATGAACGGGGGAGGGGCAGAGAGAGAGGGAGACACAGAATCCGAAGCAGGCTCAAGGCTCTGAGCTGTCAGCCCATAGCCCCACGCGGGGCTCGAACTCACGGACCACAAGATCGTGACCTTAGTTGAAGTCAGACGCTTAACCAACTGAGTCACCCAGGCTCCCCGATGAATATATTTTTAAGTTTACTTATTTGTTTGGAGATAGAGTGCGTGTGTGAGCAGAGAGAGAGGGAGAGAGAGAGAGGCAGAGAGGATCCCAAGATTCTCTGTGCCGTCAGTGCAGAGCCTGATGCAGGGCTTAATCTCATGAATGGTGAGATCATGACCTGAGCCAAAACCAGGAGTATGATGCTTAATCTAATGAGCCACCCACGTGCTCCCATTGACGAATATTGCGGTTGCTTCCATGTCTTAGCTATTGTGAAGAACGCTATAATAAATATTAAGTGCAGACATATCTTCAAAATGTTAATTTAAATTCCTTTGAATATATATGCAAAATTGGGACTAATAGATCATATGGCAGGGCTATTTTTAGTTTTGTGAGGAGCCTCTATACTGTTTTCCATAGTGGCTGTACCTACATTCCCACCAACAGTGTATGAGGGTTCCATTTCTCCACATCCTCTTTATAACATTTTTAAAGGCTCTTTTATCTTTTTAATAAAAACCACTCTAATAGGTGTGAAGTGATATCTCATTGTGGTTTTGATTTGCATTTCCCTGATTATTACTAGTGTTTTTTTCACATATCTGTTATACATTTGTGTCTCTTCTTTAGAGAAATGTATATTTAGTTCTTTCATCCTTTTTTAAATCAGATCAGTGTGTTTTTAATATTCAGTTGTATGAGTTTCTTATATGTTTTGGATATTAACCCTTTATCAGACATATGGTTTGCAAATATTTTATCCTATTATGTAAGTTGTCATTTCATCTTGTTGATTGTTTCTGGAAGCTTTCTAGTTTGAGGCAGTCCCACTTGTTTATTTTTCTTTTTGTTGCATTTGCTTTTGATGCCATATCCAAAAATTTATTGTCAAGAAAAATGTCAAGAAGTTTTTGCTCTGTTTTCTTCTAGAGTTTTATGATTTCTGGTCTTACATTTGAGTGTTTAATACACTATGACTTGATTTTTATATGTTCAATTTCATTCTTTTGCATGAGAGTATCCAGTATTCCCAACATCATTTATTAAAGAGAGTATGCTTTCCTATTGCATTTTCTTGACTCCTCATAAATTACTCATAGTTAATCCTTGTAAATTACTTCTCATAAATTAGTTATAAATTAATCAACCATAGTTGCAGAGTTAATTTCTGCTTTCTAGTCTATTCTACTGGTCTATATGTCTGTTTTCATGCCAATACTTGTGTTTTGATGACTATAGCTTTGTAAAATATTTTAAAATAAGAAACTGTGATGCCTTCAGCTTTGTTCTTTGTGCTAAAACTGCTTCGCTCTTTGGGATATTTTATGGCTGCATATACATTTTAGGGGACTTTTTTTCTACTTATATTAAAAAAGTCACTGGGAATTTGATAAGGATTGCATTGAATCTGTATATCACTTTGGTTAATATGGATATTTTAACAATATTAATTCTTCCATGAGCACAAGACCTCTTTCTATTTATTTGTATCTGCTTTAATCCCCTTCATCAGTGTTTTATAGTTTTCAGCATAAAAGTTTATTTGCTTACTTTACTCACAAGCATTTTGATGCTAATATAAAGTGAATATTTTCTCAAGCTCTTTTTCAGAGATATTGTTGTTGGAATATGTATAGAATATGTTTAGAATGTATGGAATTGTATGTATGGAATACATATAGAAATTCAACTGATTATTGCATGTCAATTTTCTATCCTGCAATTTTGCTGAACTCATTTATTCATTCTAATATTTTTTGTGAAAAATTTAAGGAATGTAGACAAAATCGAGTTATCCACAAACACAGATAATTTTACTCCTTTTCCAATTTGGATGCTTTTGATTCCTTTCTTTACCTAATGCTCTAGCTAGAAGTTCCAGTACAGTGTTTAAATAAAATTTGAAAGTGTGAGCATCCTTGCCTTTTTTCAGATCTTAGAGGAAAAGTTTTCAGGTTTTCATCATTGAGTAGGATGTTACCTATGGGTTTTCATATATGGCCTTTATCGTGTTAAGGTAAGTTCCTTCCATATCTAATTTTTTGAAATTTTTATGATGAAAGGATGTTGGATTTTGTCAGATGCTTTTTCTACATGTATTGAAATAATATTGTTATTTTATTTTTCATTTTCTTAATGTCATGTATCACATTAATTAATTTGCATGTGTTGGACAATTCTTGCATCCCAGAGGTAAATCCCACTTGGTCATAATGCATGATCCTTTTAATGTGCTGTAGAATTTGGTTTGCTAATATTAAGTTGAGGATTTTTGCCTCCGTGTTTATAGGTATATATGCCTATAGTTTTTTTCTTTGTGGTGTCCTTATCTGGCTTTGATATCAGGGTGATGCTGACCTCATAGAAAGAGTTTGGACATGTTTCCTCTTCTGTTATTTTTAAAAGAGTTTGAAAAGCGTTAATATTAAATCTTTAAATGTTTGGTAGAATTCACCTGTAAAGTCATCCGGTCCTAGCTTTCCTTTGTTGGAAAGTTCTTGATTGCTGATTCTATCTTTGATCACACTCTCCTTATCAAGGAAAGAAAAATAGGGTGAAGTACTGGGAAGAATGTATCTATCTCCCATTTTGTCAATGCCACCTAAGGACAAGACAGTACAATTGTTAAATTTTATGAAGAAAAATGCAGTCAATTTTTCTAATTTAAGAGAAAATAAACTAAATAAAAATTTTAAAGCAATCTTTGCAATTCATTCATTCAGCAAGTATGTATTTAATACTACTAAATGCCATGCTCTGTTCTAGGTACCAGGGATGGTGCTGTAAGCAAAACAGACCAAGTCCTTCCTTGTCATCATGGAGGTACCCTCAATTTTATGTATGTGTGAATATGTTTGTGTATTGCCCACAAATGTAAAAGAAGTGATTTACAAATTGATATTTGTAGGAAAAGAGTGAAAGGTAAGGGATATAAAACGTTTAGGTGAACCATAGTAAACCAGAAATTTAGCCACATATAGTGACCATTTGTATGTTAGATGCTGAGCCCTAGTCACAGAACACACTCTAATGAGAAAAAAAATATGTTCTTTATTTTAGGCCAATCGTAGTTTTCCTTAGGTTAGGAAACTTTAAGTCTCATTTTTGCTTTGTGTAAAAGTAACATGCATGCCTTTAGCCTTACCAGTTTGGGCTAACCCATTTGAATCACACTAGTTTGGTAGCCCGGTCTAGCATAATGTTTATACTGAACCTACATCTCCTGGTGTATCCTTGATCATTTGGGGGATTTCAGAGAGGGTTTCTAAAATGCACACATGTACTTACATTTTTGAGTTAATACAATCCTCTTCTCTAGGTCTGCAAGCCTCCTGAGCAGAAAGCTATGTTGTTTCAAGATGTAACTTCTTTCCCCACAGGTCCTCAACATGGATCTCACGTGAGAGGCAGGGACAAATGCCATAGCCATTCCTTCATCATTTCTCCCTTTCTCCTTTCAAATACCTGTTTATCTATGTTCTTCTTCCTTCAGAATTGGTTTCCTTAGCTACTTTCTCACCATTCTGATTCTCCCTATTTTTTTCTCTCCCTATTCTTTCTTAAAAAATAAAATATTGGAGCACTCAGTGGGTTGAGCGTCTGACTCTATTTCGGTTTAGGTCATGATCTCATGGCTGTGTGATCTGGCCCCATGAAGTGCTTCATGCTGGGTGTGGAGCCTGCTTGGGATTCTCTCTCTCTTTCTCTGTCTGTCCCTCCCCCACTCACATGCTTTGTGCCTCTCTCCCTAAAAAAAAAAAAAATAATGTTAGAAACATAAAGTATCAAAAACCTTATGCATATCGCCCTCATGCCAATAGATACTTGGAAGCAGAATGGATAACCAGACTATACACACAGTCTCCTGAGTGGAATCTAATTTTCCAGAAGATTGGAACAGTCACTGAATTTTTCTAGGCATCATGTTCCTCATTTTTAAAACAGTAGGTTTAAATCTCTATGGCTTTTCTCCATACTCTTCAACATAATCTTAAAAATCATAAAACACCCTGGTTTTCCTTAGAAAAAGAAAATTAAATGAGTGTTTTATAAGTCCATCTTTTTTTTCATTTTTTAAAAATATTTTTAAGATGTTGCAACTTATTTCTACCTATAAATCTCCTTACAATTTCTCCCAGAGAGTTTCTATTGCATAGATATTCATCTGTAGGCAGCAGGACTGGGATAATAGCATTTTATTATAAAGTGCCCTTGTAAAATAATATAAATAAAGAAGATATTCTGGAAAATAGAGAGAAGTATACGTCTGTCAAGTCTATACATTTACAGAAAGCAAATATCTCCTCACACAGCTTCCCCCCCCTCCACACACACGCAAAAAGAAGCTTGCTGTCCTTATCTATAGAAGTAAAATAACTGGCATATTTGCTAAAAAATCAATTTGTCACTGGAGTAAATGCTGGAAATGAAACAATATTTATGTAAGTAAACTGTAAAGTATACAACTAAGAAGAACATCAAAGAACTACTAATCAGCATGAAACTTAAATTACAAATGATACAAGTGTAAATACTGGTCTATAAAAATAATTATAGAAGTTTTTTATGTGTTTTGTGTCTTGGTTTTCGTTTTTGTTTGTTTTTGGGTTTTTTTGTTTGTGTGGGTTTTTTTTTTGAGAGAGAGAAAGAGAATGTGTGAGGGAGGAACAGAAGGAGAAAGAGAGAGAATCCTAACCAGGCTCCACGCTCAGCCCAGATCCCAACATGTGGCATGATCCCACCACCCTGGGATCATGACCTGAGCCAAAGTCAAGAGTCGGATCCTTCACCTACTGAGCCACCCAGGAGCCCCAATTATACAAGTTTTGAATAACTTTTCTTATTGACTTTACTTATGAACAACTTCTATAGCCTGATAAGAATGGAGTTTTGCAGCCATATGCTTCCTTATATGACCTGCCCTCATAGACTATAGTAACTGCACAAAAATATTCGACAAAAAAAAACTGGGAAATATTCCTTGGTATAAGCAGGGTTTCACAGAATGAAGAGATTAACTATTCAGTTTGTCCTTAAATATTTATTTCTAAGAAGCTATGATCACTTCCGTGGTCCCATGAAATGCCACCCACTCATGGACTCTTAGAAGTACCAAACATAAATCTAGTACTCTCCCCTATAGAACTGACTTAAAAAGTATCCTTATTTTTTAATAAGGGTACTTTTTAAGTCTGTTCTTAAAATTCTTACATATATACTTCCTTGAAACTTTAAAGCAGTAAGAAAGGGGAGGGTTATAAATTGAACAAGAATTTATTATTTTTAGGCCAGTATTAATTAATTTATGGCTTCTAGACATTATTCAAACAAAAATAAAATCCCATATGTTTTTTTTTTAATTTTTTTCGAAGTTTATTTATTTTTGGGACAGAGAGAGACAGAGCATGAATGGGGGAGGGGCAGAGAAAGAGGGAGACACAGAATCGGAAACAGACTCCAGGCTCTGAGCCATCAGCCCAGAGCCTGACGCGGGGCTCGAACTCCGGGACCGCGAGATCGTGACCTGGCTGAAGTCGGACGCTTAACCGACTGCGCCACCCAGGTGCCCCCCATATGTTTTTTCAAATTAAAGAAAAAGATTAGTTTCTGTTTCATCCATATAAGCTTACTAGTAAAACTATAGTGGGATGATAAGCTGTTAATAACCATAATTTTGAGGTTTTTTCTCTGCATACTACATTGATTTGTTGCTTTTCCAATAAAAGAGAATAAAATACACTTAATATATACTGTAAACATACATTCAAGTTAAATTTATCAAAATTCCAATTAACTTATCATCTTGAAAGTGAATAAACATTATAGATAGCAAAATGTTTTGTCTTTGTAAATATTCACACATCCAAAGAAATTGGATACTATTGAATGGGATATAATAGGTTATATTACTGCCTGTAGCTTTGGACACTCACATATTTCTTTCTTTCTTTCTTTCTTTCTTTCTTTCTTTCTTCTTTCTTTCTTTCTATCTTTCTTTCTTTCTTTCCTTCTTTTTCCTTCCTTCCTTTCTTCTTTCTTTCTTTCTTTCTTTCTTTCTTTCTTTCTTTCTTTTGTCTTTTACCATTACTGTTCATTGCCAAAAGGAAATCAGTTTATCTATAGTACTGTTGGAAGAGTTGTGAAGTAATAAAGATCATGTAATAAGAAAAGAAATAATAGAGTCGATGCTATTTGAGAGGTTAGTGCACATGAAACACCCTTAGGGTCTCTTTTAACAGCTCTATGATACTGTGGCATATCATTCTGAATTGTTATTCAGTGAGTGGGTATCTGACTGACACAGTAGTCTTTAAAGCAGGGTTCTGTCAGATGGAGAAGCTCCTGTAGAAAGAAATATTCCACAGCATTTCTTCATACCTTGTACTACCACTATACGGGGTCATATTCACTCTGTGACTGGAGACCTGCCTCAAAATCCACTATCAGAAAGAATAAGCAAGTAATTGTAGCAGAAATTTTCAAAGTGAAATATTTTCCTATGAATATATTTGTTATATGTTTTATAAAGAAAAATAACTCCCAGGTGCACCTGGTTGAGTGTCTGACTCTTGAGTTCATCTCAGGTCAAGATCTCATGATAGATCTAGCCCCACATCGGGCTCTGTGTTGAGCGTGGAGCCTGCGTAAGATTCCTTCTCTCTCTCCCTCTGTCCCTCTCTCCCTCTCGCGCATGCTCTCTCTTTCTGCCTCAAATATAAAAAAAAGAAGAAAAGAAAAATAAAAATAGCTCCCAAATCCGAGGTGATTTCTGCATTTTTGTCTCATCAATAATTTTTGGTATACCACTTATAAAAATATGGAAAAGTGTTTGAATGTTGAAGATATAGAGAAAGCAATGATTAGCATTTTTGTTGTAAATATTAAGTACTACATATGGAAAAATAGTACAAAGTATATAGTACAGTATATAGTATAGTACGAAGTATACAGTACAAAGTATAGAGAAATTACTAATAAATGTTGTTTTAATTATTGGATTAATTAAATACAAAGTGCATTCATTCAAATTTCAAAATTAGAGAATCTTTGCCTGTTATGTGGGCAGATGACTGATTTTTTAAAAACATTTGAGTTGATAAATGTGATTTTTCTCCTTAGATATATTAACACACTACATTAAGCATTTCCTAATTTTGTGTTACCCTTGCATTTCTGAAATAATGCCTATTGTTTCAAACTGTATTACTGTTTTTAGCAGCTTCTAGAGACTGATATTTCATTTAATATTTTTTCTTTGATATCTATAAGTAAGCTACAGTTTTATTTTTTGTGAAAACACTCTGTTTTGCACTGATTTTATACTCACATAATAGAAAGAATTAGAATTTTCCTTCTTTTTTGATACTCTGGGAGAGTTTTAAACTCGCTGGAATTATCTCTTCCTTAAAAGTTGGTAAAATTTCTCTGAAACGCTCCGTGTATCCTGCTTTGGTTGAAATAAAGGAATTGTCTGAAACTTTCTTTTAAGTCCTTCAGTTTGGATATTCTATTTCTAGTCTCAGTTTTTATAAATTATATATTCCTAAGTAATTAAACTTTTTAATGACGTTTTTAAATTTACTTACAGAGAGATGATTAAAAAGGTCTCTTTATTATTTTCTTAATTTAGTAGCCTATCTCTTAGCTTTCACTATCCTGGATTAATTTTCCTATTTTTTTTTCCACTTTAAAAATGTAGCTTCACGTCCTCTAGTTCAGAAAGTTGCATTGAATCATATTATTTAATTTTTGTTTTAGATGACTACTATGATTTTCTCCTTTGAGGTGATGAATATGCCTGTATTAACTGACTTATATTTGCTGTGATGTGCTGTTTCTCAGGAAGATCAGTGCTTGATAGATCTCAGCAGTCGGTCCTCTCTGGGCATTTGTTCAGCTGATGTATGTGTTCAGTCCTTTACCCAAGATTTGTGCACCCCTCCAGCGCAGCCTACCTCCAATTACTTGTGGATGCAGGTAAAGATTTGCTTCCCCCTCGTCCCCCCCCCAAAAAATGTTTGATTAACTTGGAATGACTCTCCCAATTTCAGATTGTCCCACTGGTTCCTCTGAAGCTTTCTTATGATTGATTGCACGATAGGACAAATTCTCCCTTAGTTGATCCTGTTTCTTTTCCTTCTGTCCACAAGTAGATATCTTGACAGCACTCTCCAATAAATTTCCTGCATTCTAATCCCTATGTAAGTTTCAGTTTAGGAGTGGCCAAAACAAGCAGACGCTAAATTATAGTGATGCATCACTGTATTAGTCATCAATTTCTACATAACAAATTACTCCAAAACTTGACATTTGATATCAAAAAACATTTATTATTTCACACAAATGCTGGGTGATAGGAATCCAGAAGCATCTCAGCTATGTAGTTCTGGATTAGGGTATCTCATAAGGTGGCAGTTCAGCCATCAGGCAGGACTTCATTCATCTCAAGGTTGAACTGAGGCTAAAGGATCTGCTTCCAAGCTTTGTTGCATTTTTGGTAGGCTCAGTTCTTCACTGGCTATTGGGTGGAGAGCTCAGTTCCTCACCACATGGGTCTCTCCACACAAGGGCCTCAAGAACTGGCACCTAGCTTCCCCCTGAGCAAACGATCCAAGAGAGTGAGATCTCAAGGCCAAAGCCACACTCCTTTAAGAATATAATCTCCGAAGTGGCATACTCAAAATGTCTGCCATATACTCTCTAAGAGCAATCCTGGTACAATATAGAAGGAACTACACAAAGGTGTGAATAGTAGGAGGCAGTGGTCATTTGGGGCCATCTTATAGTCTGGTTATAACAGTCACACACCGCAGGGCTGGTGCATTAGTTACATGCTGCTGTGCAACAAATTACTCCAAAACTTAGTGACTTAAATAACATTTATTATCTCACTGTTTCTGGTCAAGACTTTGGGCACAGCTTACTTAGATCCTCAGCATCTGAGTCTGTTAAAAGGTCACAGTTATCTCAAAGCTCAACTGGAAAGGATTTGTTTTCTAGATCGCTCACATGGTTATTGGCAGGATTTAGTTCCACATGGCTTGCTAAACTAACATCTTAGTTCCTCATAAATTGTTGGCTGGAATCCTTCCTCATTTCTGTGCCATCAGGGCTTCTGCATAGAATGCCTTATGATAAGCAACTGGCATCAGGGCAAGCAAAAGAGAAGACAAGAGAAAATACCAGCAAAAGTCACAGTCTTCTGTAACCCAATCATGGAAGTGACATCCCATCATCTTGCCACATTCTGTTAGAAGCAATCAGTAGGTTTATCCCACCCTCAAGGGGAGGGGATTATGTAAGTATAAATACCAGAGATGGAGATCTTTGGGAGCCACACTACAGCTGGCAATGTGTTACTCTATCAGGGTTTGTAGGTAAAGAAAAGGTAGCTGGAGGCACAAAGTGGCTGTAAAATTATAAGAGCTCACTGTTGGTAAACTAGAAGGTATACTTTTAGAAGGAAATATACTAAACCTGTATAAATCAGTCATTTTAAAAATATGGAAGATACAATAATAAGGATGATGGAAATGAGTGATTGTTGCTGGAGATAACTGATACTTGGGAGAGAGTAATGTAGGGCGGAAAATGATTAACCCTCAATTAAAGACCATATATGAGAGCTGGTGGGCCTGCCTGGCAGCATATAAGTCATCATCTCATGAACTAGAGGGTCAAGAAAATTGAGGATCAGTTCTGTGACTTTAATCATAGCAGTAACAAGGCTCCAAAGATAGTTAAATGTCTAACCTACACAGGTTTGTTAAACGACCTTGATTGGAAATAACTGAGCCCTTAAAAATGGGAGAGGGTTATCTGGGTTGAATCGCATTTGAGGATGGGTCTTTAAGCAAGTAATGTTGAAAGCCTGGATATAACTGCAGGGATTTCTGAAGAGTGTGTCCCACGGAGTAGCAATCCAATTGCCTGCCATTCCAGCAGTAGGCCTTTAATACTATCGGCATCAAGTTGTCTTTTCCAATGCAGTGTCTCCGGGTGGTATGGCATCTTCAGCAAGTCCTAGTCAGCAAGCACCACATTTAATAGTAAAAGCTTAGGAGTGATTGGCATGTCACCAGCTGAGAACAAGATAATATTCTCAAGAAGGAAAATGGAGCAGAAATGCAAGGAGGAAAATGGTGTTGTATTGAAGACAAACTATGCCAATCTTCTTCCCAATTTCGCTAGTCATTACTGACAACCGAGGGCTGAACGATGTCTAACAGGAAGTTCCGAAACTGGCTCAAATGTCACCATTTCCAAATAATTGTATTTTTCTGGGTCTCAGTGACCTTGTCTGTGAATCAGGATGTAATTTTCACCATGGACAATCTACAGAGGTTCAGAAGACCATTTGTTTAATATAAAAGTTAGAGTCTTAGTATAGGAACAAAGAAAGCTATTGCTCAAATGTTCACTCACAGAGAATGGGGGCATGTGTCAGAGAAAGAGCTGAGTATCTGAGACAAGTTTGGAGCATGTTAAAGTAAGGCGAGCAAGGGTTACAGAAGAATGAACACGAGAATACTCTGAAGGCCACCAGTGTTAACCTTTGCCACCTGCTTACTTGAGGATGCATTCACATTTAAGAAACTTATTTGTACTGCCTTCATATTTTGTTGTAATAGAGGAAAACATGCATATAAATGTAAGCTCCAAATAATCACTAGCTGCCAACCCCTAGAAGCAGGCCCTGGAGCAATTCTCTAACCCTATCCATTGAGCTGGGCAATGAGGCCCCATGACACTCATCTGTTTACTCTTATCAGGTCAGAAAGTCTTAACCTCACCAGAGAGCCTTGCCCCTAGGCCTCTCCTCAAGTTTCCTGGTCCAGGCATCTGCAAAGTTACACCTCAGGTCACCCGGGTCCTTCTTTTCCCTATCTCCCTGGATGGCACAGTTATTCCCTGTTTCCCACTCTTGACTATATACCGTTAACCTTTTCCTTCAAAGTAAATCTAGTTGTAAAGAAGACATTTCTCCTTTTGTTTTTGTTTTTATAGAGTGGTGGTAAAAAAAAATTTACACAAAAGAAAATGACACTTGATTCCTGTGGTAAAAGGATCTGAATTGCCTAGAACTATAGTAACTATTCTAATCAGAGCCATTAATTGTGATAGATTGTAAATTAGTTCATCTGGCCTTTCACTCCTAAAGAGCTCAAAGTATTTTACAAACATTGATTCATTTTCTCTTTAGTGAAAAAGGACCCCTAGGAATAAATCATTGGGGGGGGGGGGGGGTAAAGAAACAAATATTTCTGAAAGACCATTCATAATTTGTACCATTCCCTTTTTATTTCCAGGCAGTACACAATGGAAGGCATCCTCTTACTGTCAGTGTTCTTCGAGGGGTGATGAGCCAATTTCTCACTGAATCCCTCTTTGAAGCCTTCCCTTTTGGTAATTGTATTAGCTTGCTAAAGAGGTCATAACTAAATACTTCAAATTGGGTGTCTTAACAAAAATTTATTGTCTCACAGTTCTGGAGCCTGGAAACCCAAAATCAAGGTGTGAGCAGAAATGGTGTCCTCTGATGGCTGTGAGAGAAGGATCTATTCCTGTAGAAAAATAGATACATAGATGCCCCTGTAAAATATGTTGATGTGTCTTCACAACTTCTATGTGTTTCAGTCTGTATTCAAATCCCTCCTTGGTATAAGGATACCAGTCATTCTGGATTAGGCGCTCACCCTACTCCAGTATGACCTCATCCTAATTTGTTATATCTGCAATGATATTTCCAAATCAAGCCACATTCTGAGGTACTAGTTGTTAGGATTTCAACATATGGATTTGGGGGAGACACAACACTCCCCTTAACAGTTATGTTAAGGTTTTACTCTTAAAAATACTCATCAATGGAAAGGAAAAAATGGTAGATTAAAACATGAGATCTAGAGAGATAAATTTCCAATTCTACTAGTTTTAGTGTCTAGCATCACAAACTTAGAAAGTACCTAGAAACAAGAGCAGTTTTATACATCCAATCGTAAGTTCCTTTATGTGAATTCTATGTTGTAAAACAGATCAGGCATAGGGCAGCTTACCAAATTACAGGACTCACCAAGTCATTCCTAAAGTTCTTTTCTTTTTTTAAGTTTATTCATCTTTATATTGATAGCAGGAGGGAGAGCAGGGGAAGCACAAGGACAAGGAGAGAGAGAGAATCCCAAGCAGGCTCCACACCATCAGCACAGAGCCCAACATGGGGCTTGAACCCATGAACCACGAGATCATGACCTGAGCCAAAACCAAGTCAGACGCTTAAACCGACTGAGACACCCAGGTGCCCCATTCTAAAGTTCTTTTTTAATTCAAGTGCTTATATCAGGTGATTTAATTTGTTAAGGTATCTTTCTACCCAATAGACAAAACAGTATCAACTTACTGTGGTAAGGCCGATCTATGATTGTAATAGAAAAATATATTCAACAAAGCAAATGAAACTTCTGGCTTTACTAACCAAAAATCTAATGAATACCCAGTTCCTTCTTATGTAACATGTGAAAAATTATAAATTACTTTTATCAGCAATTATGCTTTATGTTCATCAACTATTTGTTTGGATCAACTGACAAAGAGCCAATAGTTTGTTCCTCTTTTATCACTGGCTTAATTAAACCAGTAAGTTATATGGATGCCATGAAATCATGCCAACCCAATGCATATACATTTTTAAAGGTAAAACCCTTTTAAAATTTAATAAACAAAGCCATCTTCTTGCATTTACAGCTGCTTCATGTAAATTATATAAAAGAACAAAGCCAGGAATTGACCGGTAAGCATGTCACTGATGAGTATATAACGCATGAATTAAAGTTTTGATTTTCTTTTTTTTTTTTCAACGTTTATTTATTTTTGGGACAGAGAGAGACAGAGCATGAACGGGGGAGGGGCAGAGAGAGAGGGAGACACAGAATCGGAAACAGGCTCCAGGCTCTGAGCCATCAGCCCAGAGCCTGACACGGGGCTCGAACTCAAGGACCGCGAGATCATGACCTGGCTGAAGTCGGACGCTTAACCGACTGCGCCACCCAGGCGCCCCTAAAGTTTTGATTTTCAATGTAGGTGACAATCTGAGGATGCTGTTAACACTTTGTGCTAATGTTATTTTATGATAGGAAAGTATTAGGGAATTCAGTACAGGCTAGTGTCAAATTTAATTAACAATAAGGTCCATTTTTAGCCACCAATTCTATTTGTCAAAATTTATCTTTATATTTAAATGCATAGGGCAAAACTATTATTGACTTTCCTCACTTCTAAATTACACAAATTTATTCATTTTAAATATTTCATTCAGCATATTTGCTAGAATGTGCTTTCTAACGTAATGGCCAAATGAGGTCAAATCTCTTCACTTTTATTTGGGCTCAAGTAAACTGTTGTTTAAAGTACATGCTCCCTAAACTGCATTTCATAAGCACTGGATTATTAATGAGGATATATTCTGAGTCTTATTCTTTTTGCTTAACCCCATAATTATAGAAGGATTCTACAACATTAAAAACAATAGCCCTCGCATGTAAAGTTGCTACTTTATCCTTAGAACAACGTATCCGTTTCGGCTCTTGGATTATAAGCAACAACTTAAATATTAGGTGTCTTTAAATAAACAAATAATAAGATAATCAGCTTATGTAAACAAAAGTCCAGAAATAGGTGTGACTTCAGACAAGTCTTAATCTGAAAATTCATAGTCATCAGGGCATCAAGTACAATGTCTGTGGTTCTCTCACTTCTGTACTTTTTCACGTGTTGGTCTCATCCACACACTGGTCCTACGCAGCTTAACAAACACTAGTGTGGCCTCAGATCTTATGTCTAGGCAACTTATCTTCACTCCCATTATCTGGGTGCCTAGTGAACATGTCTTTTCACAGTATCCATGGAAAAGGAAAGAAATGTTTTTCCCAGATGCCCTGACACTGTCTCCTCATGTCTTATTAGCCAAACATAATCATCTACCCTCCTATTACTGGCACAGACTAATTGTTTAAAAGTAGTCTGATTTGGGGCGCCTTAGTGGCTCAGTTGGTTAAGCGACGGACTTCGGCTCAGGTCATGATCTTGCAGTTCATGGGTTCGAGCCCCGCGTTGGGCTCTTTGCTAACAGCTTGCAGCCTGGAGCCTGCTTCGGATTCTGTACCTCCCCTCTCTCTGCCCCTCCCCTGCTCACACTCTGTCTCTCTCTGTCTCTGTCTCTTTCCCTCTCAAAAATAAACAGTTAAAAAATTTTTTTAAAAATAAATTAAATAGTCTGATTTAGCCATACAACTAAAACTAGAATCCATTTATCTGAACAACTTTTCTGAGCCCAGAAGAGAGGCTCTCAAAAGAAACCTGACAGTATCGTAATGAATACATGCATACTGAGTATGAAAACAATAAACATCTTCTCAGAGCAGGTATTATCATCCTCATTTAATAAATGAAGAAACTGAGATGTGGAGAGATTCAAGATATGCTTGTAACTAGACACTAACTAGTAAGTGATGATATATAATAAGATTGTTCGCCCTCGGAGAGATCTACAACTACAAAACCATATTCTTACAGGGGGGCTTATAAATATTAAAGCTTACCTTGTCAGCTGATATAATCTTGGATCGACCTCTGTGTATCTTCCTATTAAAAAAATCCACTTGTAAGAAAAACCATTTACCTGTATACATTACAACTACTGCACAATTAATTATTGACTCTTATATTGTGCTGATAGAGGCCCAAATTAAGTATTTATGCCCAGACTACACAAAAGCACTACAATGGCCATCATCAAACACCAAAAACCATGTACCAATTTCTGGATATATTCAACATACACAGTGTGTGCCACGTGTTATTGAGAACTTCAATATGATATAATGATTCCACATGGATTATACTCCTTAAAATGCTCTCTACAGATGATGCATGTGTGAAAGTAACACAGTTATGCTAAAAGAGTATATACTCTGCACATTTCACGCAATGGCATTTTCTGCTCCTTTTGTTAATAGTTCTGCCATTACGGGTTCTAAGTCATCCAGTTCCAAGTGATCCTTCTAAAAGTTCCACCATTAAGTGCCACATTCCTCTCTTCACAACTTAAAAAACTAAAATACCACATTGCCTCTGGGAACTCTGAAATTTCTCACACACTGGGAAGGAAGTCTGTTAGAAATGCAGATGAGAGATTTACCTCACGTAACACTTTCAAACTGGTAAAGCAAAGTGAAGCGGAAACCATATTTTTTTAAGGTATCAATTAATCACAACCCTTCTCCCTTGGTATTCTGAAGCAAATGAGAAATTGACACAAGAACCACATGGAAATAAAAAAAAAATTGAGAAGGAGAGAGAGAGAGAGAGAGAGAGAGAGAGAGAGAGAGAGAAAGAGACTGAGCACAAGTTGGGGAGCGGCAGAGGGAGTGGAGAGAGAGAATCCCAAGCAAGCTCTATGCCCAGCGTGGAGCCCAATGCGGGGCTCCATCTCACGACCCCGAGATCATGACCTGAGCCAAAACCAAGAGTCAGATGCTAAACTAAGCCACCCAGGTGCTCCCCCTAGAAAAAAACAAAAACAAAAACAAAAACAAAAACAAAAACAAAAACATATTGATTAATAGTAATCACATTGCAGAATGCAACTTAAAACCAGGATTAAGACTAAACTTCTTGTGCCCAGGTCTTTAACCACTGAAAACCTGGAATTGCAGAATAGGGTCAACTAGATTTGCCCCAGCAGCTACAGACAGAAAAGCTTAGGGGTTCCTACCTTACAGAAGTAAGCTCGAACTCAGCTGCATAAAACATGGACGAAACTGCCAAGAGGAAATCTTCTGGTTCCTTTTATCACCATGTATCAAGAAAGGAAAAGAGCTGGGAACAAACAGAAGTGACTTGTACCCAGATCTTGTAAACTAACAAGGAGGAAAAAGCTTTCCTTTCCTTTAACAAGTTTTTTTTTTTACCTGAAGAGTGAAAAATACCCTTCCCTCTTTAAAAACTAAAACATGTGCCATCCCAGACTGACAATTGTAGATATACTCTCGAGAGGAAGCCCTCCTAATGTAGGTCTTTCTAGAGATATGAGTGTGACAGCTAACAGACCAGTTACAGGGCCTACCTTGGCATAGGTCCACGTCTGGCTTCTGTCACTTAACAACTTCGTCACAGTGAGGAAGTAAACCATCTAATCCTCAGTTTCGTCACCTGTGAAATGTGTATAGTCCTAATACCTACCTCACAGAATTGCTGGAATATTTAAATGAAGTTATCTGTATAAGGCACATACTGACATTACCTATCACAGAGTAAGCTCTCCAGAAATGTTGACGGTCTTCATTAATGTAACTACCTCCATGGGTTCTATCAAAGACAAACAAGTCAGGAATTAGTAAGGAAAGAATTTCTTCAAAAGGATTATTGCAAGGTAGGGAAAGGACTGTCGCAGCAGGGAGAACACTGTGACTACAATTTCTGCAACTATCTCTAATCAAATAGAACATCTTTTTAAATATATGAAATTTATTGTCAACTTGGTTTCCATACAACACCCAGTGCTCATCCCAAAAGATGCCCTCTTCAATACCCCATCACCCACCCTCCCCTCCCTCCCACCCCCCATCAGCCCTCAGTTTGTTCTCAGTTTTTAAGAGTCTCTTATGCTTTGGTTCTCTCCCACTCTAACCTCTCTCTCTCTTTTTTTTTTCTCTCCCCTCCCCCACGGGTTCCTATTAAGTTTCTCAGGATCCACATAGGAATGAAAACATATGGTATCTGTCTTTCTCTGTAGAACATTTTTAATTTAATAGGATAAAGAAAAAGAAAACATGTATAAGCAGAATCTTTGAAGGGGAAACTGAACAAACAAGGGGAAATGACCAGTGGGTCTGATAAGAAAAGGGTCTTGCTGTGTGGTTAGTTGACACCCAGGGAAAGCTGATTAGAAGGCATTTAGTTCAGATTGTTATAACAAATTATCATAGACAAGTAGGCTTATACAAGAAACATTTATTTCTCATAGTTCTGGAGGCTGGGAAGTCTAAGATCAAGGTGTCAAAAGATTCAATGTTTGGTGAGATACCACTTCCTGGCTTATAGATGGCTGTCTCCATGTTGTATCCTTACATGGTGGAGAGCAGAGACTCAAAGAAAGCTCTCAAGTCTCTTTGATCCCCATTCATGAGGGTTCCATCCTCATGACTAATCCACCCCGCAAAGGCCTCACCTCCCGATACCATTATCCAAGGGATTGGAATTTCAATATATGGAGTGGGGGGGTGGCAAGAACATTCAGTACATAGCTGGAACCTTCCATTTTTTTACGCTTGCTCGGGCTTGGGAATAAGCAGAGTTCAGGGCCTGTAGGAAAGAGAAGCCTGACTAAAATTTCGCCCAAAGTAGAGGGTAAGAAATCATCCACTGTAATACCTGGCCAGCTGTAAGTCACCCAGTTCCAAGTGATTGTATTCATTTTGGCTTTACAGCCTAAGCCCTTTCTGCTGTTCAGTTTGGGTACCTCATTTGTATTGCAGAAACTTTGTGGTTTCTCCTGGGACTGTAGTACTGGGTACACACTAGTTTCTTCCATGATTGTGGCAGCCATGTTAGAAACATTCTCCACTGGGTTTCCCACTGGATTGTAAAGAACACACTTATAAATGCCATATAAGTCATTTTCTATCTTGACCATCCCACTGAAACTAGATTCCTGCTCTTGCTGCAAAATGATAATGTTCAGTAAAGTGTTCTATGTCAATTCTTGCTTTGTGAGAAGTGAAGAAGTAACCCTGACTTGTCATACCCCAAGAAAGCATTGCAATAATCCAGCTTCTTCTCAATTTTCTCCCAGTAGTCCCCTAGTGTTATATCTTTACCCCCCTCACCTGGGATTCTCCTGCATATTCCATAGGATTAATGGAAGAAATAACTTAGTGGAATATACATGTGCATCACACATACTTCCTCTTTTCTTTGTCTTAATGTTGGAATCCTTTACTTTAGCCAGACACAGCAGTGTTCTTGTGAGAAACTAAATATACACATAGACAGTGACCAGACCAAACATGGCAACAGAACTCTGACTCACAACTTCTGGAGCAACTAGTCCAGAAAGCCAAACCATACCTCTCCAACAATGGGCCCAAATGGTAAGGATTTGGTCAATGATTGTTATCTTCCCTAATTTTTACTCCTGCTTCCAACTCAGAACCAACCAGGGAAAGCTAAATATATCCTCCAAACTAAACATATGGAATGTCTTAGCTTCTAGTTAGACTTCCTCCAACTTCTTTACTCTGTAAAGAAAACCTGCACCAGACCTATTCAAGACTATTTCAATAGAGGTAAAGACTACTGAGAGTAAAGAAAGATTGATCTGGACTCTGTTGAAATAAAAGGTGTGAGGATTCTTAAATGCTGGAATGAACTACAGGAAAAATATTAGAGCATGTTAATGGGATAATAGTAAGATGTGGTTAGTCCTTCTGTGTTTATTAATCCTTATCAAAGTTAAGTTCTATTTCCCACCGAAACTAGAAGATATGGGCCCTGTCTTTCTTGACAATGACATTTGGAAGGTTGACATTCCTGGGTTGTAGATTTACATCTTAAAGGAGTAGAGAATTTATAATTGCAAGTTTTCTTAAAAAAAAAATTCAACAAAAAGAGAAGTTAGGAGCCCATAGTCTGGAAGAAGCCTCTCCAAAATTCAGTCAAGCTGTGGGGAACCTTAAGGCCATCTTGGTCTTTCCCAAGGACCTCCAATCAGAGTATAGCTGAAGTCTTTCCTATTTTTTCATTATTAAGCTTTCTCAATTCTCTGCTTGTCTTCCAGTCTCCACAAAACACAAATGAGGGGGCCTAGCTCACTTACTGTAATAAGCCCCAAATAAAGAGCTTCTATTTGTTTTCATTTGGGTTGTCTTCATTTCTTTCTACATTTGAAAATATGAAAATCTCCTGTAATGGAGATCTGGATCCTTAGACATTTTCATATATAGTAACTATTGGGATTTTTTAAAGTTAGATCTAAGGACAATGACATTTCTTCGTATTTAAATTTAATAAAGACAGCATTCTACTCCATTTGTGAATACTAGGTCTATTTTTATCAGACAACTTTGATTGTTTATCTGTGCCTCTAACTTGGCTCACCAAAAAGAAAAAAAATAAGTAAATTATATAATATGTTATGAATTAATAAATGCAAAATTATAGGGAGCAGGGTAAGAAAAATCCAGAGTGCTTCAAGAGTAGAGAGGGTAATTTTAAATAGGGTGGTCAGAGGGGTGCCTGAGTGGCTCAGTTGGTTAAGCATCTGACTCTTGATTCTTGGTTCAGGTCATGGTCTCCCAGTTTGTGGAATGGAACCCCTCATCCGGCTCTATACTGACAGTGCAGAGCCTGATTGGGATTCTCTCTCTCTCTCTCTCTCTCTCTCTCTGTGCCCGTCCCTTGCTCACTACACGTGCTCTCTCTCTCTCCCAAAATAAATAAATAAATATTTAAAAAATAGAGTGGTCAGAGATTTCATTGAGAAAATAAATTTGAACAAAATCAAAGAAATTAGTCAATGCAGCTATCTGGGCGAATATTATCCCAACCTTGTCATTTTGGTGTGTGTTTGAGGGGAATAGCAAGGAGGCCAACACTGTTGGAGCAGGGGTTTGGTGGGGTGAAGGGGTAAGGGATAAGGTGAAAGGCAACAGAATGAGCAGATGTCACATGACACAGCACCGTAAGGTCTATAAAGGCAAATGGCTCTTCCTCCAAAGGAAATGAAGGGCCATGGATGATTTTGAGCAAAATAATTCCATGTGAGAAAGAAGGAACACTACAGAAGATAATACCTGGCCTCTTAGTCTCTCTCAAATGTTGGTTCTGTCACAAATATGGAAAAAGTCCCTCTAACCAGGCACTACTGTTTTTTGGGTTTTTTTTAATTATTTTTTAAAAAATATCTGAGTACAATAGGCAATGTTACATTAGTTTCAGGTGTACAACATAGTGATTCAGCTTCTCCATACATTACGCTATCCCCACCATAAGGGTTACTGCCATCTGTCACCATACAACACTGTTAACAATATCATTCATTGACTTATTTATTCCACAACTGAAAGCTTACACTTCCCATTCTCCCCACTCCCTCTCCTCTGGCAAACCAAGCAAACACAGTTTGTAATCTGTATTTATAGATCTGATTCCACTGCGGTTTCTTTGCCGGTGAAATCAGGCTAGGCCACCGTGTGTGATCTCAAAAAAAAACCTTTGCGCTTGGGAAAAATCTCTGTTAATTCGGAGGAGACCCAGTTCCTTAAATGAGTGCATAATTGACTAATGAAAGGGCTTCACATTATGGCAGCTGAAAAAAATGGCCCAGTGCCTTCTCCGGTATGTTTCCCTAATCTTGCTGCATTTTGTACAATCTGTTCTTTAAAAATTTTTTCAACCGTTTTTTAAAAGCTCCGACAAGTTTCCATGCATCAGGAAAGAGCTGCCAAAAGAGACTGTTCCCAAGAAAAACACTTTGTGTGGGAATGTTTCCAAAAGGTAATGTAGACACCCCTGGAAAAGACAGGCTCAAAATTCTTCAGGAGCCTGAAGTGCTAAGACCATTATTCCGCTTTACGTGCTACCGTTAATGTAACAAAGTCAATCAATGCATTTTGGTCAATAACCTTCTCAACTATTAACAGGCGAAAATGTGAGCTTCCAAATGACACATCTTGATAAGGTGCTCATCATAATGAGAGGAGCAATTTGCATTTTAGCAGGAGGAAATACAATAGAGCTTTTGAAAATGCAGCTATCTGTTCATTCCCATATTGAATCTGATTGTAAAGGATGGCATTATTGCCTCTTTTTTGTAACTTTCATTTAATAATTTTGACCTTGTCACCACTGGTTTCCACTAAAACCGAGAGGTAGGGAAGAAAAATTCCCTAAACCAAAAATTGTCTTCAATTTCGAGCTTTGTCACTCTTCTGCAGTATACGTTGCAGGAGTATGTGTTTGTCTCTTACTTTGGGTGGTGGGAACTCCTGTTTCACATCAGTGAAGTCTCAAAGGTGGTTAATAATTCCAAGAAAAGAGACTACTGTAAGGGCTTCAGGCCTATATGCAAAGACTGTGCTAGAATACAGTCACAACGCATAGAATAGTCGTTGCTCCTTATAATGGGGAGCTTAATTTTATGCTATTATCTGTTTGATGGTTTAAGTGGAATAAAGTGACACAGCTCTGGAAATGTGCGTACGAGGCGGAACAAGAGAGCGTTTGTAAGAGGAATAATTTCAGACCCCCATGAGGTTTCACATAAAACTCATTTGCACATAGAAAGCCTTTCTTCTGGATGATGGATAAATGTAATTCCTAGCTACCAGTGTATTTCTTTTTATACTAATAAGACAGAAGAATGAAATCCAGGCTAAAATGGCTTTAAAAATTAAAACAATTTCTAAAGGAATTGCATCTCTAAATGATTAGACAGTGACTTTATTGACAGTTCCCTCAGGTTGCTAATGCAGCGATTCTTATCAGTGATTCCTGTGATATTCAATACTCTTAAACAATATTGCCCAGTGAAGCAAAAAAAAAAAAAAAAAAAAATGGAAAGGGTCTGTGAGTTTTAATCAATACATGAAAGCCTTCAATTAAATATTACATGAGAGAAAACATATGAGAACTTTAATCTTTCAAGCAAAATCTTCCTGGAAAGAAGAGAGGAGGGGAAAAAACATAAAACAAGAAAGATCAAAGCTGATTAAAAATCTATGAGCGCCATCTGGTGTCTGAAATAAAAATAATCACAGTTTTAGTAGTCAAATCAACTCCCCTTTTGTGGGCCATCCTAGGGTTAGGGTTTATGGTATATTCAAACAGGAATTTATGAAATGCAATCCACTATCTGTCTAATATCCAGAAGTGACTACTTACCTTTGGGTTTAGAACTCAATGAATTTAGAGCAGTAAGTTTGGTTGAGTCAGTGAGTTTGCCATTAATCATATATTCAAATATTTCTGGCAAAAAAATTTGTGTTTTAACCCAAGAAGCCACATAATTGCTGCAGTGTTCCATTCTGATATACTTACGTAAAACTTCCCCTGGGTAGAAAAAGTATATCTCTGCTCTCAGAAGCAGTGGCCTCTTTAGAGACAGAGAAGCAGCGGATGGGTAGCATATTTTTAAAGAAGGAACTTTGAGGCTCATAATGCTAACATGCCAAGATAAATTTAGCAGCGCATTTTAAAAAAAGAAATGTAAGTGGTGGTATTCGACTGTCTTGGAAATTTATGCATGCATCTATTAATAGAACTTGCAAAATACCCTACACTTCATCTTGTTCTGCAACTGGGTTTTGCTACATCTGTACATTAAGCATAATAACTCACCCTCTTCTCTTATATTTCTGGCATATTCTGAGCTGCACAGGCTTTTGACAATTTCAAAGACCAACAGAGAATTTCACAAATAAGAACACTTGCTACTCAAGAACTGTCAGCCCTCTGACATCAAGGAGTCTTTAGGTATGCTCTCTGTGGTTTGGTTGTACTAATGAGTCCTAAATAATACGAGGGTTTCTTTCTTTGAATAATTAATTCCGCAAAATTTTAGCGAGGCTTGCTTCCTACAGATAGCTAACTCACATATAGTACAAAACAGTGATAAAAAACATGAAAATATAAGTTACACATTTCTTGTCACACAGAATAAGAGATTTGAATCAAATATTCTATGTCTCTTTAGTTATTAAAAAACTAGGCTTCCATTAAAAGACAAAAGTATTTAAATGGTGAAAAACTGGGTCATTAGAATCATAGCGTTTAATATCTGCTAACAGATAACTGGGATTGTTGCTTCAAAAATAATTTCACAAGATTACAGCTAGACATTGACACCTAATTTTCAAGCAATGGTGAGAAGTTTTATGTACTTTCCACCCGCAACCCCAAGCAATTATCCCTTCTAGAAAAGAACCGGACCGAGAGACACCGGGGGAGCTGGCCACACATGCTTGCCTTGTGTCCCACAAGAGAACTGATGGATGGGGCAGAGAATAGAACCAACTACTGACACAGGATGTTTTAACATTTGGCAACTTGCTCTGATCTTAGGGCAATGGTTGGCTTGGAACAGCAAAAAGCAGGAGGGGATCTAAATATGATACAGACATCCATGGGGCGCCTGGGTGGCGCAGTTGGTTAAGCCTCCGACTTCAGCCAGGTCACGATCTCGCGGTCCATGGGTTCGAGCCCCGCGTCAGGCTCTGGGCTGATGGCTCAGAGCCTGGAGCCTGTTTCCGATTCTGTGTCTCCCTCTCTCTCTGCCCCTCCCCCGTTCATGCTCTATCTCTCTCTGTCCCAAAAATAAATAAACGTTGAAAAAAAAATTAAAAAATAAATAAATAAATGATACAGACATCCAAAGAGGTTCCAGAGATATGACACCATTCACATCATGTTATGAAGTTCAAAAGTTTCTCCTAGGGATCTTAACTTTTGACTTAGAGCAAAATTGATAGTTTGGTACGATATTTTTCTCCTGGAATTTAAGAATAATTTTGTTAGATACGTTGCGCTAAATGCCTACTATGTTCTGGATATTGCTCAGGAATGAAAAATTTACGTTGCCCTCATAAAACCAAAACTCACTTAATTCAAGATGAATTCCCTTATATTAATAAATATAAAAGGGAAAATATCTTCTTGAAGTACATAAATTTGCAAGTATGTTTTTCTTTTTGCTTTGAAACATGCATTTACTAATTAATAAAATTTTGATGTGCAAACTTTTCCTTTTAATTTTTTCTCAAACATCAGGAATTGTCTGTTTCCCTAATATATAAAAAATAAGATTGCTTGGAGACATACTATGGCAACATCTATTTTGTAGTCTTATCGTGAACATTTTTTTTTTCAATTTCTCCATGATTTGCCCTTGAACATAGATTCATTTTTGCAAACTTAAAGGTGCATGGTTTTGGACTTTAAAAAAGGTGGGGGTTGTGCCTGGGTGGCTCAGTGGTTAAGCATTTGACTCTACTTCAGCTCAGGTCATGATCCCAGGATTGTGGGCTTGAGCCACGACGGGGCCTGCTTGGACTTCTCTCTCTCTCCTCTCTGCCCCTCTCTCAGCCTACTTTCTCTCTCTCTCTCTCTCTCAAATAAAAAAATAAAATAAAATAAAATAAAATTAGAATTACTTAACATTTAAGAGTACCATCTCCTAAATTATCATTTTGACTTTGTGGTGGTTTGGCATTGTCTTTTATTTTTTTCTTTTAATTCCAAAGTTGCTGATGTTAGATGCTTTTGTCGGCACTAATGATATCATATGAATTATGTACATCAGAATGAAATTATTATATGATATAGAGAACACCTTAAATTATAAAAATAATTTACAAAAATATCTTGAGAAATACTATTGTCTATCATCAGTAGTAAG